>NC_056746.1:330299669-330504669 GCF_019279795.1 Protopterus annectens
ATCAATGGTAACTCCTAATAGTTTAGTATTGGCGTCCGGGGAGATAATAGTTCCATTTTTGGAATGTATAGTGAAGGATGTGGAGTGGTCTTTGTGCAGGTGGAAGAAAACTAATTTGGTTTTTTTGGATTTAGAATCAGTTGACGTCCGATAGCCAGGTCTCAACTGCAGTAAAACAGGATTGTGTTTTAGTTAAGAGGTCAGCAAGAGATGGATCAGAACAAACTAATGTCGAGTCATCTGCATTATTGTATGCAGGTGGCATCAGGTATGGCTTTGTAGAGGTCATTTATAAAGACTGAGAGAAGAAGAGGTCCCAGTATAGTACCTCTTCGAACTCCTCTGGTGTTGGGTCGGAGACTCGAGAGCATATTCTGCCAGAGTACGCTTGTTGCCTATCAGAGATAGGCATGGAACCAGGCCAGGGTTTGGTTATCTAGGTGGAGATTTTTTAGGGTGTTATGAAGTAGCTGATGGTTCACCATATCAAAGGCCTTTGATAGGTCAAGAAAGAGAGCTGATGATATTCTTTTCTCATTCCGGTTATGGTTAATGGTGTCAGTAAAAGAGAGAAGGGCAGTGGTTGTACTATGGTTGGGTCGGAAGCCATGTTGAGAACTGGTTAGCAGGTTATTCTGGGTAAGATAGCAGAGTAGTTGTTTGTGTATGCATTTTTCCATGATTTTGGCTAATGGAGACAGTATAGATATGGGGCTATAATTTGATAGTTCTGTAGATGAGCTACCTTTATGGAGTGGTATTACATGGGATATTTTCCATATTGATGGGATTGTGGATTCAACTATGGTACGATTGATGAGTATCGAGATGGGGTAGGCTATGACATCAGCAGCTTTTTGTAAGTATTCAGCTGGGAGAAGGTCAGCAGAGAGAGTAGTTGGTTTAAGTTTCTTCAGTAAGGATCGAATATAGTCGGTTGAGACAGTTTGAAATTTAAAGGTGGGTTTGGACTTTAGGGTATTTTCTGTTTTAGGGATGCTGACAGTTGGTAATTGGTTAGCTAGTGATTGTATGGTGTTAGTAAAGAAGGTGTTAAAGGAATTGGCTACTTCTTCTGGTATTTTATCACCTAGCATTTCTGGGGTAGGAGTTGATGATTTGCCTGGACGGAGAAGATTATTTAAACCAGCCCAGAATTTTTGAGGGTTATTTTGGTGTTTATTTTGTAGTTGGCTGTAGTAGCTTTTTTTGTCACGTACTATGGCTTTTTTGGTCTCATTACGTTGCTGTTGGAATTTAATGCGGTCAAGGGGTGACTTAGTTGCTCGCCATTTATCCCAATTTTTGTCTCTAAGTTTGATTAGGCATTTGGTGTCTTTTGTTAGCCAGGGTGCTATATGTGTTTTGGTTCTGATTACACACACACACATATATACACACACACACATAGATATACACACACACACACATATATACACACACACACACACATATAGATATACACACACACACACACATATAGATATATACACACACACACACATATAGATATATACACACACACACACATATAGATATATACACACACACACACACACACATATAGATATATACACACACACACATAGATATATACACACACACACACACACACACACACACACATATATATATATATATATATATATATATATATATATATATACACACAGTTACCATTAAATTAGTCAATTGCAGCTAAGATCAACCTGTGTTTGGTCAAACCACTTTGGTCAATAGTACATATGGTCAACAGTGGAACAATAAGGGATGATCCCCGAGAAGGGGAATATGCCCCTTCCCTGTGAAGTCTAAACAAAAAAATTCCACTGCCTAGAACCTCTCTTTACCCTACAGAATGCTGATGTCTGTGCAGTCACTGAGACATGGTTTAAAGCCGCAGAGAGCACACCAACAGTGCAAGTTTATAATGCCTTCCACACACTTAGGCCAGCTATTTCCCAGGCAAGGACTAATGAAGGTGTCTCTATTTACATAAAAAATAAATATACTTCAAGGCTGGTCAAACAGGACAATGCACTTGAGCTGATTCATGTTCAAATCAGCACAGGTAAAATCCAATACTACTTCCTTGCAAGCTATAGGTCCCCCTCTAGGACTCAGGAAACCCATACCATGTATTTAAACTTATTAGAAACACTAAACATCCAACCCAATACTATATTCATGGGTGACTTTAATTACTCACTATTAACTGGGAATCCTATATGACATCAAACGTACATGCACAGAGATTCCTGGATTTTGTAAACACAAACTCCCTGGACCAGATAGTCAACGCACCAACCAGGGGTGCAACCACACTGTATCTGGTCCTCACTAATATAGGAGACTGCTGCACTCCCCCTACTGCAATGCCTTCCCTAGTAAGGTCAGACCACAAAATGGTCTCCTTTGAAATAAAAATAAAACCTGGACCCCAGCTAAACCTGGAATATTCAGGAACTATTCTAAGGCTAACCTCCTGCTATTAAGTGAGAACCTGGCAAAATTTCAAGCCCCCATAAACACAGAGAACACTTCTGTCTATGTAGAACTGTTCACAGAAGCCCTGTACAAGCATGTTAATAGCTGCATAGAGGCAGCTGTACCCACCACAAAGAATACAGAACTAACTCAAAAAACAAGCCACCTTAGTGGAATCACAAAATCAAACAGCTATAATATATTATTATATATCATGGCAAAAATTAGGAGGTGCAGCACCCAGCAGGATAAAAGCACTGTCATATAACTAAACAAACAACTCAGAGGACAAATAAAGTCTACCAAAGCCAAATTTGAGGTAAGTTTGGCCTTCCAGGCCAAGGGCAACCACACAGCATTCTTTAGCTATGTCTGCAAATTCAAAGGCAATACACAATTGTGTCCAGAGCTCTTTCTAAACAGAGCCACCTATACTGAGCCAGAAGATGCAGCAAACCTCCTGGCTGATAAATTCAGCTCAAACTTTACCCCTTTCTCCCCCTCAACCTTCCCTCAGGAAATATCATCAAATACAACTCCTCCTGCTATCATTAGGGAACAGGTCCTTAATGCTCTCTCTAAGACCAAGAACACTGCATCATTGGGCCCAGATAATATCCCAGGATGCCTTCTAAACAGCATGAAACATGACCTATCAGGGCCTCTGGAATTACTATTTACCTGTAGCCTCCAAACAGGCTTTGTGCCTCATGAATGGAGAAAAGCAATAAACCTCCCTCTGCAAAAAGGTGGGTCATCTACAGACCTTGGAAACTACAGACCCATAACTCTCTAGTCTTATATGTAAAGCCATGGAAAGAATTATCATGGAGATGAGCAGCAGAGATGCAGTAAACCTCCAGACACTGAACCCCACCCAGTTTGGTTTCACCAAGGGCAGAACAGTTCACATACTCACCCTGGTAAACTTCTTTGAGAAAGTCACCAAAGCAATGAATTAGGGCAAAGTCGTTCACACTGCCTACCTTGACCTGTCCAAGGCATTTAACACAATCCCCCACTCGTGTATTGTTGACAAACTCAAGAGGTTAGGTACAAACTCATATGTCACCTGGTGGATAGCCAACTGGCTCACAGACAGGACCCAGGAAGTTAGAATTGGGGAGTCCACCTCTACAAAGAGGCCAGTCACAAGTGGACTGCCTCAGGATCAGTCCTTGGATCACTCCTTTTTTGGAATTTACTTCTCAGAAGTCAAGGCCAATGTCAGTGGTCTCTGGCTGACTAAATTTGCAGATGATTGCAAATTAGGAGCTGTCAGTGAATCTCACACTGATAAAAATGTTCTCCAGGAGGGGCTGACACAGACAAACAACTGGTGTCAGAGCCATGGACTAAAACTAAATGCCACGAAATGCATAATAGTATCCTTTAGGAAGTTATCCATCCCTGGTAATTATCATATTGACAACACACCCTTTAGAGTTGACCCAGTAGGCAGGGACTTGGGGATATACATAGATAGTAATCTAGCCTTTGATCATCACGTGTCTACAGTGGTGAGGAAATCATTCTATGTTGTGCAAATTATAAACAAAGGTATGGCATCCAAGTCCAAGGAAGTCATTGTTCCACTGTATTCGGCATTTATCAGAAATATCATTGAGTACAATGCCCCCCCCCCTTTGGTATGTACCTATCCAGGCATATCCAAAAACTGGAATATCCTCAGTGGTTCCTCACTAAAAGAATACAAGGCACAAGTAATATGTCTTATGCAGACCGCCTAAAGGCCCTATGTCTGTATTCTGTCTTCTACAGGCCTTTGAAGGGAGATCTGTACCTGGTATACAGGGCATTGGCAGACCACACTCTGATGGACCTCCTGCATATCCACATAAGAAACAGCACCAGAATTACCAATTTTAAAGACTGAAACCTTGCCTGTGATATAAAAAGGACCTGCTGGAGAGACAGGTATGTATCGCAGAGACTACCCAGTCTATGGAACAGGCTCCCTATCCATGGGAAGCAGAGTTCCTCCCTAACCCAATTCAAGTGCACACTTGGACAACTGGATGGGAAACCAGAAATTCATCCCTGGTTTGGCATCTATGTCTCTAATGGACAAAGGTAACCTGTAAACTATTCACCTCCAAGGCCTATGCTTACACTTATCAAAAATATCAGAACTTGTCAGAGATTTGGGATGCATGGCTAGGCTTAATAAGGCCCTTGTGGTGGTTAGCCTAGTAAACACCTATGAACCTATCTCTGCATTAGTATACATAATTAGCAAGGGGTGTGGGGGCTTGTCAACCCCCCCCCCCCGCAAAAAAAAAAAAAAAAAAAAACAAACATTTTGCTTTAATAGTGCATGTTTTGAGGAATAACTGCTGTGCATGTGCAGACATATGTCAACATTCTCATTTTGACGCTATTAGTTCGACATTAATCACACCAACCTAACTTAAGTCAATAAATGTCACTACTTCCATAACCACACACACACAAAAAAAATATGTATATATATATACATACATACATATACACACACACACTCATATAAATATACATATACACACATACATATACATGCGCGCGCGCACACACACACACACACACACACACACACACACACACACACACACACACACACACACACACACACACACACTTTTTATTCAGGATACTTATGAGCACTACTATTAAACAGTGGGCAAATGAAATATAAAGACAGTGGATAATACAAGACAGTACATTTGACACTATTATATAAAGTGTGTAAAAGATATAGAGTTGTTAGTAAATAAGTAGGGTAGGTATACAGTATAGGAATGGATAGGGGAGGGGGTAAGCAGTGTGGTAAAGGTATTAGGGAACTGGAAATACAGGTAGGAGATGCAGGACAATATCTGAAGGAAGGTAGAAGGAAGTGAAATGCAAAGACACTAGGAAGATGGTTTTGATTTTCAACAATTTAAGGGTTTAGAAGTAGAGGTATAATTTGCTGTTGGAAAAATACGTTATCTGTTAACACCAGGAATTCTGCTACTGCAATGCAATTTTAAACAAAAAAAAATGTAAGCTTTGGATCCAGAAATGTATTGTACAATGCAAGAACAACTAGGAAGTCTGAGAAGGTTCAGTGTGCCATTACCTTTCCTAAAGTGGAGAAAGATTAATGAGAACTTCAAGAGAGCCTCTGTTGGCACAGAGCAAGCATTTTGATAACTAAAACCAAAGACAGCAAGATGACTGAGAGCTGTCTCAAAGGAAGAAAGACAGACCAGGTTAGAGTGAAACAAATCATACGGCTTAGACTTGGTAAGGTAAAGCAGAAGGGAACCAAGGTAATCACACAGGGAAGGAGGACATACATGTTTTACAGCATATAGGTTCTAATGATCTACCAAAGGCGACAGCTACTGTTGTAGCAACAAGGGCCATGGAGGTGGTACTGAGATGCCTTGACTGACAGGCATTGAAGCAGTATTCTTAGATATGTTACTTGTGTCAGCTGCCAAGCATACCAAGAAACAAAAATGTTATGGTAAACCATCTACATGTTAAGCCTAAGGAATGGGAAACTTTGCTGCCTGAGAAAGAAAACATAAGCCTTTCTTTTTTTTGGAGATATTGTCTGCAATGCTGATGCTTTTTTCCCTTTAGTTTCAATCCACACCAATGTGACAAGCATATGCACTCAATTCAAAGCCATGTAATAGCAATACCGTCTATTATGTCCATGTTATTAGGTCAAAGCCTCAGGAATTCCAGCAATACACTGAAGATGGACAGAGCCTCTAGTCTGCAAAATGGCTCTCACTTCTAATAATGGACAGTACGTTTCATCTGGATGGCAGGTAGGGGTTGACAATGTAACCATAATCACTGGACTATGAAAAAGGGGGCCCGGCTACAGATGAAAAGATATGGAGCCAGAAGAGTAGTACCCATCACATATTACAGCCTACACTTGAGGATCTGGAAAGATAGCAATATCCACCAAGAACACTGAAAAATGGCAGCAAGTAAGGTCAAAGGAATATTGGGTTACATCTACAGGGGAGTAGACTTCACAAATAAGGATATAATTTTCCTGTCACTTAGAGCATGCCTAAAAAGGAAATAGTGATGCTAAACAACTTGGATGGTAAAGGTAATGAAATAAACTTCTATGAGGAGGGCTTAAAAGACAGACAAGAAAGGGGACATATGATCTGGGTCCCAAACAATAAGGAGAAAGCAATGGAAGTGAACTGAAGAAGAAGAATGGGCAAAAAGAGGTCATGACTTCCAAACTGAAAGTTCAAGCTTCAACTCTGGCTTGAGAAAATATTAGTTCAGTAAGAAAAAGATTACAAATAGAACATACTCCAAATATTATTTCATTAATAAAATGTGCATAAGTAGAACAGGCTCCCAGAATGGATAGTATGGAGAAAGAAAAATTAGTATTTTCAAGGGCATGGGATAAGCTACACCCTAGGCAGGAGGCAGCTTCAGGCTGTTATCAGCAATACTTAAGACGACTAGAAAAAAACAGCAATTTTAATGTCAATTTATACATATTTGTACTCAGGAGAGGCCTCAGTTCAACTGGTGCCCTAGGCAAAAGGACTCCACGGCACCCCCTACCACACCACCCAGTGCCCTCATCATGGTCTACCTACACCAAATATATACTGGAAAAGTGCCCCTACTACAGCAGTGCCCTAGGCAGCCGCCTAGTTGGCCTATGCCTAAGGCCGGCTATGTTTGTACTGCATGTGAAAAATGAAGATGCTGAGGTTCAGAATAAGAAAATAAAGACTGTATTGGAGCAAGTCTGCTCGATCGTCCCCAGGATACCCTTTGGAGACTTCTTTTGGACAAGGAGAATAGATGACTCACTGAAAGAGTTCAGACAGTTCACATACTAAACATCTCCAAGATGTAACCTCTTTGAATCATATCTGCAACTCACATGTCCAGTTTAATGGCACTCCAGAACAAAGTGAACATTGCTAATCCTTCCTCCCTCCCATGACGCAAACTGATGGGAACATGCTTAAAGAGCAACTCTGGGACCACAGTCATGGTCAAAGAACTCAATGGATTTTGGCAGGAAGAGGGCCACACTCAGAAGTCCACAACACAACCTAGGTGTTTTTTCTTTCTTTTTTTTCTAAAAAGACACAGCTGTTTTAAGAGAAATAGGTAAGGATAACTAATAACAAGACTGCTGTCTACTTCACATACTCGGGCATCTCCAAAACTTAGTCCATTAATGAAATGTGAAAGTGATCAAATGGTGTGCTAGTTTTGAAATCTCAAAGCTAAGGTGGCACAACAATGCATCAACTTACTTTAAATCCACAGAATCAGATTCCCTATCATGCAAAA
The DNA here is from genome assembly GCF_019279795.1 of Protopterus annectens. Classification (NCBI taxonomy): domain Eukaryota; kingdom Metazoa; phylum Chordata; order Ceratodontiformes; family Protopteridae; genus Protopterus; species Protopterus annectens. The sequence goes on from NC_056746.1 coordinate 330,307,506, forward strand.
GCAGAGAATAATTTTTGGCATCTGGGACTCCAAGTTTAACAAACAAAATAAATCAATACATATTATTGTTATTTTCAAAGTTATTGCAGCATTAATTGCAGATCTGTACAAATGGTATGCCTTTACGGCATAAAGTGACCATTATCATGCATTGCTATGCTTAAAATGTAAATTGCCTCATGAATAATGTCTTCAGGAAAGGAACAACCAAAGCTTCAACTTTTAACTTGCTAAACTCATCAAAACACAATGGCCTCCTTTCAGAGACAACCAAGGAAAGCTGTCTAGTGAATGCCTAAGTCAGAATCATGCAGTAAGCCAATGGAGACTGAGATAATCAAAGTCAAGACTATAACACAAACCTTATTACATCTGTGTACCTCCTACAAGAATCAAGGCATACTTAAGAGAACAAGAATGCGAGGGTCACCCCAATCTGTATTTCATCAATCCCATGTGCTTCCTGGAAACAGAGATCCATAAACAGATTTAGTAGACAAGGACAACTTATTGATCAGTCTTACAGAAGAGTCCTTAAAACCCCCAAATTCTGAAATAACAGACTTTCAGGAAGGAGGACAGAAATTCCTTCTTTGAGTTGTATCCTGAAGCCCCATCCTTCCAACATGGAAGCTGAAGCCATAACAACGAAAGAAGCAAGCCAACAACTGATTGAAAAAGGCCTAAAAAAAACACTTACCCATTACATACTTAGGGAAAAACTGGGAAACGCACTGCAAATGGTGAACAGTCTGCTTGTACCACACACACACACGCACACACACGCACACACACGCACGCACACACACACATGTGTCTGGGGCCAAGGAAGGCTTTACTTTTCCATGCCCCTTGACACCATCTGGCATTAAATGCCAAACAGTTAGACTTCCTGGCTTCTTTTAAGGTGATTAGCATGTCCTGAGAGAAAGTCTCAGCTAACTGTCACTGAACGATCCATCTTTTAGGAAGACACAAAAATGGAGATGATTCCCACAAGACCAAAGACAGATTTACTGACTAAAACCAGAGATCTCAAATCCATGCACCGCTCAGAGGAAGCACTTGTGTAGAGGGTAGTGGTAAAACGCCCAACACAGGTCTTAAGGAAAGTATCTCTGTCCAATTTCTGAGATTAAAATGTGCAGTTGGAACAAGACGTCTCACAAAAGGGTGACAATCCAGGTGAAGGAACACTACTCTACCCATGCTGAAGCTGAATTGGAACTGCAGCTAGAATCCTCAGGTCTGGTATGCAAATCCTTTACCTTCTTATCTTAGATCTACCTCATATATGCCTACTGTCTTTTATGAGCCTGTCTTGCTGGTCTTTGCAATACCACATTCTCTCAAAATTTATTTTTTTTTTTCAAATACATTTGAATGAATTCCTTAGTATTTATACATAACATCTTAAATAACTATGTACACTGTTTACATTAGTCTGACACTATAACAGATCTTAATGTATATAATTACTTTATAAATATGTCCAAACCATTAGAGTGTCCTAATCAATTATAGTTTAGTGTCAATCAACAATAAGACTTTTCCCAAAGGGTTGTTGATAAATGGCTTTGGATACATTTTTAGTTCTTTAATTTTTATTTCCAATAATGCTGTGGTCTAGTCTTCCAAAGTTGGTATTGTGTTTGTATTCCATCTTCTTGATCTACACTTCCTTGAAATTGCAAGTATAGTCCATACTAAATACATGTTTGACCTATACAAATGATGACCTTCGTTCACATTTAATAATACAAGAGCTTTAGTTAAATAAAATGATTCATTATAGCTTGTAGAAAGTTATTAATACCATTACAATATGGCTTAATTTTAACACAATCAAAGAAAATGTGGTTCCAATCTGCACGGTGTACTTGCTCACATCTCCAACATATTCCTTTTATGGAAGAACTAATTTTACTGATTCTGTCTGGGGTTAAGAATGCTCTGTGCAAGCATTTCCAATTAAAAATTTTCCTATTTTCTAGATAATAAGATATTTCTTTTAATATCTTCGGTTAACTGTGTCGAGTGTCCTTTTGTTATATATTTCCAGAATTAGGTTTTGGGTGCTGTTTGATAGTTTATCAATATTTTGTAAAATTCTGAAATACTGTTTCCCATGTCAAAGTCATTATATATGACTTCATACGTGTATTTTGTAAATTTAGGTATTTCTTTAAATGAAGAATTGTTAATTATTCTACTTAAATCTTGCAAAGTTAGCCAGTCCTGTTGTGGAATTTTATAAGTTGTTTTTATTTCTTGCATATCTAAAACATTTAGTTCTTTGATACATTGGAGCCAACAAACAAATCCTTTCTATTCCCCAGGAATTAATAACTTCTCTATATATTTTAAGTGGAAAGTTCTTTGTGACTATAAATTATATTTGCATTAATAATTTTCCTAAATGAGTTAATGTAATAATTAATCATACGAATGTGGGTTTAGTTATGTTATATTGCATACTAATACATATGTGCCATGGCAAATTGTTTTGATCTGTTATTTGAAATTTTTTCTGTAAATCAAATTCATTTATTGATATTACAGTTAGTAATTCTTTCCAATTTGCAGTGTAATTTGGACTTATCCAATCTGAGATTGTTTTAGATATTGATGCTTTTATTTATTTTTATTCATTTATTTTGCATTTGTTTACAGGGGAGGTATGACTGGACAGAGCTGTCCGTTTTCAGCGGAGGGCCAGGGAGAAAGTCTCCAAAGCAATTGCTAACATAATACACAAAAGATACAAGATATATATAAATATATTTTTATATATGTTTCTATATCAGGAAAGTTTAATCTTCCCCGTTTCCATGATCTGATATGATGTATTAAAGCTATTCTGTTTCTTTTGGGAAACCATAAAAATTTTATTAGGCATGAATTTATTTTTTTAAGTATATTCCTTTCTGTTAACAGTTGTATTGCCAAGGCTACATATAGGATCTTGGGCAGTAAAACCATTTTTATTAACTGTAGTCTATCTTCAAATGTTAATATTATTTTGTTCCATTTTTCCACAGATATTTTAATAGTATTGATGATATTATTGTAGTTTTTTGAGACTAATTCATTATTATCCTTGCATAACGCAATTCCTAGATATTTTAAGGTAGATTCTTTGTTCCCTATGATGTGATCCCACTTAGTCTGCAGTTCTTTTTTTTTTTATTTAAAAATAAAAATTTTGATTTTGATTTATTGGAATGGAGTCCTGAATTCATGCAAAATTTGTCAATTAATATATATAATTCTTCTACTGTCTCTTTTGTATTAGATAATGTTAGTAATAGGTCATCGGCAAATAGTATTACTTTGGAATTGTACTGTTTATAAACATCTATTCCTTTGAATTTTATATTGTTAAAAATTGAATCTGCCAATATTTCAATAGTCAGAGCAAATACAATTGGTGACATGGGACATCCCTGTTTATAGTGCCTTTTGTTATATGTATAGATTCAGAGGTGATGAACAAAGGATGCAGAGAATTCAAATAGCATTACGATTTTGAATAAATAGTCCCAATTTACGGAATCAAAGGCTTTCTCTATATCTAAGCCAATTATGAGTGTTTCTTTATTTTCTTTTTTAACATAAGAATGCGTGCGTCTATGATAGATAAATCCAGTTTGATCATTATTTATTGTTTTGGATAGTGGTATTTTCATTCTGTTAGTTAATATTGTAATAAATATCTTACTGTCATTATTTAATAATGATATAGGTCTATATTAGGTACAGAGGTTTGGGGATTTGTTTTCCTTTAGGATTGGTGTGATTAAGGAACATCTCCAAGAGGGTGGTATTAAAGCCTGTGACTGAATTTCTAATAGAGTTTTATGGAAGAGGGAGAGTATCTCTGAAGGAAAATGTTTATATATTTCCATAATTATGCCATCTATTCCTGCAGCTTTATTATTTTTACCTTCTTTTATTGTATTTCTAATTTATTTGTAGGATATGGGTGCTTACAGATCTAGTTTTAATTTTTCTGGTATTTTTTATATTAGAACATTTTTCATCTAGATTTAATTGATCGATATATATATTTTCTTTTTGGAAATGTTCCATATAGTGATTTCTATAGACATCAAGAATGTCACCTATATCCAAGACACTTTCCCCTTTCTTTTCATGGCAGATACTTTTACTGTTATTAGCTTTTGAATGTATTCCAATTCTTGTGGATCAATTATGCAGATATTTGGGAGAAGTGGCCAAGGTATAATTTTTTAGTTTTTCTAAAGCTAAAATAGTTTTATGTGTTAAAATTTTGTTGTATTTATTGTTTAATACTTCTTTCTTTTTCATCTCCAAATGATTTTGATTGTTTTCATCTTTTACTGACAAATGTTTGGATTGTAGATTTAATTCAGAATCCCATTCTCTGATTTTTTTTATACCAAGTTAGGGTTTTACCATATATGTAAGCTTTTAATGAGTCCCATATCATTATTTTACTTATCTCTGTGGTGTAATTAATATCTAAGAAGAACTGTAATTCAGATAATAACCAGGGTTTGAACTCTAATTTTAGTTATATACGCTGGAATTCTGGAGTTAAAGATTCATGGTTTGTACCCATTCTGAAGTTTTAGTATCAATGAACTGTGGTCTGAAAAGGGGCAGGGAGTGATTGAGAAATTAATGATTTTAAAGTGCAAGTCATGGGCAGCAACTGTTTTATTGATTCTAGTTTGGGTACCAAATCTGTGATCTTGATGGGAAAAAAACAAAGATTTATCTTTTTAAATTTGAAAGTATCTACAAGATGAAATGATTCTACCCACTTGTTTAAAGCTTTTGATATAGCAGATGTACTCAGCAGTCTTTTATTTGTAGTTTCAGAAATATCAAATATACAGTTAAAATCTCCTCCTAATATTAAGATGCCTTTATAATTATTGGAAATGAAATCCAAGTGTTTTTAATAGTTCCTGTTCCAATGACTGGGAACCAGTATAGATTGGCTAGGGTCCATATTCTCTTATTATATTTAACTATTACTAATGTCATAAGGCCTTCTTTATCATCATACTTATAAATAATTTCTGGGTTAATCACATTTGTTTTCCACAAAATTGTTAAACCTTTTGTCTTTGACTTATAAGTGGATTGCCCCAACATCATATATTCCTTAGGATTCCATTTGTAATTGTCATTTGTTTTGAAATGAGTTTCTTGAAGGAAGACGATTTGTGCGTTGTTCAGTTTTAAATATTTCAGTAGATTTGATCTCTTGCGAGGATAGCTTAAACCACTGGTATTTAAAGATAAAGTTAAATCCATCTTAGGTTATTTAGACTATGTATTTTTTGTTTTATTGTGACTATTAAACATTTTCCACTGATAACTATAAAGTATATGTTTGAGCTTTTAAAGGAAATTAGCAGTTTTATACTTTGAGTGTTTACCAATAAAGTAACGTTTTGGTCAGGCATACTAAAATGTTTTTGTGAAATAAATTAAAATTAATAAATGTTAACAAAACTAAGATCCACACTAGCCATGGGATGAAAATCATTCCTAATCTGATGGATAAACTTAAATCCATCAGATTATCAGTCATACCTTGACAATCCAGTAAAGCTGAGCTCCATAAACTGAATTATCATATGGAGAATATTTGTAATAGGAATAAGCAACATTTATATTATTTTGAACAGATAAAGTACTACTGTAGATTAGACAAAATTCTAACACAACATAAATGTCTGCTTACTGTACAAGCAATTAATATTTACATGAAAGATAGATGACAAGCAATTCATAGTAAAGTAGGATGTATCACATATAAAACCTCAATAAAAGATTATAGCACACAGTTATTTAACATATTCACCCTTATTGATGAAGTCTTTCAAAACATATTACTTAATATAAATAGATGGCAATAATATTTATACCCAATGTTTATAATACAATGTATTTTAATGGATATATCAAAAGTTATATTTCATTGTTTGCCAGCATTTAAGTAATCACTTTGTTGCTAACTCTAACTTACTTAAAGCAGCAAGTTTATTTTATGTGAACATTGATGAAAGTTAGTGCATTTTAATTATCAGTGCATCCCCCCCACCATTTCCTACACATAAGGATTTTCATACCGGTCATTTCTTATTATAAAATGGGTGAAATTATAGGTTAAAAACAACAAATTCACTTATTGTGATTAATAATTACAAGTTCCCTTTCCATATTCATAAAGTTCCATTTTATGGCATACACTGAAAGTTTTAAGATTTAAAAGGCAACATTCTATTTTGTATAATCAGCAAAGATTAAACGGAGTAATAATTGTCAATGTAATACTATTTTTTCAGAATGGGATTGTTACATTCTCTGACATTCGTAGTTCAGGCTTCTATTGTCTCCCCTGAACAACTTTGTCAGTTTGATGTCATGTATAAAACATTAGTTACCTTGGTAACAGCTTAAGTATTACGTATGGTCAAGATGGGTTACAAAACCACAATTCAAGTTAAAGCAATTATATGACTTGTTATGCACATTTACTTGTATGAGAAAATCATCTTGCTCCCCCTTGATGTTCAATATAGTGCATGTCATTTGTGATAACTTAAAACAGTAGTGTTATTATATACAAGCCCATGTTATTAAACTGAGTGTCTATTGTCAATTTAATACTATTTGTTCAGAATATGATTGTTACATTCTGTGACATTTCATGTTCAGGCTTCTATTGCTTCTCTTGAGCAACTTTCAGTTTGATGTCATGTATAAACATTACTTACCTTGGTAACTGCTTAAGTATTATATATGGTCAAGATAGGTTACAAAACCTACAATTCAAGTTAAAGCAATTACTTGTAATGCATACTTACTTATATAAGAAAATCAACATGCTTCCCCTTGATGTTCAATGTAATGTATGTCATGTATAACAAGTTAAGACAGTAGTGTTATTATACAAGCCCAGGTTATTAAATCCTGTCTTTAATATCTACATTCAGCAGACTGCTTCATCTTACATGACGATTATATATTTTATGCCTAGATTTACTAAAATCATACATTACATAACTATTGTGTGTGTTTTTTTTTTTTTGGCTGTTGCTCAATTATTTGAGAGACCACAAGCTGTAATGCTTATTCTTATTAGCTCCTTCCAAGCATGTTTATACAGTCCATAGACTTTAAATTAAATTATGAGACCCTTCTAGTTTCTTATTTGTTATAAGTATATTTCCATCCTTACATACACACATATCAGTACTTCAAGCATGGGCAACAATGCCCATTCAGTTTTGCCAGAATACCATTCACTAGTTCATGTGGTGTGTTTCCAGGCTGTTCTTAAAATATCCAAACCAGTATTTTTCCTGTTCTACTTTAGCAGCCTGTTCCATGAAGTGGCCACTCTGCCAGTGAACCACTCAAGACACCTTCCATTCCCACAGATATTTCCACAAAGGATATCTGATGACTCTCTAGCACTTCCCGGCAACTCCAAACACCCCTAGAATCAGCTATTCCCATATGCCCAACACGTCAGAGCTAGCTCACCTCCCAGACCACTGCAAAGGGTATTACACAAGACCAAGTGCTCTTAGTCTTTCACAAAACTCAGACTTCTTCTCTTATGTAAGTCCTTAATGTGTTTGGACCAAAATACATTTTAAATATAAAATTGCGCTTTTTATGAGCTAAATGAAGTGTTGGGAGACCATCAATATGTGTTCATGTGGTTTAAAACAGCCCCTTTATTATATATATATATATATATATATATATATATATATATATATATATTTTTTTTTTAAACCAAACAAAGCATTAAGCATTATCGTCGCTCTGTCTCTGTTACCATAACAACCTGGGAGCATCTGTTTCTGTTAGTGTCTCTGTACTGCATACCAGAGTCTCACAATGCACCTGAAGCAAAGCTTCACTTCACTGCAACTTCAAGCCTAAATTTCTTCCCTTTCAAAGAGGCAGCAAGCAGGATATGAATGAAGAGCAAACAGATGAAAAAAAAAAAAAACTCCCAACAAGCCACCACAAGAGAACACATTCTTCCAGCCTTCCCACCTCTCACTCAGCAGATGTATAAACAAACTATACTCTGCCAAAATATCCCAAATCACAGTTTTATCCACCCCCTTCTCCTGGATCCAGGCTAAAACACCAAATGTATCTTCCGAATACACAAGCATCAGTAAACCTTGATCACAAGTCACAACCCACAGCTTCCCAGAGATGAAAATGGCAAACATACAACAGCTGCCACACACAGCTGCATCCACGCACACCATATCAGGATTGATCAAACAGCACTCATAGCTGTGATACCTGCCATAATTTATATTAACTATATTTAGACAGAATAATGATGACATTTGTACTTGGAGCTTGCTAATATTTTTTGACCAAGATATACATGACATTTTCAAATCATACTTTAAGTGAAGAAGGCATTAGTCTCCATGACAGCATTTTTTTTTCAAAACACTGTGTTACTGCTATTATATATGATATTAATTTGTTACATTTGAGTCTGAACTCTGATGCATGGTACCTTGTTGAATTAGTTAATTACTTAAATTATTATAAGTAAAATCAATGAAAAATGAACAAGATAAGTATTCATTCAGTTGTTTCAAAACTCATATAAAATAAATATTATATGGGAAATATTAGACAGACATTAAAGAAACATAATATAATAATAAACAAAAACTCATAACAATTGATGTGCTAATGTTTAAAAGCCTTGGCTACTAGGAAGAAGTCATGTAATAATTCTATCATTCAGGCCATATATATGTGCCTGAGCCCTAGGATCCACCTAATTATTCATTCAGTTCAAGCAGGGGAACAGAAACTTCTATGTTTGTATTACATATTGCTTTGTTTGGCTTATATATAATGTAAATAGTAACCCATCTTGACCTACCATTGTTTGTGAAGAATTATTGGACTCTCTGAACATTCTGAATAAATCATTACCGTTTCTCAGTTGTTTAAGAAACCCTCCTTTTTTTAAAATAAAAATAGATGACAAGTGATGTACCATATCAGTTGATACTTTGAGAGATGAAGTTGTAAGAGTTATGTTTTTGGGACAGCTATCTTGGAATCAGTTTGTTTCTTCTTTCTAGCATCAGTCCAAGGATTTGTTTATTTTATTCTTTTAAGAGTAGGGGCCACCCATTCCATTTCTTCTGGGATAGACACTAAGTTGTTGTTTTTGATGAATATAGTAGCTTCTTCCAAGTCATTAAAGGTTCTCATCTCACTGGCAAAAAATATTTTTATCTTGGCTGGAAAGGCCAGCTGTGCTTTAATGTTGTTTTGTTTTAACAGTTTTATTATTGGCCAGACTTATTTTCCTTTGTTCTGGTATTCTGGAAGAATAATCATTGTCAAACCTTATCAGGCTTTGATTGTATTTTAAGGGTGATTTTCTCCAAGCAGATTTTAATATTAGTTCCTTGTCCAGAAATGAAAGAAATTTTATAACTATGGATCTAGGTGGAGTACTTGTTGAGTTAGAAGCAGGTTTCCTCAGTGCTCTATGTGCCCTTTCAATACCAAATGAAAGTACCTATTTCAAGTCTAAAAATTCAGGAATCCAAGTTAAGAGTGAAATAATGACTTCTCCTTCAGTGTTTTCAGGCAGACCAAAGATCCTTATGTTGTTTCTCCTTTCCCTGTTTTCCAAGTCATCTAATTTGTTAAGCAGCCATGTATTCTGTTTAAGCAGAAATTCTTTTTGGAATTCTTCCTCTTTGAGTCTCCCTTCAATGTCATTTAGAGAAGCCTCTATATTTGTTATTTTTGTATGGTGTTGCTGTAAGTTCCTTAAGAGCATGAGTCTGTTTTTGAGAATGTAATTTGAGGTTTTCCAAGTCATTTTTAAAGCCATCCATCTTCAAAGATAGTTCCTGTAAGGTAGATGTGATCAATTGCAGTTCTTTTTTCAAAGCAGCATCTGGATGAGAATTCTTTGAGTTGTTCATATTCAGTGACTCAATATATCTCCAAGTTACCTGACAGGAACATTTTTGTATATATCCACCAAAATTGGCATTTATGTAGTTTATCTATAGATTTCTGATGCTTTAAATTTGAAAATAATAAAATTTTCCTATATTATTATACTAGTTTATGGAGCTCTCAAAATTCACTGCTCTCAGTTGGCCATCTAGGTTCTGCCCTGCAATAGCACATTCTCCACAGCTGCAAGATGCTGGGTATTGATGCTGAAAGAACAGCTTTGTCAGAACTCATCGCAACAGTACATATTCAAGTAAAATCACTGTTGCAGTATTACCTATAACATATAGGAATTAACATATAGGAATCAGCCACAGACAGACAAGCACCTAATCAGTTATTAATTAATCAATTAGTTAAGGATGTTGTCAACAATAGATACATTTCGAAAATATACAGAAAAAAACACATATTGCAATTCATTCTTGCACTTTTCAAGTTCACATCCTTCAACTCAAAAATGGGCTATAATCAAGGGCCAAATGATTAGAGCTGCCCAGATGGTATCCCTTGACAGTGACTTTGTGGAAGAGTGTAAGGTACTTGAAAAAATGTTTCAACAAACAGGGTACCCTTTAGATCTGATTGAAACATTATATAGGGAGGTCCATTTGAAAAGAGTCAGTGGAGCAATTACCCCCATCTTGTGCGGAAGTGAACATTTGGGGGAAATAAATTTACTTAACTCTAGCCCCCCTAGTGAAAATTTATTAGACATGGAACATAATGAGTCATCAAGTAACAGCATAGCTATGAGGTTTGAATGTAGTTTTACTACCACATTTAGTACTGACAGTACTTTCATCAGGTTCATATTGTATAAAAACTGGGAACTCCTCAAACAATACAAAACACTATTAAGTAAATTTAGTAACGCCCCTAAAATTATTTTCAGGAGAGGAAAGAACTTAGAGTATTCTTGAGTCACATAAACAAAAAGACACTTGTAGAAAAGTGGGTATGTTTACTTGTGGTTGTTGTAATATGTGTAGATTTATTACCACAGGCGTCACATTTATTATTAATGATAGAAAATGTCAGACAAAGTATAAGTTGAAACTCTAAATAGGTTGTATATGTAGCTACATGCTCATTATGTAAAGCATTTTACATAGGTAAAACGGAGCGTCGGCTCAGAGACAGAATTTATGAACATACTTATGCTTTAACCACTAACAAATTAGATAATGCATTGGTTAAACATAGTATGTCACATGTAGGCCACACATTCAAATTTAGGGCAATATACCAAATATAGCATAATATCCGAGGTGGCCCTTTAAACTTATTACTTGAACAACGTGAATTGTCATGGCAAATAAGATCCAATGCCTTTGTCCAACCTGGTTTAAATGAGCATTGTAATATAGCCTGTCTTCTCAAACTCAAAAGTTTGGACAGATAAGGTTTTCAATTACATACATATATATTTTTTTCATGTTTTTAGTTTTATATATAATAAAACAAACTCTACCTCAACTATTTTTTTTCACTACTATTGGTTGGTGCCTTAAACAAAGTTCATGTTTTAAAATGTTTGGAAAAAGACGTTTAGAAAATGAAAAATATTTTTTACTAAGTTTTATTAATATAGGCGGGTGATAAAATTTAAATGTACTTCATTTCATTCGTAATAACATAGGAACAAATAGTTTTTATGTAACTTAGTATCTTAAGTGACTTTCGAAAAGCTTTATTCCAGCACTATTTTGTGATGTATTGATATTATTTCCATGTTGATCATGTGACTAGTGTTGTTATATAACTGCTTTCATTCACTTGTTAAGTATCTGAAAACATTACATCATAGTAGGTGACGAAAAGCGCTTCATTAAACTATTGTTTCATTTTAGTGTTTGGAGTTATTCCCTAGAGCTCTTTTTGGTTTTATTCATAGTTCCTGTAAGGCAGATGTCATCGATTGCAGTTATTTTTTCAAAGCAGCATCTGGATGAGAATTATTTGAGTTGTTCATATTCAGTGACTCAATATATCTCCAAGTTACCCGACAGGAAAATTTTTGTATATATCCACCAAAATTGATATTTATGTGGTTTAGTAGTTTATCTATAGATTTCTGACGCTTTAAATTTGAAAATAATAACATTTTCCTATATTATTATACTAGTTTATGGAGCTCTCAAAATTCACTGCTCTCAGCTGGCCATCTAGGTTCTGCCCCACAATAGCACATTCTCCACGGCTGCGAGATGCTGGGTATTGATGCTGAAAGAACAGCTTTGTCAGAACTCATCGCAACAGTACATATTCAAGTAAAATCACTGTTGCAGTATTACCTATAACACACAGGAATCAGCCACAGACAGACAAGCACCTAATCAGTTCAACTCCCAGAGATCTGTGCATTCTGGGGTGCAGGCTCTCATCCCCTTGCATGCAGAAGTGTGCTCCTGTGTCCCAGATAAAACAGGGCACCTGCCCAATGCCATCTTTTGCCCTTTTTTGCCAGCAAAACCATAGAGAGACCATGTCCCTTGAAGAGAATGGATAATTTATCATTAAGAAGCTAAGTTGAGAGTTCCCCTTGTGATATTCTACTTTGCAGTATAAGGATTTGTGGAGAAAAAATAGAAAGGAGTAGTCTTTCTAAAGGGGAGGGTAGGTAGAAGCTAGTACTGCAATACTGACACTACAAGAACACAGAGTTACAAAATTCTTATGCGAGAACATCCTAAGCTCATCGCAAGGTGACCGTTACAGTAGTGTTCTCAACAGATGGAAACATACTCACATAGCTATCCCAAAAATGGGAGAAGGGGGTAAGTATCCCCTTGCACCAGGGATTCTCAAAGGATGACTTAAAGAACCTCCACTCCAAACCATGTCTGCCTCTGGACTGGACATCCAGCTTATAGTGCTTGGAGAAAGTATGTATATATGACCAGGTTGCTGCTTCACAGATGGCAATGGTCAAAACCTTCCAATAAAAGATGAACAAAACAAGGCAGATACTGCCATGGTGAAATGTGCTCTCATGCATTTCTTTACAGATCCTGCCTTTCCTATTATAGCAGAACACAAGGCAGTTGACCAGCAGTGAAAAAGGTATCTGCTCGGCAATACCCTATGCTAAGGAAACAAAGAGCTCATCCATTTGCTGGTTCGAATTAGCCATATCCAGGTAGTACCACAACTTCCTGTGGCATAAAACAAAAGCAGGATCCTTTCCCCTTTTGTTCTGAGGATTCTGGAAGAAGACTGACAGTTGGATTGACTGTTTAAGGAAAAATTCTGAAATCACTTTAGACACAAAGGTAGGGTTTGCCTTGAGGCTGACCCTATTATTATGGAAGGCCATAAATTTCTGCTTTGCTTTCAGTTTCAAGAGCTACACGGAACTGCCACCAAGAAGGTGGTTTTCCAGAACAAAACGTTCAGTGGCAAAGAGGCTGCCAGCTCAAAGGGATCAACTGTCAGCTGTTCTGTGATGAAAGTTCAGGTCTCAAGGAGGAGGAATAGTCTCCTTCAGGAGGCCAGTCGGTGAATCACCTCCACTCAAACTGCTTGACTATTGTGCCCCTGCCAGGGGAAGAGGACATAGGAGGACAGTGACATGGCCAAAATTTTATTTTTACAACATTATAGGACAGACCTTCTATAAGAAAAATCTGATAAAAGCCAGAGACACCTTCTACTGGTCATTTTCCTTGAACCAAATGGAAAATTTCTTCAGTTTCACTAGATATGATTTCTTTCCTTTTGACTTCTTGGCTTCTTTTAAGATGGTTAGCATGTCCTGAGAGGAAAAATCATCAAATCTTCCAAGCAGTTATCCAGAGACCTTTCAGTTTTGAAATGGGTTAACAAGTCTACATCACATGGTAGTAAGTATGGAGGTTCCTTTGAGATCTACATCACATGGTAGTAAGTATGGAGGTTCCTTTGAGATCTACATCACATGGTAGTAAGTATGGAGGTTCCTTTGAGATCTACATCACATGGTAGTAAGTATGGAGGTTCCTTTGTGATCTACTAAACAAAGAAGAACCAGTGCTGCCTGGGCCAAAACAGAGCTAAGAGGATCGCACTGGTTTGATCCCTGTATGTCTTCTCCAGCACCAGGAGAATGGGTTGGGAGGGGCATACAGGAAGCAATGTTACCACTATAAAGAAAAGGCATCCATCCACAAGGTCCTTCTGCAAATGAGCATGGTACAATAAAGTGCGAGGTAATGGTTCACTGGGGAAGCAAATAAGACCATCTTGTTAACCTCAGTTGTTTCTCACCTGATGGAAAACCCTTCTGCTCAATCTGTATTTGTGGTTGCCTGCCAATATTTTGCTTAGGTTGCCTCCTGTGCTGTTGCCATGTGAAGCTGGGTGCATTAACCAGATTGGACTAAAGATCTGCAACACCAGTTTGTGCAACAGATGTAGCTTCATCCCTCCTTGCTCCTTTATGAACCACATGATGTGGTACTCTCTGTTGAACAGTTGGCCTCTTGGCTTTCACTGTTTCCTGAAGACTTTTAGGACCAAAAAGACAACCAACATGTCTTTCAGGTTAATATGCAAATTCCTTTATGAGGTGACCCAGTGTCCCTGGACTAAGGATGCACCTAACTGGCCTTCCCAAGCTGCATCTGAGGAATTGGTGTTCAAGGACTGGAGAGTTTCTAGCACACATAAGAGTCTCCCTCCGTTTCTGCCTACTTGGTTGGCCACACGTGTGATCTCCTTCTGGAATACAGAGCAACTCTGGTAGCTTAATATCAAAGGGCTGTGAATGCCAACTCCAAGAGGTCCTCAGGAGCCACTTAAGTCTCCTCATACCTGATCTGTTTGAGGGATCACAAGAATGTGGAAGCCATGTAGCCTAAAGCCTTCAGGAAAGTACCTGGCTATCGTGCAGGCTCTGGCAGCTTGCTGGAAGAATTACGGCCCTAAGATGAGGGACTTCTTTTGTGAGTAGATCCTGCTTTCTTTTGTGTTCAGGGTCACACCAAATATGTCCTACTCCTTTCTACAGGGTAAGAATCAACTTGGAATGGCTGATTGTGAGCATCCCAAGCATCAGAGGTACCCCCACACACTGTCATACTGAAGTTGTCTAGGATTTGATTTTGAATGAACCTGCAGCAGGCAGCCACCCAAATGCAAGAAATGTGGACCCCTTTTCAGCTTGAGAAAGACTACCACTGGAACCAAGCACTTGAGCACTCTGGGTGCAATACAGTATCCAAAGGGCAACAACACAAAATGTTAATGCTAGAATCCAACCCTGAACCTATGAAAATTCCTGTGTATTTTTAGGTATGTGCAAACAGATATCTTTCATACCTCATGTAATCAGGAATGTCCAACACAGAAGTAATGGCAGAAGTGTCTGCAGGGATGAGCATCCTGAATTCATAAAAAATGTTTGAGCAAGCAAAGGTACAGAATTTGTTTCTATGGTCTGTTGCTTTTTGGGATTAGAAAAAGGCAACAGTAGAAACATAGCCCCCTTATTGCTTTGGCATCTGTTCCACTTCCCTCAGTTCTAAGAACTGCTGACCAAGGGACAAACGGGAGCAACTGGTCTTCTAAAACAAAAGGCATTACTATAAAAGGTGGGACAGAGTGAATTTTAGCCTGGACCCCTCTCTAATGAGATTTGGGACACAGCTGTGTCTGATGTTCCCTCAACCATATATTTGCAAACTGGATTAACCTGCCCCTGAGAGGAAAAATCATCAAATCTTCAAGCAGTTATCCAGAGACCTTTCAGTTTTGAAATGGGTTAACAAGTCTACATCATATGGTAGTAAGTATGGAGGTTCCTTTGTGATCTACTAAACAAAGAAGTACAGTTTTGTACCTACCATAAATGTAGATGTCCGATAGGAATGCATCTGCAGTCCTTACAAATGGGTTGTCCTGTTGTCAGGCAGCCCTTGATCGGCGGATTCAAAGTCTGGGTCTGGCTTGCTGGTAGCACTTCACCCGACGTCATTGCTGCAGTTATTCGGGTATAAAGGCATCAGCCGACGCCATTTCCTCAGTGTTTCTTGCCCCAGATGCCAGGTGCCCTCTAGGAAGGCTAAATTTTTGATAAATGCCAATGGTTCCAAAATATTAGAAACAAACAACAAATAAGCATGTATGTACATATATACAAACAAATACACCATAATAGATTCCCCAGCTAGCTATAAGAAGGGCAAATACCTAGGAGTACCACAGAGGGAAGGAGGTGGGTAATCCTGACTGCAGATGCATTCCCTATCGGACATCTACATTTATGGTAGGTACAAAACTGTACTATGTCCTTCAAGGATGCATCTGCAGTCCTTACAAATGGGTAGAATACCATAGCCAAACTGGGGGAGGAGGAAAGTTAGAATTATGGTGTAGTTAAGATCCCTTGCAAAACAGCAGTGGCAAAACCTGCTCGGGATCTAGAGTATAAAGGTAAATTATAATGCTTGGCAAATGTATGCACGGGGCTCCAAGTAGCAGCCTCTAAAATGTCTTTGGTAGCCACTCCTGCATTAGAAAAGCTGTGGTAGTGGCTGTAGCTCTTGTAGAGTGAGGCCTGATGTTCTCTGGAGTTTTCTTTCCATGGTAGGAGTAACAAAATCTAATGCAATTTCCTATCCACTTAGATATTGTCTGTTTGTAATTGCTTTCCCTTCCATTCCTGCTGCATATGCTACCAGTAGCTGGTCAGTTTTCTATTGCTCTTGGTCCTGTCCAGGTAGTAAGCGTAATTGTCTGTGTACATCCAAGGTATGCAACAGTCTTTCTCCCTGTTCTGTGGATTGGGGAAGAATGTAGGTAGGTGGATAGCCTGATTTAAAGATACTCTGGAGACCACCTTAGGCATAAAAGTAGGATTTGTTCTCATGGACACTCTGTCTTGATGGAAGATCAGAAAGGGTTGTACTGCCATTAATGCCTGTAGCTCAGAAACCCTTCTTGCTGAAGTGATTGCCAGCAGGAAAGCAGTTTTCCATGATAAGTATTGCAATTCTGCTGTTGCTGCTGGTTCGAAGGAGGAGTGTCAACTTTTCTAGCACAAAGTTCAAGTCCCATGCAGGTAATGGTGGCTTCCTAGGAGGTTTTACATTTTAATTCCTCTCAGAAACTGCCCTGAGCAGAGGATGTGAGAAAACTGGAGGATCCAAGTCGTATTCTGCTGAAATAGCTGAGGCATGAATCTTAATGGAAGAGTAGGACAGGCCTTTGTGGAATAGCTCTGCCAAGTATTCCAGGATGTTGGCTATGTTTACCAGTGACACATCTTCCCCTTTAACAGTACTCCAAATGAGATATCTTTTCTATTTTGCTGAATAGGTTTTCCTTGTTGAAGGTCTGCGAGCTTCTAAGATAATGTCCTTAACCCTTTGGGATAAATTTGGGTTAATTTGTCTTATGCAATGTTCCAGGCAGTCAGCTGCAGAGTTTTCAGGTTTGGATGCAGGGTGTTGTAATTGTTCTGAGTTAACAGCAAGGGAACTAGGGGTAAGGGCCATATCTGCTCCCGAGACATGCTCCTCAGTAATGGGTACCAATGTTGCCTTGGCCAATCTGGAGCTATCAGAATGATCCTTGGACGTTCCTCTTTGATCTTCAATAGCACCTTGTGCATCAAAGGAAGTGGTGGGAATGCATATGCTGACAGATTTTTCCAACTGAAGGATAGGGAGTCCACCTTCCATGCCAGTGGGTGGTACGTCCTGGTGCAGAATTTCTTTAATTGGTGATTGAGTTGTAATGCAAATAAGTCTATTTCTGGGAGACCCCATTTTCTTGTAATGGTTTTGAAGATGTCCGGATGCAGCATCCATTCGTGGGCATCCGTGGTAGTCCTGCTTAATATGTCTGCTAGAGTGTTTTCTTTTCCTGGTACAAAGATTGCTTGTAACTGAATGTTGTAACTCAGGGCCACATTCCAGAGGTCCAGGGCCATCCGGCATAGAGGGTACGAATGTGTGCCTCCCTGCTTGTTGATGTACCACATAACTGTGGTGTTGTCTGTCCTTATCATCAATTGGCCTTGTCAAAGAAATGGTTTGAAAGCCTGAATTGCCAGTTTTACTGCCAGCATTTCCTTTAGGTTTATGTGTAGGTGCAGCTGCTCTTGAGTCCATAAACCCTGTATGCATTTGTTCATCATGTGGGCCCCCCAACTGAGGTCTGAGGCGTCCGTTGTGATGGTTTGGCTTGGTTGAGTGCTGTGGAAGGGCAATCCTTCGTTTGATTGACAGGCCTGAGCCCACCATTGGAATTCTTGCTTCAGGCATGGAATTATTGGAATTTGAGTTTCTAGGCTGTGCTTGTGCTGAGACCATAAATTCCTTAGGTACCACTGTAGTTTTCTCATATGCAGTCTGGCATGTGGGACCAATATTATGCAGGATGCCATGAAGCCCAATGCTTGTAGGACTTTTCTTGCTGTTAGATGGTTTTGTTTTGTTAATGCCAAGAAGTAGAGAGGGAGTTGCTCCTGTTTTTCTACTGTTAGGAATGCCATTTGTTTGGATGTGTCCAGCTCCGCACCCAAAAAGGTTATCGTTTGGGATGGTATCAGCCTTGACTTTTATATTGACTGTGTATCCCAGGGCTTGTAGAAGGTAAATGACTCTTTTCAAGTCTTTTGCTAGCTTGTTTTTGTTGTCCGCTTGTATTAGGCAGTCGTCCAGGTAAGGGTAGATTTGGATCCTGAAGCCTGCAATGAGCGATTACTGATGCCAGGCATTTCGTGAACACTCTGGGCAGTAGATAAGCCAAAGGGCAATGCTGAGAATTGATAATGCTCTGATCCTGCAAGAAATCTGGGGTATCTTCTGCAATTTGGTCGTATGGGGGTGTGCAGGTATGCCTCCTTGAGATCTAGAGTTACCAGCCAAGACTCCTTGCCCAGCATGGGAAGAAGCTGCTGTAGGGTCAGCATTTTGAATTTTGGAACAATGATGAATGTGTTTAAAGCGGACAGATCGAGAATAGGTCTCCATTTGCCTTCTTTCCTTGGTACTAGGAAGAGTCTGGAGTAAAGCCCTTTCCTTGCTCCATATGTGGTACCTTTTCCACAGCTCTCATCTTTAATAATTGATTTACTTGTTGTAGAGCTTCTGCCTTTTGATTTGGAGGTAGGTTTGGCATTCCTCTCTTTCCTGGTAGAGTATGGAAATGAAACCTGTAACCTTGGTCTATTGTCTGCAAAATCCACTTGTCTCTTGTGATGTAATGCCAGTTCTTTGTAAATAAAGCTAGCTTCCTGCCTAAGGGTGCTTCTAGCTGTTCCCTGGTAGGCGGTGCCAGAGCCAAGTCACTGTGATTGTCCTGTAGTAGTGGTGGTGGCTGTGTCTGTGCCTCGCTGGTTGTTACCCTGCCACTGGCGTCCCCTGTAGGCACCTCTGGATTGGTTTCTGCCTCTTGAATGCCTATTCCTGCCTCTCTGTGCTTTGGAGGAGTCTGGAAAGGACCAATTCTTGGAGGGCCAATTCCTGCTAAACCTTGGAGGTTGGACCTGTAAGAAATCTTTCACTGTTTGGACAGATTTTGCCTTCTCTTCCATCTTCTTCAGCACCTGTTGTGCAGGAGAGCCAAACAACTTGATCTTGTCCATGGGAGCATCTAATAGTTTTGATTTGACATGGTCCGGTAAGGCCTGCTCTTTTAACCATGCATGCCTTCTGATAACTGTGCCAGTCATGGCTGATCTAAAGGAAGCCTCCAGTGCATCATAGCCGCATTTTAAAGAATGGTTACTAACTTGCTGAATGTTATGTACCATTTCCTGAACATATTTCTTGTCTAAAGGTTCATCAGAGGACAGTTTTTGGTTAACTGGTCTAGCATAAATTCTTGATACTGGATCATATGAAATTGACAGTTCAAGGCCCTAGCTGACAGAGTAGCAGAAGTGTAAAATTTTTACCCCATCTCTCTAAGGACCTCGATTCCCTTTCTCAGAGGACCGGATTTTTCCCAGTGGTAGCTGCTACAGCCTTAGCCCCCTGGGAGACAGTCTCGGGATCTGCAAAGGAGCCTTGTATAAATGGTGATGTGTGTCCGGGACCCTGTAGAACCTATCGGGCTTAGCAGGGGCGGAGGTAATGAATCAGGAGCAGTACAAGCATCATTAAATGCATCATCTACAACAGACAGAACTGGAGGTATAGCTAAAGGCCTATGTTGTGGTAAATGCAAAAGGTTCTAAGCCTTTTCTGGAGTCTGAAAAATCTTGGCCCTGCCACTGAAATTGTTCCCTCATAGCATGCAAGGTTTCCCCAAAGGAAAATTCCTCAGGTGGAGAGGCAGAAGGGATGGACTCTTCAGCATCAGAGTCTTCATAAGGGAAAAAAGGAGCATCTGGAGGGTCTGTATTATCTGAATCATCAGAGGAATCATCTGTGGAAACTGGCTCAGGGGCTCTGCTCTAGGCCTCTTCTCTGGAGGTGGGTGAGAGGCCCTGTCTGGGAGGATGGGATCCCGGATTAAAGAAATGAGATCCTCTGCTAAACTAAGCATTTGGGAACTGGAGCTAGGCCTGTGAGAGGGGTCTTAACAGGCACAGATTTAGTAGCTTTAGCTGCTTTAGCCCTGGCAAAGGCCTTAATGGACATGGCTGCAGGAGGCCTAGCAGCTCCACGTGCAGGGGTTGAAATATCCAAGGAAATAGTGTCAGATAATTCCTGAGAAACCACAACTGCAGGTTGGATTTCAGAAGCCGATTCCACCAGGTTGGAAGAGGCCTCGGTAGAAGGTAAGCTTTCGGCTGAAGGAAGAACCGCTTGCTCGGTTTCAGCCGAAACCGAGACACTCGCAGTTGTCTTAACCGCGGTTTCGGCCGAAACCGCGGACCCAGTGTCGGTCCTTTTCCTTGCGTTTTTTGGATACTTGTGAAGTCGGAGGATCCGACGGCATAATATTAGCAAAATCAGAGCCGAAAAACTGCTCAGCAAATTCCGACCGACGTCTAAGCGTCCGTCGGTTAAAAGAAGCACAGGCTAGACAAGCTGCTACGTCGTGGTCTGGGCCTAAACAAGGTAAGCAGTAAGGGTGGAAATCTTTATGAGGTATTTGTTTCCCACAAGTTAGACAGTTATTCACTTTTTCTGACATCGGCTGAGGCAAGAAAGAGTCTAGCGGGTACTTAGCTTTTTTAGAAGTATTCGGTAGTAGTAATCTCTGGTTCTGACCGACCGGCACTTGTGAACAGCTTCTGCTTGAGTACGCGGCAAGAAAGACTGAGGAAAATGGCGTCGGCTGATTCCTTTATACCCGAGTAACTGCAGCAATGACGTCGGGTGAAGTGCGACACCAGCCGAAGCCAGACCCAGACTTTGGAATCCGGCCGACCGAAGGGCTGCCTGACGACAGGACAACCCATTTGTAAGGACTGCAGATGCATCCTTGAAGGACATCCAGTGCTGCCTGGGCCAAAACAGAGCTAAGAGGATCGCACTGGTTTGATCCCTGTATGTCTTCTCCAGCACCAGGAGAATGGGGTGGGAGGGGCATACAGGAAGCAATGTTACCACTATAAAGAAAAGGCATCCATCCACGAGGTCCTTCTGCAAATGAGCATGGTACAATAAAGTGTGAGGTAATGGTTCACTGGGGAAGCAAATAAGACCATCTTGTTAACCTCAGTTGTTTCTCACCTGATGGAAAACCCTCCTGCTCAATCTGTATTTGTGGTTGCCTGCCAATATTTTGCTTAGGTTGCCTCCTATGCTGTTGCCATGTGAAGCTGGGTGCATTAACCAGAGCTCCAGATTGGACTAAAGATCTGCAACACCAGTTTGTGCAACAGATGTAGCTTCATCCCTCCTTGCTCCTTTATGAACCACATGATGTGGTACTGCCAGTTGAACAGTTGGCCTCCTGGCTTCCACTGTTTCCTGAAGACTTTAAGGGCCAAAAAGACAACCAACATGTCTTTCAGGTTAATATGTAAATTCCTTTATGAGGTGACCCAGTGTCCCTGGACTAAGGATGCATCTAACTGGCCTTCCCAAGCTGCATCTGAGGAATTGGTGTTCAAGGACTGGAGAGTTTCTAACAGACAGAACAGTCTCCCTCCGTTTCTGCCTACTTGGTTGGCCACACGTGTGATCTCCTTCTGGAATACAGAGCAACTCTGGTAGCTTAATATCAAAGGGCTGTGAATGCCAACTCCAAGAGGTCCTCAGGAGCCACTTAAGTCTCCTCATATCTAATCTGTTTGAGGGATCACAAGAATGTGGAAGCCATGCAGCCTAAAGCCTTCAGGAAAGTACCTGGCTACTGTGCAGTCTCTGGCAGCTTGCTGGAAGAATTACGGCCTTAAGATGAGGGACATCTTTTGTGAGTAGATCCTGCTTTCTTTTGTGTTCAGGGTCACACCAAATATGTCCTACTCCTTTCTACAGGGTAAGAATCAACTTGGAATGGCTGATTGAGAGCCTCCCAAGCATCAGAGGTATCCCCCACACACTGTCATGCTGAAGTTGTCTAGGATTTTTTTTTGAATGAACCTGCAGCAGGCAGCCACCCAAATGCTAGAAATGTGGACCCCTTCACAGCTTGAGAAAGACTACCACTGGAGCCAAGCACTTGAGCACTCTGGGTGCAATACAGTATCCAAAGGGCAACAACACAAAATGTTAATGCTAGAATCCAACCCTGAACCTAAGAAAATTCCTGTGTCTTTTTAGGTATGTGCAAACAGATATCTTTCATACCTCATGTAATCAGGAATGTCCAACACAGAAGTAATGTCAGAAGTGTCTGCAGGGATGAGCATCCTGAATTCATAAAAAATGTTTGAGCAAGCAAAGGTACATAATTTGTTTCTATGGTCTGTTGCTTTTTGGGACTAGAAAAAGGCAATAGTAAAAACATAGCCCCCTTCTTGCTTTGGTATCTGTTCCACTGCCCTCAGTTCTAACAACTGCTGACCAAGGGACAAACGGGTGCAACTGGTCTTCTAAAACAAAAGGCATTACTATAAAAGGTGGGAGAGTGAATTTTAGCCTGGACCCCTCTCTAATGAGATTTGGGACACAGCTGTGTCTGATGTTCCCTCAACCATATATTTGCAAACTGGATTAACCTGCCTTGACATATAGCCAAGAAGAGGGAGAAAAGAAATCAGTCAAAACTGATCAAAGGGAGTGACCGAAACACTTTCAAATTGCCTCCCCATCTTTTTTCTTTTTGTCTCATCATGTTTCCTTCTCAGCTGAATTTTTTTTTTCTTGCATTTGCCTGCTGATCACTCAGATGAGTTTTGACAAATGGAGGTAGTTTTATAAGGATGATTAGTGCTGAAGTGTGAGATTAAGAACAAAAAAATCTATATTACCATCTGCATAACACTGCTTTTCTTCTCCATTTTTTTAAATATTTCCTGGGAAGGTGTTCCAAACAGGGATTCTCTGTCCAAGAGGGCATTCAAGACTTCACACTTGATGTCCTCAAGAAAGCTTGCGCTATAAGACAGACAATGTGCCTCACAGAAGCAGTAACTGCTACTTTCAAGACCATGTCTACCACATCATAGCCAAATGTGATCATATGTTTTCCTCATCCTAGGAATGCTTATCCAACTGATGAATGTAGGACTTGCGCCAAGTCCCCTATCTGTGGCAGAATGCCTGAGTGACACTTAATATGCACCTAGCAGTTTGTGACTTTAAAACCCAAGTAACTGAAGTGCACACAGTTTCCCTGGAGCTATACGGGTCTCTCTTCTCATTATTATTATTTCCTGCAAGAATAGATGCACAGGGAAGCCCAGCTTACAAAGAGCAGCATGCTCTACAGTGTCCAGAAATACTTGTAACGCTATATGGTCCACAGCCCTGAGCTCCTCCTGTCTATTCCTGTCGGAAATTCAACAAACAGGGACTGAGGGATGAGTTCTTCTAACAAGAAGTCTGGGGTCACAGGTTTGTGATTTTAAGAAATGCTGAGTGTTTATGTACCTTCTTCCTGGAACACTGCCTAGGAGTACCCTGCATGTCCTCCATCAAAGGCATCTGACAGCATCCAATAGACAAATCAGACTCTCCATCACAGACTAAAAAACTGACTTGCTTACTGATGCACCCAGAGGACTTTATGAAGCAGATGGTACAATTCTTTCTTCCCTTAACCCCCTTATCCTGGTGCTCCTTTTTAGTGGCAGAGTTTCCCCGATGAGGGAGACTCTGTTCTGATACCTGTAGCATAGCATCTCATCTCTTCCGCATCAGACACGCTCTAAACTGGCTTGTATGGGCTTTGCTTGTAAACCCTACACAGATCTGAGAATTAATTGACAAGTGAGGCTCTTCGAAACAAAAAAGGCACTTAGATTGACAGCTTTACATGGGATATGTAATCCGCATTCTCAACAATGGCTCAAGAAAAGGTACATCACAAAAACTGCAACAGTTTCTCAACCAACTCATTATGGGATATGTAACCCGCATTCTCAAAAATGGCTCAAGAAAAGGTACATCACAAAAACTGCAACAGTTTCTCAACCAACTCATTATTGGCAAATGTACTATGCAACTTCAGAACAGATCTCAAATGACACAAAGAAAATTTCACCAATAAAGCACTTATCTTTTGAAGATTCGCCACAGTAGCTCTGGGAGTCCACAATAAGCAACCATACACCTGCATGCCAAAATATGTACCCACCTAAAACAAAAAAATAAATAAATAACTGAAGATAGCAGAGGCCAGGACCTCCTTTTACCCAGGATGCAAGAATGCATCTCCACATACAAGGGGACATAGGCTTGTACCCTGATATATGTACAGGTCTGACAGTCAGGCCGGTTAAGCAATCATCAGCCTGTGAAAGATTCCCATGCATTCCAAGTAGTACACTTAAAATGAACTTTCATGTTTCCTTTGACAGCATCCTGAAACTGAGGAAGTGATGAGCATTGCACTGTGCTGTTACCCAGGGCAAAATTAAGTGAAGTCTGCTGTGGTCCTGACTCTTGACCACGACATCACTGAGAAGATTGAAACGTTCAACACTGATTGTGGATATTTTCTTACACTCTTAGAAGATACCTACAAAGTGCGAGATGGAAAAAAGAACCAAGAACCAATGGGTTGTGTAAAACTTTTAACCCAACTTTAAGGATTCTAGCATGGGTAACAGATTATGACCAATAGCGGTCTAAAGCCATTTTAAAGTGCAGAGTTACAGACTCAAGAATAATATCGTCTCAAGAAGGATATGCTTTACAAAAGTCCACTGAAGCATGCTCCTTGACATAAAATCAAGGGGTTTACAAAAGCTAGTGCACTGACAAGGAATATTTCTTGTTCTCAAAGCTGGAAACATAAAGTATCATAAAATAAAACATATTACACAACAACTGCGTGAACATTGAAAGCCTTCTTCTGAAATTTCATCTACATACAATTCTAACTAACAAAAGAAACAAAGAACCTCTCCATCTGTAATCTTGCCATACCCATCTTGTATGATACTTTTTGGGGGTGGGGGCAGACTCCAACTTGAAACGACATGCAAGTCCAGAGTTTCTAATTTCACCATTTCTGCAATCAGAGTGCACAACCAGATCCACTACAGCTCTTCAAAACTAGTGAGACTGTATCACACTTCCAGGGCAAACGCATCTTGAAACAAACGGCTCAACCACAAATCAACTCACAACACAAGTATTCAAGCATGTACAGTTGATCAGCACACAAATGACAAATTAAAGCAAGAAAGGGTTCACTACTGAAATGGGGTTAGCAATGCTGAGTTCTGAAATACCCGAAAAATTAGAAACTACAAGGCAAGTGTGAATACGGAGCATTGCTTTTCTCTTTTAAATTTGTTTTTTTGAACAAGCAACCACACACACAGACACAGTGCACACTAACTATGGAAAGCCATTTCTCAGAGAAAAAGTAATATTCCAAGAAATGCCAATCTAAAACTTAGTATACGCAAGTCCAGATTTGTGATTTGGTCCACATTCTGACACTCAACATTGCAAGTCTTGGCAATTCAAACTATTATCAAAAAAGTGATTCTGCAGGTTGAGGAAAACCTGGCTTGCAAGCACCCCCTTTACTTTATATTCTCACTCTAAGATGAATTCACATTGGAGGAACTTTGACCAGCAGCACACAAAGAAAAATCCTGACTGTCTGTGAAGCGAAAAAGCTCAAAGCATACTAAAATAGTAACACATGAGAACCAACATATCTCTCATATGTTCATAGGTTGGTACTAGGCTATCGGCCCTAGGGCCTATACAAGCCTAGCTATAACAATTCCCTGGTTAATTCTTCCCACAATATTTACTTCCCTGGACCCCTAGATGAACGTGATCCTCGGGGTAAATTTCCTACCTCCCATCCAGTCGTCAAGGTTCTTTTTGAAGAAGGCCAAGGAGGTGCTCTGCTTGACATGTACGGGCAGTCTATTCCAGAGTATGGGGAGTCTCTGGGTCAGGAACCTATCCCTCCAGCATGTTTTGTTCATTGTGATGACAAGGTTTAGGTCCCTGGAGCATGCGGCTTTGATGGATTGGGATTTCTTTAAGTGTAGCATATCCAACAGCTCTGGGTTTGACATGGCCTTGTATGTTAAGCAAAGATCGCCTCTGAGTAGCCAATATGCGACAAGAGTATAGCTAGAATTTTTTAGTTGGTCAGCATAGGGCATCTGCTTTAGGCCTGTGATTATTTTAGTGAGGAGTTTCTGTGACCTTTCCAGTTGTTGCAGATGTCTTGTGAGGTACATACCAAACGGGGCATTGTACTCTATGATAGGTCTAATGAGGGATGAGTACAGTGGGACAATGGCCTCCTTTTTTCTGGATGAAAAGCCCTTAGTGATGAGGTGTGCCACATAGGATTTCCTGACTGTTGTGGTGATGTAGTTATCGAAGGTGAGAAGTCTCTTATCACACTTTCGGTGTTTGGTGTACTGCCACCTACGCGGTAATTCATGGGTACATGTTTTTTCCCAAAGGGGATAACTATACACTTCTTGGCATTGAGCTTGAGCCCATGGCTCTGGCACCAAGCATCTGTTTCTGCATGGCCCTTTTGTAGAATATCCACATTATTTGGGGATTCAATAATGGCTCCCAGTTTGCAGTCATCTGCGAACTTTGTTAGCCAGAGTCCCTCAGTGTTGGCCTGTACTTCAGAGAAGTAGATGCCAAACAAGAGTGGTCCCAGGACTGAACCCTGAGGTACTCTACTTGTCTGGAGCTGGATTTGGAGTCACCTACTTTTACAGTGTGGGTTCTGTCAGTAAGCCAGTTGGCAACCCATCGAGTGACGTAGGAATTTATGCCCAGCTTAACAAGTTTATCTAGGATTCCAGAGTGGGGGATGGTGTCGAAGGCCTTGGCGAGGTCCAGGCAGGCTGTGTGGACTGCCTTACCCTCATCCACGGCTCTGAAGACTGATTCAAAGAAGTCAATCAGGTTCAGGAGACACGATCGGCCCTTCACGAACCCAAACTGGGTGGGGTCCAGTGTTTGAAGGTTGCCAATGTCTTTGTTTACAAGTTCAATGATAATACAATTCCATGGCCTTGCAGATCAGACTCGTCAGATTGATGGGACAGTAGTTCCGAGGATCCAAGGTGGATCCCCCCTTGTGGAGTGAATGAGAAGTGAACAGCAAAGATGATACATAAGCAGTAAAGAGTGAGCAAGTCTGATAAAAGTAATTTATGGTTGTGGAATGACATGCAAACCTTGTAGAACTAAAACATCCATGGAATCAGCAAACCTACCAAGGCCACTCCACTTCACTGCAATTGTACCAATAAAATGTTAAAATAAAACCCCAGCAATTCTCAGTAAATACTCTTAACAGACCCCTATATCAGTTCACTTCCCAGTTATAAAATGATAAATAAAAAAACACATACTTTAAAGAAAGAAGGCATTCAAAGGCCTTCAATTAAGCATGAAAAGTGGTAATATAAATTAATGCAAACCATGTAGTATGCCAACCAGCAAAAGAAATACAGGAATTAGCTTGCAAAATATTTTATTCTCTGCTTCTGTCTGTTGACTTCTTCAGAATAAAATTCTCAAAAACTTTTGGCTATCTATATATATATATATATATATATATATATATATATATATATATATATATATATATATATATATACATGCATACACATACACAACAACACTTTTGCCAATATATACAACAATTAACCAAAACAGTATAATAATTAACATAAAAAAACAATAAATCTAAAAAAACTATTTACATATTAAAGTCAGATACAAAAACACTAAAAATGACCATTTAGTTATATACAATCTCATACCTTTTAAAAAACATTTATCAATCATATCATTAAGCCCAGGAAATTTATCTGCCCCATTCTTAGCTTCCATAATGTTTCTTTCTGCTCTAAATAATTCTTAAAATCACCCCCACTAAAATCAACAAATCCTTGTTCTAAAAATGGAAAAAAAGGAACTTTTATATAAATCAAATGCAAAGTATTTTCACTGTAATTCCTGTATTTCTTTTGCTGGTTGGAATACTACATGTTTTCATACCTCTCAAGTGTACCTCATTACGAGGAACATACCTCATTTGGGGTCTTAAAAAGTTCATGTTCCTCAAAGTTCCATATTGAAAGACTCTGTTTTACACATCCAGTGTTAGGAATTTGTTTAAGTGAAATCCATTGTAAATAGAAATTAATCATATTAATTCATTAAAAGATATTCTTTACAAGTAAAACCAGCATATTTAACAATCCTATGACCTTCCTAGTTGAAGTTGTTAGTAAGCCATTAGTATGTGTTCCACATTTTGCCCATTTGTTCCTGAGAGCTATGCATGTTTTTTATTGTTTTTGTTACGAGTTACCAGTGTCAGATATTGTGGTGTTTTTTAGAACAGAAATGAATACCAGCGGGTGGCACTGTTCTATCACAACTTGAAAGGGCTACCTAGACTATGACTAAGCAAGTCAGTCAGTTCTTTTATGACAGCAGTACAGGACTTAACGGTCCTGTATCTGCACCACTAGTGAATGTGTGGTAAACCTATTTTGTCACAGCACCAACCTGACGTACAGTGTCATATGTTTTGCCTTCCCAACTTACTGTAAATCCCTTCTGCTTAGAAGTCAGTTTTGTACCTGCTACAGAACATGAATTAAAAAAGCTCCTTATAACCAATACAATCAAGAGACATTCTGGACTCTGCAGTGACAATATTAGTCAAAAAGACTTGATTAAAAAGACAATTCTCCAAAAGTGCTCTGATGAAAACACATATCTGCATTACAGAAACACCTCTGTGGGCAAATACTACACTTGAGACATTAGGCTAAAATCAACTGAATAGAAAACATGTCAAAGACTACAGCAGACCGCTTCATGTTCTGGATACATACAGCAAATATAGTATTTACTGGTCAGAATTTAATTTAATTTTTTTTTTTTTTTATTTTGATTTTGATTACTGGGTTTCTCTGACTGTATTTAGACAAAACCTACATTCTGCAGAGGCCTGGGAGAAAAGTTCTAACATATTACAAAAATTTTTAAATGGAATAATCAAGATAATTCTGTAAGAATAACCTTATTACAGAAGTACCAAATGAGCAATTCAGCCGAGAAGCACAAAACATTGGCATTTAGATGCACAGCACAAATGCTGCTACGGGCTCACTCCGCTCCCCTGACCCAATTCCCACTCACCCTCACTACTCCTACATTTATTTAAACTCCAAACCCCTCCCTCTCTCAACCAACCAATCATCTCCACTCTGTAACCCCTCCCCTCTCTACATCCACCTGCCAATCACAACCACTCCAACCCCACCCATCAAAGTCCCTATAAACATCTATTTCTACTCCATCTATACACAAATACAATCTGCCCTACTCATTTTATACTGCTAATATACAACTATACTCCTCTACTATGCCTTGTCTTCTACCTCAAACCATTCTCACCCCATCTATCTGCATTCTATTCTTACTTCCTTTATACCAAGCTACCTCATACTCCTATAACCAACTCCACCCCTCCCTTCCTGTACTACCCCCACTCCCAACCTCCTTCCTTAACCCACTAAAACACACTTCCACAACATATCCGCCTCTCTACTTCAACCCAACCCACTCCACTACTTCAGGATAAAACCTCCCCTCAATTAAATACTACAAACCTAAACTAATACCTTACCATCCACAACTATTAAAGACCAAATAAAAAATACTACTACCCTTCCTCAACTACCTCTGCTTAGCAGGGGACATGCATTCAAATCCTGGACCAAATACTTCCTCTAGTCCCAATCTCCCTGTCACAAGCAATAAAACCAACCATAAATACCTCAAATTCTTCACCATCAATGCCCAAAGTCTAAGAAATAAAGTAGCCCACTTTCACGCTTGGCTAAACTACAACCTACTCGACAGTGTAGCCATCTCAGAAACCTGGCTAAAACCTCATATTTGTGACTCTGAAATCCTCCCTCCTGGATTCCAATCCCTCAGACACGGTCGCTTAAATAGAAAAGGGGGTGGAGTAGCCTTAATCTAGTCTAACCTGATATCCATCACTCCCTATCCCAATCCTATCCCTCATTTCAACAATGCAGAACTAGTAATAGGCCTACCAAAAATAAATAACCACAAAAGCATTTGTATCATTGCTCTCTACACCCCCCCGGTAATAACACCACTACTCAAAGAAATTCTCCTCTGACCTCTACCAATATTAAGCTAGAGACCTTCATACTTGGAGATGTAAATATCGATTGGAATAAAATCAACAACTCTAATCCCACCATATCCATCAATCTATTTAACTATATCCAACTAACTAACTCCATTACCAGACCCAACAAAACAAACCCCCCAAGTACCACACTAGACTGAATCCTAGTACCCCATCCTAATAAAGTCTTAAACTCTGGCATTATAACTGACCCTATAGGAGACCACTTGCCAGCTTTTATACACCGAGCTACTCACTCCTCTCCTCACCTACACCAATATATTCACACACGTAACCTTTCAAACTTTAACCCCACTACTTTCTCTGACTCCCTAAAACAAACAAACTGAAACTCCCTAAAAACTCTTCCACTAGACAATGACATAGAATTTTTCAACTCAACCTTCTTAAACTTCCTCAACTCCCTAGCTCCACCAAGAACAAAAAGAGTAAAAACCAAGACCGCCCCTTGGCTAATCAAAGATACCAAAAAGCTTATGCTACAAAGATAAATCCTGGAAAACATACCATTAAAACAAGCAGCCAGAAACTTTTCTTAAATATAAACAACTCTGCAACCTCAATAAAAAAAAATCTGAGACAAAAAGTCCTGCTGTATCAAACTCCAGTCTAACCAGTCAACAAACCCCAAACATTTCTGGAATTTCATTCATTTTCTTCTCTACCCAGGTACCAAAAACAACCCCTGCCCTGACACCAGCAAATCTGATCCTGAAATAGCCTCTCTATTCAACTCTTTCTTCACCAACTCCATAGCAGAACTGAACAAGACCTTCCCTAACAATAACCCTTCCCCTCAACCTATCCAATCTTCCTCATTCCCTACACCACCCTCTGCCCCCAATCCTCCTCCAATATTTGAACATAAACCCATCTCTACCTCCCACATAAAAAAATATTCTCTAAATTAAAACCATGCTCCAATGCCCCTGACAATATCCCATCTTCCTTCCTAAAATAGCCACAGATGGTATCGTTCTCCCCATTATCATCTTGATCAATAGATTCATGCAGGAATCTTATGTGCCCAAATTATGGTGTGCTGCCTTTGTTCTACCTCTCCATAAAGGAGGCAAAAACAATAGCATCTCTAACTACAGCCCCATGGCTATCCTCTCCCCAATCTCAAAACTTCTGGAAAAATGCATCCACCTTCAGCTTATGCCATTCCTAGCCAATCACCAACTAATCACTCCAACCCAACATGGCTTCCGAACTGGCCATAGTACTATCACTGCCCTTCTCTCCTTCTTAGACACAATAAATCTTGCCCATGACTCTGGTAAAATAGTATCAACAGTTCTACTAGATCTGTCCAAGGCATTCGATACCATCTCCAACTCCCATCGCTTGAAACATCTTTCTAACCTTAATCTCCCCAGAATACCTTAACCTGGTTCTCAAATTACCTCTCTGCCAGGTCTCAAGCTGTGAAATGGGGGAAAGGCACCTCAACCTTCCTTTCTACCCCCACAGGGGTACCCCAGGGATCCATACTCGTCCCAATGCTATTCAACATCTTTATTAATGATTTCCACCACGCCATACCCAACACCAAAATTGTACAATATGCGGACAATTCAACTTTAACCTGCTGCACCTCTAACCTCTCAGAGCTTCAAACAGTGACCCAAACTGCTTTCTCCACCACTGAAAACTGGATGTTCCAAAACCACCTCTAGCTAAATGCCACCAAATCCAAAATATTTTATTCTCTCCTACAAAAGCTTCCCCTCTTGATAAAAACTCATTCCAAATTATTAGCCAAAACAACTCTACTATAAAGGATGTTCCCGTCACTAAACTACTTGGGGTTACTATTGACTGACACCTAAAATTCAACACTCACATCCAGCAAAACATTAAGAAAACCCATATAAAACTTGGTATGCTATACAGAAACATCCACTTTCTCTCTCCTTCCAGACAAACTCTCGCCACTACCCATCTACTCCGCTCACTAATGTATGGCGCTCCTCTACTAACAAACTTATCTGCCCCTCTCTCCTCCAAATTGGAAGTCTGTTATAATAAGATTTCTAAATTTGCAACCAAAGCCAAATTCTCCTCCCATCATTGTACTGCCCTTCATTTCTTAAATTGGCTTGAACTCTCCGACCATCTAGACTTTCTCCAAATTACTACAGCCCACAGACTAATTTTTCAACCTAGTGTCCAGCACTAAACCAACATACTTCAACCTTACACCCCTCAGAGAACTCTAAGATCTACTCCCCAAAACCTAATCACTGTCCACAAACCCAATCGTCCTGCTGGTCAGCTTCTTCTATCCTTTTCTTTAGCTAAAAAATGGAATTCTCTTCCTTCCTCTCGAAGGACTTGTGAAAACTTTGAAAACGTTAAAACTCCGCTACATTCCTACCTTTCCTCTAACAGGAAATGCAACAGCACTCTTCCCACCTAGCCTAATAATCAGTCCACCCCTTAAACTCCTGACCAACTCAGAGTACAAGCTAACCTAACATAAATGTACATATTGTAAATAACATAATTGTACATATTATAAATAACCCATCTCACATTTTTTTTCTCTATTTTCCTTCTCCCTCTTAATTAAGTTGCTACTGCCATCCTAAACATTTAGATACTATGTAACCAAAGAATGTATTCCTGTTCTCTAGCATGAAATGAAATTGTAATTGTGTCTTCTTTACTATGATTGTATATGTCATTAAACTATGTAATGCGGAGCTTTTCTCCCCGGGCCTCCACTGAAAACGGGCTCCCTGAGCCCAGTGGACCTCCCCAGTCATCAAACTGGAAATAAATAAATAAATACAGTAAAGAACCTGCATAGTCAAAAAGGAGAAAAGAACTTTCATGGGCGATGCCCAAACAAGTAGGCCAAGGACAGCTGTCTCAAATTTTGTTACAGGAGGTATCAGCTGCAGACTGAACAGTTTGCATATAATGGACTCAGTGAGGGAGTCCTGGTCCTCCCAAAGTAAATCTTTGGAAAGAGCCCAATAGAATAGATCTAAAAAGAGAAGCCTGTAAAAGACACAAAACATACCTTCATGTACAAGGAATGTCACTAAAGTTCACAATGAGGTACATACTTCTCCAATAACACTTTCAGACATCAGTGTAAACATTCTAGACCACATAAGGCATAACACATTTGGCAACATTAAGAGTTTTCTAGTCATTCACATCAGCAAGTGCCATGAATAAAACATCTCTAAATGTGAGGAATGGTTACTTTGTAATACAGAGTACCAAAACAGATCTAGAGTGGATTCTGCTGGTTAAGGTAATACAAATTATCAGATGAAAGTCTCTGAACCAGTCCACTTACCTGATTGCCAAACGGTAAATAAAGTAGTTTAATAAGCCGTAATAGTTATTAACCCATAAATTCTGCTGGTTACTGTAACATAATGTGTCTTGATCAACACTAATTATTAAAACACACAGTAGACAGTGAAGTCCAGATAAGTTAACCACTGTACTGCTGCCAAGTACTACCTCTTTCTAACCTGCGTTTCCAAGCTCCTGCAGACTTCTACTCCAGCCAGGGTACACTGCCTTCTCTGTAAATTCTCAACCATGATTTGCCCAAATCGATCTGCCATGTTTACCTGAAATTGTGAGCAAAGAAGGTATTCATCTCCAAGTCAAGATCTTAAATACAGTCACAGGAAAACAGGAAATAAATTATACATTTTTGTTTAGCATAGGTACAAAAGTATTGCTGAAGCCTGGAATGATCACAGACCAAGGCTGTACATCTTGGTAATGGACCATGTGCTGGACTGGCACCGTTTGCTGTATTCACAAAGCATTTTTTTTTTTTTTTTAAAGAAAGTGTGGATATTTGTAAAAGTACACTTCAATAAAATGGTGCCTGCTGTTCTGGAACATACTGTGAACTAAACACAAAAACTCTCAGCAATACACATCACTAACTGACACACAGTCACATCCACAAAAGTATAACACAATGTCATTCATACTTTGTGACCCTACTTTCTTTTTACACTTCCCACCTGAAAGGCCAATCACCAACAGTTGTGCAATCATACGGCATACATCTGTATTAACCTTGGCCACTAAAAAGCAAACTCCCACATTTGAACAACAAACTGCGGAAAGAAGCTAAAACTATGTAAACCTAGGCACTCAAAATAAAAAACTCAAGTTCTTGTGATTAAAAGCTAAAACAAAAATGTTTCAGTCCTCTAACTGCATAGGGTGCGTCAGGTGTCTTAACAGCACTAACGAAAGCATCCACAAATAATGGTAGAAACTTGTATCTAAGAGTCAGCAGTTATGTTTAGCATGTTAATTAATCCACCAGTAGGTGGCTGGATGGCTGCAGAACTACTACTGGTTTGTTTTTTTGTCAGAAGTTTCCCTACTTTACATTTAAAGAATATTTGTGGAAGTACCACAAAAAAATGAATGTTTTTGACTTTTATTCAACATCATCAATGAAAACATCTTCCAAGTGATGCATGATAAACTATGTTCATGTTAAATAAAGAAAAACTGCAAGCATGTACAGTTAGAAGGTTCACTGCCAACACAAAACCACTGCAGTGGCAAATCTAAAATTTACATAGATGCTACAAAGCGGTTTCCTTTTTTCCTTATACTTGCAATATTATGATCCCATTTAAACACCTCAAAGAGAAATTTTGAAAACTAAGGTTCTTTAGATCTTTCCATTTTTAGATGCCTCATTTACTGATGACTTCACACCCTAATCTATCTAATCAATAGCAGAATGTCTTCCATACCAAAATAGTAGCAATATGACAAAGAGAATGTACGAGTTAGAAAAATGATTGCATCATATGTCTAAATAAGATATTTTCATTTTTAGTATTAATAGCAGGTAAATGTTGACATATTTTAGTGATTTGCATTCCGGTAGCTCTCCCTATACAGAATATTAATACTGTAAACATGAATAAAGTGATGGATGACGAAACAAATTTAAAAAATATATATATCCATATAAATTGGCAGATAAAACTATTTGCTGCAACTTTACAAACATGCAATTTCAATAAAGATCCACAAGACGTTGCATTAGAAAAAGGCAACAATAAGGCCAACAGATTCCAGAGATGTTGTTATTATGGAAAACTGTAATTTTTTTCAGATGTATCAGAGATTACTAATGGAAAAAATGTTATAAATAAGAGGTCTAAAATGAAAAAAAAAAATCTCAATGAGCATAACAAAAATAACTGAAAAAGGGAGCTTTTAAATTTAATTAATACAAGGCTCCAATTTATACATGGTGTACACGTGCACATACTGTGCCGTTCTCAGACATGGTGCCTAACTCAACTCCAAACAATTAAAAAAAAAAAAAAAAAAACACATGCTACAAGTATAATGCAGTTTGCCTACAGATGAAATACCACTAAAATACTATGCCTGTAGTGCTTCAGCCTCGACTGCAAACACAGTGCTGCATTACCACAACATAAGCATTTGCCAGTTGCAGCCCTTACTTAACACCTTGTACCCAGAGCATCCACCTCTTTTGCCCAGCACTTGCTTTGCCTCTGATGTTGTTTATATACAGGCATCATCAGCATCAACCCCCTTTTTTCCTCATGTTCTATACGAGGTCAGGGCATCATATCAACTATGCTCTCTCTCTCAATTCAGTGCCACTTTCTTACTTTATTAGACAGCCACGAGTGATTGTCGCAGGTCTTAGCTCACACAATCCATCCTTTAGCTGGATGCCTTCCTTTCTTCTTGACTTCTTCCTGTCTACCCCAGATAGTACAGTTGTGTACACTTACTATAAATGTAGATGTTCAATTGTTTTCACTGTTGCAGTCATTACATTTGGGTAATCTGCTGACAGGTTGCCCTCAGTCGGCCTGATTAACAAAGTCTTGGGTCCTGCATCGGTTGCTGTCCCTTCTTCCCTGACGTCAGGTCATCAGGGGTATAAAACATGCAGCCAATGCCATTACATCAGTTTTTCTTGCCCCAGATGTCAGGTGCCCCCCAAATGGAGAGCTATACACACACACATATATATATATATATATATATATATATATATATATATATATATATATATATATATATATACATATATATATATATATATATATATATATATATATATATATATATATAATTTAAAACACAAAAAAATATACCTCCAAACAAAAGCAAATACACCAAAAAGGTTTTTAAGCATATATGCTTTGGGCACCACGCGACAAGAAAGACAGAAGAAAATGGTGTCGGCTGCATATTTTATACCCCTGGCGCACTGATGTCAGGGAAGAGATGGCAGCAACCGACGCCGGACCTAGACTTTGGAATCTGGCCGACTGCGGGTAGCCTGCCAGCAGGATAACCCAAGAGTAATGACTGCAACAGTGAAACACGGTGAACATCAGGGGGCTGAAGGGTAGGTAACCAGGACTGCAACAGTGAATATACTCGAACATCTACATTTATGGTAAGTGTACACAACTGTACTATGTTCTTCGTGTTTCACTGTTGCAGTCATTACATTTGGGTAGAATCCCAAAGCTATGGTTGGGAGGATGGATTTATACAGCATTAGGAGCAGCTATAAGGTCCTGCAGGACAGCAGTGGCAAAGCCAGCTCTGGATTTAGAGACGAAAGGTAAATGGTAATGTTTGGTGAATGTATGAACTGAGCTCCAGGTAGCACCTTCTAGAATGTCTCTGGTAGGAACCCCTCTGAAAAAGGCTGCTGAAGTAGATGCAGCATTGGTGGAATGAGATCTGATCCCCTTGGGGATAGGTTTACCATAGTGCATATAGCAAAAACGAATACAATGGCTTATCCATTTGGAAATAGTCTGCTTTGAAATAGCCTTTCCCTCTGCCCCTGCAGCAAATGTCACGAATAGTTGTTCAGATTTTCTTAGAGATTTTGTCCTGTTTAAGTAGAATCTAAGTTGTCTGTGTACATCCAATGAATGCAGAATCCGCTCACCCTTGTTCTGTGGACTGGGAAAGAAAGTTGGCAGATGAATGGTCTGATTAAGAGCCACACTGGATACCACCTTAGGCATGAAAGATGGATTTGGTCCTGACAGCCACCCTGTCCGGATGAAAAATAATGAAAGGCTCCACTGCCATAAGAGCCTATAATTCTGAAATCCTTCTAGCTGAAGTAAAAGGAAAGCTGTTTTCCAGGGAGAGAAATTTTAGGTTTGCAGTAGCAGCTGGCTCAAAAGGAGGGTGAGTGAGTTTTTCCAATACAAAATTGAGGTTCCATGCAGGAGTTGGTGCTCTCCTGGGAGGTCTTAAATTTTTGGCCCCTCTGAGATACTACTTTAGCACAGGATGAGAGAAGAGGGGAGGTTCTGTGTTGCAATGAGCTGAAATGGCAGAGGCATGGATTTTTATGGAAGAAAAAGATAGGTCCTTGTGAAGCATCTCAGTTAAGTATTGCAGAATCTGAGGAATATTGGGCATTGCTGTGCTTATTCCTTGTGATTGGTTCCAGGCACAGAATCTTTTCCATTTGTCAGCATAAGATTTTCTAGTACTAGGCCTTCAAGCCTCCAAAATGACAGCCATTACAGGTTTGCTGAGGGATGCCAAGGGTGAAATTAGTTGATTAGCCATGCTGCAAGATTCAAAGTTTGGAGCCAAGTGTGCAGAATTTGGTAGCTCTGCTGAGACAGTAGGTAAGGTGCCTGAGGCAGGTGCCACGGAGGAAGGTGTGACACATTGCACAGGAGTGGGTACTAGTGTTGGCGAGGCCAGTCTGGAGCAATCAGAATCATTTTTGGTTTGTCCTGTGACTTTTAGTAGAACTTTGAAGAGCAGGGGCAGAGGGGAAAAGCATAGACTGATAGGTTTTTCCAGCTGAATGACAGAGCATCCACTTTCCAAGCTTTTTCCAGCTGAATGATAGAGCATCCACTTTCCAAGCTTTTTTGTGATGAATTCTAGTTCAGAATTTGTCCAACTGATAGTTCTGGGGTGAGGCAAAAAGATCTATGTCTGGGCTCCCCCATTTGCGTGTCAACATGTTGAAAACTTGTGGTTCCAGTTTTCATTTGTGTGGGTCCATAAGATTTCTGCTTAGTTCGTCTGCCAGAGTATTTAGCTTACCTGGCAGGAACTGAGCTTGTAGTTATATTTGATAGGTCAAGGCCGTGTTCCACAATGCCATGGCTAGTCTGCAAAGGGGGTAGGAATGTGTACCTACCCTGCTTGTTTATGTACCACATATAACTGTGGTGTTGTCTGTCTTTATCATTAGTTGTCCTGGATGGAGGTGGTCTTTGAAGGCTGTCAGTGCATTCTGTACACCTAGCATCTCTTTCTGATTGATATGTAGGTGCATTTGATTTGGGCTCCACTTGCCCTGAATGCACTTCCCTGCCAGATGAGCCCCCCAAGCATAGTCTGATGCATCTGTAGTTAGGGCTTGGGTGGCAGGGGGTGGAGTGAATGGCAGTCCCTTGTTTTGGTGGCATGCCTTTGCCCACCACAGGAACTCTAGTTGCAGGCAAGGTATAATAGGAATCATTGTTTCCAGGCTGTGACAATGTTGACTCCATAAACTTTTTAAGTACCACTGAAGTTTCCTCATATGCAGTCTTGCATATGGAATTAGAAGAATGCAGGAGGCCATGAACCCCAAGGCTTGCAGATAGCAGGGTTTTTGTGGCCACCTGTTTGAATTAAGTCACCAATTGAGTTTGCTTTTCTGTTAAGGTAAGTCATTTGGGCAGCTGTATTCAAGCTTGCACCCAGGAATGTAATTTTTTGAGAAGGTACCAGTTGTGACTTCTTTTCGTTTATGGTGTACCCTAGACAAGTTAGAACCCTTTTTACAAACGCCAGATGCTTTAGAAGAATGTCCTTATTTTCTGCCTGAATTAGACAATCATCCAGGTATGGATATATCTGAATACTTCTTTGCCTACAAAATGCAATTACTGGTGCCAGGAACTTTGTGAAGATCCTGGGTGCAGTAGATAAGCCAAAGGGCAGTGCAGAGAACTGGTAATGCAAGTAGCCTGCTTTGAAGCAACGGTATCTTCTCTAAGATTCCCTGATTGGGATATGCAGGTAAGCCTCTTAAGTCTAGGCATCTTTGCCTAGCATAGGTAGTAACTGTTGAAGAGTCAGCATCTTGAATTTTGGAATGTCCAGAAATGTGTTTAGAGTGGATAAGTCCAGAATTGGACGCCATGATTTGTCTATTCTGGGTACCAGGAAAAGTCTTGAATAGAAACCTTGTCCCTTTTCCTCTTCTGGTACTGGCTGAATAGCCCCCATGTTCACGACGGACAGAACTTGTTTCTGGGCCTCTGCCCACTGATTTGGGGGAAGATCTGGCCATCTGTTTGGGATTGGCAATGTGTGGAAATGAAATCTGTATCCCTGGGATACTATATTTAAAACCCATTTGTCCTGGGTAATAAGTTGCCAGTTTTGTGCATGAAGTGCCAGTTTTCCCCCAAAGGGGTGGCTAAAAGGTAAGTGCTTGGTGATTGTAGAGGGAAGTCACTGAGACTGTTTACCATAGGGAGGTGCCTTGTTGTTTCCAGATTTGGACGTGGAGGCACCCCCCATTGTTTTGTTCTAAATGTTCCTTCTGACTGAAACCTGGAGCCTTTGGAATGTCTTGATTTGACTTTAGTGGCTCTCGAGGGAACTGTAAAGGACCAGTTCTTAGTAGGCCAGTGCCTAGTAAATCTTGGAGGTTGCACTTGTCCGAAATCTTTCACAGTTTGCATAGATTTAGCTTTATCTTCCATCTTTTTTTAACACTTCTTCAGCCTTATTACCAAAGAGACGGTCCTGTTGTAAAGGAGCATCCAACAATTTTGCTTTAACATGGTCAGGCAGAGTTTGCTCTTTGAGCCAAGCATGCCTTCTTAGCACAGATCCAGTTACAGCAGCCCTGCAAGAGGCCTCCAAGGAATCAAAACCACATTGCAAAGTATGTTTTCCAACTTGTTCAGATGAATGTAATAAATCCTGCAAATCTTTATTTTCCACACAGTCAGAGATTAACATAATTTTCTATTTAAGTAGTCCCATGATATGCTGTTGATATTTAAGCATATGAAATGGACAGTTTAAAGCCCTGATTGCCAAGGTTGCAGACGTGTAAACTTTCTTACCCCATCTATCCAGCTCCCAGGAATCTCTATCAGAAGGGGTAGGATTTTTAGCAGTAGAGGCCTTAATGCCCTTGGGACCCTGAGAAATGGTTTCAGGATCAGTAATAGGATTTTTGAAAAGGAATTTGTGGGAGTCAGGAACCCTGTAGTATTTGTCTGGCTTACAAAGAGCCGGAGGCAGAGAATCAGGAGTCATACTAAATTCTGAAAAAACATCAACAATGTCTAGAACAGAAGGTATAGCCAAAGGCCTATGCTGAGGAAGAAGAAGAAAACCCCTAAGTCTCTTTCTAGATTCAGAGAAATCCTGACTTTCCCAGTGGAATTGTTCCGTTAAAGTATCTAAAGTTTCCCCAAAAGAAAAATCCTCAGGGGGAGAAACAGAAGGAATGGAATCTTCTGCATCAGATTCCTTATAAGTAGGAATAGACAAATCCTGTTCATTAGAAGAGTCAGAAGAAATAGAATCCTGTTCAGAAGATTCATAATCAATGTCTTGCCTAGGCCTCTTAAAAGGAGGGTGTTGGCTACCCCTGATCAGAGTAATTAAATCTACAGCCATTTTGATCATTTGTTTTTTAGGCATAGGGGCCCGCACATGTGGCCCAGGTGTTGGTTTTTTAAACATAGATTTACATTTTGGCCTTAGTTTTGAGGATGGCGTCGGTCTAATATACAAATCTATAGGCCTGAAAACACCCTCAGAAGCCGGTGCCTGTACAGCAGCTCCGGACCCATCTAAGGTAGAGACATCTGCGGGTTCCATAATTGAAGCATCTCGCGGCATACCGGACTTCGAATGGGTCTCAGTAGAGGCCTGCGAATCAGAAGTAGCGGTTATCAAGGCTGCGAAAGCTCCTCACTGAGTACCGGCAAACTGGCGACTGGCTTAGGAGAAGCGTCGTCGTCAGTTTTGGACCACGACGATCTGTGTCTGTCTTTTTCTTTGCATTTTTTTTAGGTATTCCAGTAGTCGGATTGCTAACCGATGACATTTCTGGATAATTAAATCTTGAGCCAAAATATTTAGAAGCAAAAATATACCGATGTTTAATCGTGCACTGATTAAATTTAGCACAAAACCGATAGTAAGGCATGTTGTGGTCAGGGCCTAGGCAAGGAATACAGTACAAATGAAAATCCTTATGAGGTATTTGCTTCCCACAAGTAATGCAATTATTAACATTTACTGATATCGGTAAGGAGCAAGAAAAAGTTTCCCCAACAGGGTACTTAGTTTTTAGTTGGAGACTGTGGATCTGAAACTCGAAAAAGAAAACTTCAGGAGTCGGCCGACCGGCACTTACGAACTGCTTCTGCTTCGGGCACCGCGAGGCAAGAAAGACTGATGTAATGGTGTCGGCTGCATGTTTTATACCCCTGACGACCTGACGTCATGGAAGAAGGGACAGCAACCGACGAAGGACCCAAGACTTTGTTAATCAGGCCGACTGAGGGCAACCTGCCAGCAGATTACCCAAATGTAATGACTGCAACAGTGAAACATGAAGATCATCTTTGGCAGATTGTCTTCTGCTTTCCTGCACATGTGCCTGAACCACCATAATCTGTACTCTTTGATCTACTTTGCAAAAGCAGCCATAGGGCTTCTCTCTGATGTCCCCATTTCTTCATCTGTTCCACAATTTACATCCTACTACCCAACCTCAGGTACTTCATCTCATCATCCCTATCCTTCTCAACTGCTCTGCTTTTACTGCCCCAGCTCCTGTATCATACAGAAGTACCAGTCTCACCACTGTTTTTGTACGCCTTATTTTTCAGGTTCTTTGGCATTCTTCTGTACCACACTACCCCTGCCAGTCTGTGCCAGAAGGCCGAGGCCCCTATAATTCTATCCTTGACCTTCTCATTCACATGTCCCTTCTCCTCAACCACCCCTTCCAAACACTTGACACCGTTAACCTGTTCCACTATTTTCCCTTCAATCTCAGTTATCAGCTTCTTCCGATTCCCCATTTGCTGCCATTGCAAC
Organism: Protopterus annectens; assembly: GCF_019279795.1. Lineage (NCBI taxonomy): Eukaryota > Metazoa > Chordata > Ceratodontiformes > Protopteridae > Protopterus > Protopterus annectens. The sequence goes on from NC_056746.1 coordinate 330,350,385, forward strand.
TGTCTTATCTGTACTCTGTTTTATCCTGTGTGCCTTCAGTTTTGCATTCTATTCCCCTTCACTTGAAGTTCTTGCTCAGAGTCTGCTATAATGACACGTAGACTGCATACAACACCTCACTTATCTGTCCCCTCCAACCTGTTTCCTAACATAGTCAATCACCATGAGCTGAACCATGATGCATACCTAATCCTACTGGGACCCCTCTGTACATCCGAATACTGTTCATACTTGTGTCATTGGGACCTTGCACACAGCCTGCATTAATTCTACCAATGTTTCCACAGCTTCAAACCATTGCATGGCTGTTCAAATCAGTTTTCTTTGTACCTTGTCATATGCTTTTGCCAAGTCTAGGAATGCAGAGTTGGTCTCTTTCCTCATCTCCAGCTTCTTCTGCACTGTCTGTCTTACTGTAAACAATGGTTTGGTTGCACTGCACCCTGATCTGAATCCGAACTGTTCATCTTGCATTTCTACTACTCAATGTACCAGTTTATCAATTACCATCTCCAGAACTTTCATGCAGTGTGACAGGAGTTTGATAGCTCTATAGCGGCCACAGCAGTGAAGGTTCCCTTTGATGTCCTTCATAGCCAAACATTTATGGGTTATAACCTGTTAAGGATACAACAGGCAGCTAACTTCCAATGTTTAAGAGGACCTCCCACATACCCAGTCACCTGAGCTGACTAAAAATCTGGTTTTGGGTGCCAAGCCCTTCAGGATATTTCTGTCACTGCAGAGATCATCCCTCTAAATACTTTAGAGAATCAAAGGTCTCGGATAATGCTGCTCCACTGCTGGGCAGACAAGTCCCCTTTGGGGAAATAACCTTCTACGTTACTTTTTATGAAATACTTTGTATTTTTTCTGTAAAATATTAATTTTAAAGCTGGGAAAAGTGTTTTTAACAACTGTCACCTGACACTGAATTTGTCTTAAATGGGAATGCCACTTACTTAAGGGGTTAAAAAAACTGTTACGTATTTTAAACTTTTTCTAGGAAAATTGATTTATTTTACATTTGGGGGCTAGGGTAAGTGTTTAAAGTAAGAACCAACTGACATCTCTAATGGTTTTCTCAAAATTATGTCTCAAGTAAATTTGCCAAAACAAAAGTTCAACGTTACCAAATCAAAAGTTCAGCAGTTTCATCGGATACACAGACTATCAAAATTGTTACAGTTGTGCCCTTTAACATTTTTAAATATTCAATTTGACAATCATGTGATACCAGACAACCAATAACAAATAAACACACTTGTAAAATTAACTTTAAAAAATTAAATAATAAACTAATCCTAAATCAATGTAGATGGCAATTCTAAAACTGACGTTGTGTGCTCATTTAGCCCTGGCGGCTTAATGCAGTTTCCAGTTGCCAAATCAATTCTTCCTTCTCTGACCTGCCTTTCCATAAATGGTAATTCGCATCAATATGAACCTTATCTAGTATAAAAATTAAAAACTCTTTAAAGTTGTTACAAAGAGCTGAATGCTTGCACAGTGTCTTGTTCCTGTTCCTTGACGTCCAAATAACACTTGTAAATTCTCTCTCTTACTGAGCCCTCAGTTTTACCTACATAACTGTCTGCCACAGGAAATAACACTCAGCTAAGTAACTCACTGTTTTTGTTCTGCAGTTATTCCCCGGACAAGTTAGAATTCTGTCAAGATGCTGCAAGGATGCTTTTCACATCCAAAATATATCTACATTGATGGCATATGTCGCACTTAGGCAATTTACCAGATTTATATTTGTAATTTAATGTATTTATTGGCATTTGTTTACTGGGAAAGTCCACTGGGCAAAGGACAGCTCGGGGAGAAAAGCTCCATATGAAACACAAACAGAATATATAGTACATCACAAGGCACACATTTTGAGTATATACAGCACAGAGGGAGGAAAAAATTGTTAAAACAGTAGTACATTTACAATATACACACATTTGATACACATTTAATAAACCAATTACAATGTAGTGCAATTATAGTTGACCTGGAAGTATAGGTGAATAAAAGAAGCTTATGTACACACAATTAATACACTCATAATAAACTAATTACAATGTAGAACTAAAACAGTTGTAGTATGGGTGAATATAAATGTTTAGCACTCAGATAATGACGGAGACTTAGAGCTAAGACATTCAGAGACTACAGCAGTGATGTTGCAGAAGTTATAGAATATAAGAGGAAATGAATGGAAGAATATGAGAAGGAACATGTAAGAAGTTGTGAGTGAGAACAGTAGAGGTAAGAAAGGTAAGAGTAACAGAGATGGAGGTCAGGAGAGCAGGTTGTAAGCAGTAAAGTACAGTTGTGTACACTTACCATAAATGTAGATGTTGGAGTGTATTCACTGTTGCAGTCATTACATTTGGGTAATCCTGCTGGCAGGTTGCCCTCAGCCGGCCTGAATTCCAAAGTCTTGGGTCCTGCGTCGGCTGCTGTCGCCCCTTCCGTGACGTCAGGTCGTCAGGGGTATAAAAGATGCAGCCGACGCCATTTTCTTTAGTTTTTCTTGCCCCAGATGTCAGGTGCCCCCTAAAAGGGTAGCCAAATTTTGTGTGTGTGTGTGTGTATAAATATATATATATATATATATATATATATATATATATATATATATAAATACATGCACCAATATAAACTTTACCTTCATCTACAAGCAAATACACCACATAGGTTGAATAAATCAGAGAATGAAAGATAGGTTCCATCAGAAGAAAGGGGGATGTTGGGTGGGTAACCTGGACTGCAACAGTGAATACACTCAAACATCTACATTTATGGTAAGTGTTCACAACTGTACTATGTTCTTCGTGTTTCACTGTTGCAGTCATTACATTTGGATAGAGTCCCAAAGCTAAGGTTGGGAGGCTGGACCTAAACAGCATTAGGAGCGGCTATGAGGCCCTGCAGAACTGCAGTGGCAAAGCCTGCCCTGGATTTAGAGTAGAATGGCAGATGATAGTGCTTTGTAAAGGTGTGAACAGAACTCCAAGTAGCAGCCTCTAAAATGTCCTTGGTAGGTACTCTCCTGAGAAAGGCTGCTGAAGTGGTTGCAGCGCTGGTTGAGTGTGGCCTAATGCCCTTAGGTACTGGCTTGCCATGGTGTACATAGCAGAAACGAATGCAGTGGCCTATCCACTTTGAAATAGTCTGCTTTGAGATAGCCTTTCCTTGTGATCCTGCAGCATATGTCACTAGTAATTGCTCTGTCTTTCTGAAAACTTTGGTTCTGTCCAAGTAGAATCCAAGCTGTCTGTGTACGTCCAAAGAATGCAGAATTCTCTCCCCCTTGTTCTGTGGATTTGGGTAAAAGGTTGGCAGGTGAATAGTTTGGTTGAGAGCCACACTGGACACCACCTTAGGCATAAATGTTGGGTTTGTCCTCTGAGAAACCATGTCTGGATACAAAATGATAAAAGGTTCTACAGCCATGAGTGCCTGTAACTCTGAAACTCGTCTTGCAGAAGTTATTGCTAGGAGCAGAGCGGTTTTCCAAGATAAAAACTTTATATCAGCAGTAGCCACTGGCTCAAAAGGAGGCAGGGTGAGTTTTTCCAAGACATAGTTGAGGTCCCATGCAGGCATTGGTGATCTCCTTGGAGGTCTTAAATTTTTGGCTCCTCTGAGGTACTGCTTTAATAAGGGGTGAGAAAAGATTGGTAGCTCTACATTGTAATGAGCCGAAATGGCAGAGACGTGAATTTTAATAGACAGAAAAGATAGGCCTTTGTCCAGCATCTCAGTTAATTATTGCAAAATCTGAGTAATATTTGGCACAGCTGTATCAGTTTCTTGTGCCTGGTTCCAAGCACAGAATCTCTTCCATTTTCCAGCATAAGATTTTCTAGTGCTAGGCCTTCTGGCTTCCAAAATGACATCCATCACTGCTTTACTGAGAGGTGTGTTGTGTATCACTACATTATTCGCCATGCTGTCAGGTTTAAAGTTCTGAGTTGGCTGTGTAGGATCCGAATGTTTTCCTGGGACAGTAGCGGAGGTATTTGAGCTAAGGTCCAAGCTGGGCATTGAGACAAGCTCCTTAGTATTGGATACCAGTACTGGCGGTACCAGTCTGGGGCAATCAGTATCATCCTTGGCTTCTCCTGTCTGACCTTTAGGAGTACCTCGGGGAGGAGAGGCAGAGGGGGAAATGCATATACTGATAGTTTTTTTCCAGCTTAAAGATAGGGCGTCCACTTTCCATGCTAGTCTGTGATAATTCATTGTGCAGAATCTTTTTAGTTGGTAGTTGTGAGGGGAGGCAAATAGATCTATGTCCGGGCATCCCCATTTTCTTGTTATCCTGCTGAAGATTTGTGGGTCCAGGTGCCACTCGTGGGGATCCATGAGGTTTCTGCTTAGTTCGTCTGCCAGAGTATTTTTCCTTCCTGGCAGGAATTGTGCCTGCAGATGTACTTGGTAAGTCAATGCTGTGTCCCACAAAGTCATGGCTAGTCTGCAAAGGGGGTAAGAATGTGTGCCCCCCTGCCTGTTTATATACCACATGACCGTGGTGTTGTCTGTCTTTATCAGTAGTTGTCGTGGATGAAGTAGGTCCTTGAAGGCTGTCAGGGCATTTTGAACTGCTGGCACCTCTTTTTGATCAATATGTAGATGCATTTGGTTTGAGGTCCATGTGCCCTGAATGCATCTTCCTGCCATGTGGCCCCCCCAGGATAATCTGATGCATCCGTTGTTAGTGTCTGTCTGGCTGGGGGTAATGTGAATAGCTGTCCCTTGTTTTGGTGACAAGCCTTTGCCCACCATCAAAACTCCTGTTGCAGGCAGGGAATGAGAGTAATCATACTTTCCAGGCTGTGGCAATGTTGAGTCCAAACACTTTTTAGGTACCACTGAAGTTTCCTCATATGCAGTCTTGCATATGGAATTAGTAGGATGCAGGATGCCATGAAGCCCAAAGCCTGCAGAATTTTTCTTGCAAATAACTGGGTCTTTGTTGCCAATATTTTGAAATAGGTAGTCAGTTGTCTTTGTTTGTCTGGCGTGAGATAAGCCATCTGGGCAGTTGTATTTAAGCTTGCACCCACGAATATCATCTCTTGAGAGGGTACTAGTTTTGATTTCTTTTCGTTGACTGTGTACCCTAGGCATGTTAGAAGTCTTTTCACAAATGCCAGATGCTGTAGAAGAATGTCCTTGTTCTCTGCTTGAATTAGACAGTCGTCCAAGTAAGGATATATTTGTATTCCTCTGTCTGCAGAATGCAATTACTGGTGTCAGGCACTTTGTAAAAGACCCTGGGCGCAGTAGATAAGCCAAAGGGCAGGGCAGAGAATTGGTAATGCAGTGAGCCAGCCTTGAATCTGAGGTATCTTCTGCATATTTGTCTGATTGGGACATGCAGGTATGCCTCTTTTAGGTCTAAAGTCACAAGCCAAGCGTTCTTGCCCAGCATGGGCAGAAGCTGCTGCAAAGTCAACATTTTGAATTTTGGTACATCCAGGAATGTTTAAAATAGATAGGTCCAGTATTGGCCTCCAGGCCTTGTCCTTTCTGGGTACCAAGAACAGTCTTGAGAACAATCCTTGTCCCTCCTCTTGTTCTGGTACTTGTTGAATGCCCCCATGTCCATGAGGGATGAGACTTGTTTTTGTGCCTCTGCCCACTGATTTTTTGGCAGATCTGGCCAGCAGTTTGTCTTTGGCAGGGTATGGAAATGGAACTTGTACCCTTGTGATACGATATTTAGAACCCACTTGTCCTGGGTTATAATGTGCCAATTTTGTGAAAAAAGTGCTAATTTCCCCCCTAAGGGTGCTGCCAGGAGATAAGTGCTTGGTGCTGGCAGGGGGAAGTCATTGGGAGTGTTTCCTGTATGGTTGTGATTTGTCTTCTCCAACTTTGGAGGTAGAGGTCCCCCACTGCTTTGTGCGGTATGAACCTTGTGCCTGGGATCTGCCTCTAGGATGTCTGGATCTGCCCCTTTGAGGTCTGTCTGACACAGGAAAGGACCAATTCTTTGTTGGCCAGTGTCTGCTAAACCTAGGTGACTGTACTTGTAAAAAATCTTTGACCGTTTGCATAGATTTAGCTTTGTCCTCCATTTTCTTTAACACCTCTTCTGCCTTAACCCCAAACAAAGTATCATGCTGTAAAGGCGCATCTAATAATTTAACTTTAACATGATCAGGCAGATTTTGTTCCTTTAACCAAGCATGCCTCCTAATTACAGAACCTGTAACTGCGGCCCTGCAGGAGGCCTCTAAAGACTCAAACCCACATTGCAAAGTATGCTTTCCAACTTGTTCAGCTGCATGCAATAAATCCTGCATTTCCTTGTTTTTTGCACATTCAGAGTTTAACAACATTTTCTGTTTAAGCAATGCCATGACATGTTGCTGATATTTGAGCATATGAAACTGACAGTTTAAGGCCCTTATAGCCAAGGTAGCAGATGTGTAAACCTTTTTTCCCCATCTATTCAGTGCCCTAGAATCTGTCAGAGGGGGTAGGGTTTTTTGCAGTGGAAACCTTAACTCCTGTGTGACCCTGAGAAATAGTTTCTGGGTCTGCAGGAGGGTTTTTAAAAAGGAATTTATGAGAGTCAGGAACCCTGTAATATCTGTCAGGCTTAACAGGAGCTGGAGGTAAGGAGTCACGGGTAAGACTAGACTCCGAAAACACATCATCTACGATGTCTAACACAGGTGGGATGGCTAGTGGCTTGTGTTGAGGTAGTAAAAGGAAATCCCTGAGCCTCTTTTTAGATTCTGAAAAATCTTGGCTCTCCCAGTGGAAATGCTCCCTCATGGTATGTAAGGTTTCCCCAAAAGAATAGTCCTCTGGAGGAGAAGCTGAAGGTATAGATTCTTCAGCATCAAAGTCCTCAGAGGGGGGAAGAGAGTATTCCTGATCAGAAGAGGAATCAGAAGAAATGGAAACCTGATCTGAAGATTCATAGTCAGTCTCTTGCCTAGGCCTCTTATCAGGAGGGGGATGGGAACCCCTGATCAAGGTAATCAAGTCTTAGGCCATTTTGAGCATCTGTTTTTTGGGCATAGAGGCCTGGCCACGTGGCTCTTGAGTTTGTTTCTTTGCTTTGGAAGGTGCTTTAGTCTTTGCCTGTGAAGCTGAAGTCGGTTTGATGTAAAGATGTTTAGGTCTGAATACACCCTCAGAAGCCGGTGCCTGCTCAGCTGCTCCGGACCCATCTGAAGGGATAATATCCGAGGCTCCAATACCTTGAGGTTCCAGTGGCATGGCTGACTCCACGTGGGAGTCAGTAGCAGCCTGCGACTCTAAAGTAGCGGGTGTCAGGGGCTGTGAAAGCGCCTCAATGAGGACCGGTGAACCGCCGAATGGCTTAGGAGAAGCTTCGTTGTCGGTTTTGGGCCTCGATTTGTCTATCTCTTTCCTTTTCTTTGCATTTCTTGTGAACTCCGGTAGTCGGATGACTATCTGACATTTCTGGATAATTAAACCGTCGTCCAAAATAGTTTAAAGCAAAAATCATACAGACGCTTAATAGTGCGTTGGTTAAATCTAGCACAAAACCGACACCAGAAATGTTGTGATCAGGGCCTAGGCAAGGAATACAGTAAGAATGAAGTCCTTATGAGGTATTTGCTTCCCACAAGAAATACAATTATTAAGTTTTTCTGACATCGGTCTGGAGCAAGAAAAAAGTTTCCCCAACAAGGTACTTAGCTTTATTTAAGACTTCGGATCTGAAACTCTAACACAAAAAAATCTCAGGAGTCGGCTGACTGGCACTTGCGAACTGCTTCTGCTTCGGGCACCGCGCGGCAAGAAAGATTAAAGAAAATGGCATCGGCCGCATCTACCCCTGACGACCTGACATCAGGGAAGGGGTGACAGCAGCCGACGCAGGACCCAAGACTTTGGAATTCAGGCTGGCTGAGGGCAACCTCCCAGCAGGATTACCCAAATGTAATGACTGCAACAGTGAAACACGAAGAACATCAGAAAAATGTGAGTACAAAGTAGTAAAAGGGGAATGGTAGGAAGGCATTAAGATCTAGGTAATGGCCAAAGGAGGCTTAGTGCAGTTACAGATCCATCTGGAGTAAAGATGTGTGCGTAAGACGGTTTTGAAGAAGACAGATCATTGCATTGTGCAGATAAGCTGGAGGAAGGCTGTTCCAGGTTTTAACTATTACCCAGGAATACAGCAGTTGACCAGCAGGTAAGTTCAGGTTTCTGAATTTGGAGAAGGTGGGATCTCAGGGACCTACTGGGATTATAGTGGGAGAAGGACTTCAGGCAGAGCAATCCTGTGGTTTAGTAAGTAATGCGTGTACACTAGTTAACTGGAGATAAGTAAGATAGTGGGGGAATTTGAACCAATGCAGTGTGATAGTTTTAGAAGAGTGTATTAAACGTTTGCCTCTCCAAAAAACACAAATGAGGACAAAACCTGTTGTTTTCACCAAACCATCCATTGCTAACTTTCTCCAATTATTCTTCACTAATTTACAAACATCATATGCATATGCACCATTACTAAATTGTGCAAGAAAAGCTATTACATTGTCTTTTTTCTGCTTACTGCTTGCAAAAGAAACATACTCACTATTTTTAAAAATTGGTTGATAGTGTTTCTACCTTCCCACACTTTACAACCATTTTTTTCCAACTAAAAATTCTGGATGAATCTATTGTAAAACATACTTTTTAAAAAACTTAGTTCTGTTATAAACAGTTGATCTACAGAAATAATTTGAAATAATGTAATCATTTGTCCTTTAATTAATCCTCACTTCTGATGAAACGGATGTTAACCTTCTCACTGCATTTGCATTGGAAAATGTAGGTTTACGAACTACAGATTGGTAACTATTAGTAACAATGTATTTCTGTAACCTAACTTCCAAATAATTAATTTTACGCAAGTTTCAAAAATTGTGTGGTGCTGTTAATGTCTTTGGAAAATGTTTTAACTCGGCCTCTGTACCAGATCATGGCATAAATACATCATCCAGACACCTTAACTATAGTATTGCCTTGTTAAACAACAAGCTGACAAACACACGTTTCTTTTTGAGTTAAAACTAAATTAGCAAACATCGGCACCGATGCTGCTCCCTTGGCTACACCATTATGTTGCTTAAATTACTCTACCTCAAAATATAAAAAATTATTCTCAAGCATTAAGTCCATGAAAGTCTCAACCAATCTAATGTCCACACTAGATAACTCTTGAGATTCACTGACCGCTTCTATAAACCACTGCATATACGTTGTGTGGTATCACTGAACATAACCCTTTGTATGTCAGCAGTAACAATCATGTAATCTAAAAAAAGAGCATTTGCCATACCTTTAAGAAAATGCCATGATACTTTTACTATATGAACATGCAACTCTAGCATGTCTTTAAATTTCTGGTCAACAAACATTGCTAAAGGTTCAATAAAAGTGTGTTCAGCAGACACAATATATCTAAATGGAGGACCATTAATGTTTGAATGAATTTTTGGAACATCAATCACTACAGGTACTACTGGTGATTCCATTTTCAAAAAATTAAACAACTGTGACAAAATAACTGGTTGTAACAATAAATCATATAACACAGCTTTAATATGTGCATAAGCTATGTTGATTTAATTAATAGAAGCATTACTGTAATGCCTACGATCAGTTAACAACAAAAGCATTTTTTCAGAATAATCAAAACTGTCCACATTGACCAAGCCACCACCTTTACCAGGTCTCATGCAGCTATACTTGTGGTCTTTGGACAAATTTTTTTAACAGAGTCATTTCATGGATAGAAAGACGGTGATACTTTCTGCTCTTGTTGTGCTTACAGTAACCTATAACAACATTCACAGGCTGCTTCAAAAGTCTGTTCTAAAGGATGGAAAGCTGGACTCAAACAGCTTAACTTTTTCTAAATTACTTGTTGATTTACATAGTTCTTTTTAATTTGCAAAAAAACACTTGTAAATTTAGTTTATGTGTGAACAATTTTAAGTCCACTAACGTGGAAGCTAAATCCCCTCTAGTTTCTGGAGCAAAAGTAAAACTGGATTTGAACAAAGAAAACTGCATATATTAAAATCCCTATGGATAAATACACTCCGACTTTATTAAAATTCATTCATCCCACATCTAGTTCCTTGTTCTGTACCCTCCTGCAATGGTTCTACTGAAAATGAAGACCAGACTGGAAATGCATTACATGTAGTCCCTTTGTCTGCTGTCTCTTGCTGGCCAGCCATTTGGATCTCCTTAATGGGGAGGCCTGTCTAAAAATCATCAGAACTGTGACTGCTTAGGACTGAGGTTTGCTGATGTAAAGATTCTTCCTTTTGGTCTTTGTTGTTGTAAACATTTTAATAACCTTAAGCTTATTATTAAATATAGGACACGACCATTTGTTCTCTTTATCTTTGTCCCTGACCAATTTTTGGATTTACATTCATGTATGCTCTTACAAATAGATTAGACTTTGATAAACATGTTGTCATAATTAACTTCATATGAACTTAAAAATAAATCTTTCATGGTGGCATCATTTAAACTTTCTCTCCACTGAAAATTGGTAGCATTAAACATTTTGTTTAGGCAAATTTATTTGAGACACATTTTTGAGAAAAACCGTAAGAGATGTCAACTGGTTCTTAGATTTTTGATTCTCACAGGATGTCTCCATTGATTGTGTGGTTCTAAGTGTTTAAAGCACTTTTTGGTATGTTTTAATAACAGAAGTAGTTTGAAAACCACAGAGCCAAGTGAACCAAGTCAAAGAAAATTAGTACGCTTTAATAACACTCTAGCGCCTTGGCTACAGTAGCCTTCAAGAAGTAATGTATTAAATTCCTTTTTTCTTCCGTCTAACATGTTATTTAAAACTGTTGTAAATGTAGGAAGTTTTTGTTGTGGTAGTTGTTGCTCTCCCCAATATATTGTAAATTCTTTTTTAACTATTAATGGTATTTCTTATCAAGTGACTTGATAGATATGATTGTAACACTGAGGGCATCATTTATGCCCTAAGATGCCCTTGTGGTCTTTTTTACATTGGTGAAAGCAAGAGGAAGCTCAAATTAAGACTACAAGAATGTGTTGGGTATATTAAAAATGATAAATTGGATAGTCCTGTTGCCCAACATTTTAGTATGTTTCACAATTCTGATCCTTCTGGTTTGGAAGCTACTGTTTTGGGGAAAAACTATATTTTAAATATATAACAGATTTGTTTCTTAAAAAGAAGTTGTTTTATAAAGAATCGTTGGTTATTTTAAAATTTAATACTTTATCCCCATTGGTCTGAATGCAATTCGAAGGTTTTAATTTGACTGATTGTTAAACTGAATGCATAATTGTACAACTGATTAATTTTAAGTGTAGTAGAGGTATAAAATGTGAATGTGTTTTAATGATTTTACTCCTTGAAGGCTACTGTAGCTGAGGTGTTAGTGTTACTAAAGAGTACTAATTGTTTCACTTGGCTTTGTGGTTTTCATTTATTTTTCATTTATATGGTGTTTTAATTTTTTTTGTTTTTTTACAACTTACCCATTTTACTGACTATTGCTGGTTGTCCAGCAAGCCAAATGCATGACATGCAACCCCCCCAGCTTCTCCTGCCCCACTCATGCAGCTCCAGTTTGTGTCCTGCCCCAATCTCTCTTTAACATATTTTATAATAAAAATGTTTTAAAAATTCTTCCTTTAATCTATAGCAAACTAGTTCCTAAATATTTAGCAAATAGTTCCTACACAACAGCATTACAGTGCTCAGCTTTTTTTTTTACTTTTAAATGGTAGCAAACTGCTTGCTACAATGTAGAAAATAGCTGATGCAGTTCAGACCACACACAAAGTGCTGGAATGCTCAGGTCTGAAAGCAAATTCAATATCAGCTTTTAAAAGACGGGACTACATTCACGAGCGATCAGGATCGGCTAATCGCCCCCCCCCCAACACTTTGCGCCCAGGGCAGCTGTCCCTCTCACCCCAACTGTAGCTATGCTACTGGCTTCTGAGTCACAACTGGCTACCCACTCTGTGAAAAGTACTTATGATTTTGCTGATACCATTTTCAGGACCCTTGCCACTGAAACTCTTTTGAGGAAGTTTGCTTGGCTGTATTCTCAAAACCTTCCTGAACATGTTAGAAAAGAAGTTTTGAATTTCCCCCAGAGAGAAAGATAGTTGTGAACCACCTGCTTCAGAGGTCATGGCCAAGTAATGTAATGGTCCCCTACCTTTTAAGACAAATTAAACATTCCTAGCATGCTGCTAATGAGCAAATGTTTTGTTTAAAAAGCTATGGCAAGCAGTTTTCAAACACCAGATGAGCTTCCAGAACTAATGAAAGTCCAATAAGTCCAGGCAACCTCTCACCTTTGCAAACCCTAATACAAAAAGTTTATTTTTGGCAGCGGGAGTTTCTCTTTCCATTTTGAAGGATTCCTTCCCTCTCACCAGACTTTATTCTTCTTTCTCCTCCTATAATGGAACACACATTCTCAAAGTGGTGTTAGACACTTTACTACTTCCTCCATTAAGAATAAGGTTTATTCAGTGTTGCTTCATCCTATTTACCAAGTTCTACATATTATCCCCTTAACTTCAGATTTTCAAAGGACTCATTTCCTCACTATCATAGATCCACATGTCCGAAGTTTCTAAAGGTTTTTGGAGTATGGATCATTTTGTCTCTTAAAGCAGTGGATAGGCCAAAGGGGAATGCAGAGTAACTGATAAAAGTGCGTAGTTCAAGTGGCGGCCTACTTATAGACTGCCAAGGTGTTCACATATTTCCTTATTTAAATGACTGAAAAACACTCTGAAAGAGAAATGCCAAAGTATCAAGAATCTCTCACTTGAATAAGGGATCTTCTACACAGATTTAGATTCCAGTATAATTTACATATCTTTTTTGACTTAATCTCACATGATTATTCTCCTGGTGTGTCTCTAGCATACCTCAGTTCAAAGAGCTTTTCTTCCACAAGAAAAAAACAAATCTCTAGCTAGATCTATTCCTGTGTTTCTCTACCATTTCAACAAGGAAATTCCTCAGGATTTTGGGATTCATGGCATCTAAGATTCACATGACACCTGTAAAAAAGACATTGCATGAATAAAACCCATTGGTACATGTAATTTCTATGATCCCAACGTTTACATCCCCTGACAAATTAGTTTCCAGTTTTGTGAATTTGAAGATTTTTTGCAGAACTCACCATATTTGTCAAAACCCAGGTTTCCCACTCTCCCTTCTAACTTGAACACAGTTGGTTTCTACAGACACCTCAAACTTTGCTTGGAGAGCAGTATCTATGGGGATACACCTGCACGGTCTTTGGTACAGACAAAAGGCTAAAACACACAAAAAATACTAGAGAAATATTGGAACTTACAAATGTTCTCAGCTCACTCATTCTTTTTCAATCAATGGGACACTTATGAGTGTTTATAGCCAATGCCACAATTATGTGGTATATAAGCAAGGGAGAACCAGCTGTTACTTCTGCAGACTAGCCACAGTAGCCTGGGATACAGCGTTTCACTCTACAGGAATCCTACACACTTTCAGAGCAAAACTGTGTGGCAGACAAGCTTAAAAGGAAAAGAATACAACTTCGAGAATGAAAACTGTATCAGGAGGTCTTCCAAGATTTGATCCAGCTGTGGGGAACACCTCAAATAGACCTTTTGCCTCCACTCTTTTAACTGTTACTTGGTAAATGTATGCTCCAGGTCCCCATTCTTGAATGCCTGGAAGACAGATGCATTTTCCTTTCTTTGGCAGGAATTTTCCTTATGTTTTTCTACCCTTTCTAAATGTATACAGGATCTGAGGATTCAGAAAGACTCTCCAAAATTGTTGTGAAGATTCCCTTCTGGCCCAGTCAACAGCAGTTCTCCCTTCTTTTTGAATGGCTAGGGGCAATTTCTACAAGTTCCTCTAAGACTGAAATGACTTGCACAGGAACAGGCATGTTTGATACATCCAGGTAATAACTAAAAATGACTGTCTGGATTTTAGCATTTTTACACCTTTCTGGCACCTTTTTAAAAAGATGTAGTGTTGGTACAAAGGAGGTAATAAATCCTGCTACCGAGAAAATAACTTACTAGTAAAGGGAAAGGTTTTCTAGCTAGTGTCAAGAAAAAGAGCCACTACACATTCAGGGCTAGTGCTCTCTGGTTCTACAATCAGTCTTTCCCCTCAATTAAGGTAATGCTCACAACCCTATTCTTAGGCAAGTTTGAGGTGGAAGCACACAGCATGTTTTAGGAGGTGGGAGAAACATCAGAGAGACAGGGGAACATGCAAACTCACCACAGACATTGGTCAGAGATCACAATCAAAACATGTACATTGTGCAAAGAAGGAAAAGACCTTAACCACACATACATATATTTATCTATGTGCAAAAGGGTTTACTACAGTTTGTGTGAACGACAGTCTGTCGGCAGCACTGCTGCCGAAAATCAGAATGTTGTGCACAAAATTTAAATGGATGGGATAGTCGAACACACTTGTGAATACAGTACTGCAGTCACATAAGTGTATTTGACTATCTGCACAGAGATCGCGGTACAGTGGGGATTGGAAATTCATCCATATCCCCACTGTAGTGCGATCTCGGAGTTAGAATATATTAGTAGCGGGGGTGTGAGGGGCTTGTCCCCTGCAAAAACGTAATATGTCATAGGAGTCTGATTTACATCAGCTCCTATACGGCTATCACATGATGGTTTTGGTAACCAATGTCGACTAAAATGTGTCGATCATTTGGGTCAACACTGGCAATTCGGAATGTTTGTGTTCGGTTTGACTTTTCATTGTTTTGAACAGCAAATGTTTTGCTGTTCGAACAAACGATAGTAAACCGTACAAAAGTGTATATATATATATATATATATATATATATATATATATATATATATATATATACATACATACTTATATATATATATATATATATATATATATATATATATATATATACACACACACACACACACACACACACACACACACACACACACACACACACACACACACACACACACACAACCTACAAAACGTCCAGGATGCAGGAGATCAAAACAGGGAAACCTATGACTTCCAAGATGGCTGCACACTGATCATCTGCTTGATACCAGTTTTCCCAGTTTACAGAGAGAAGGGCCAGAAGCTCTCCAAGTTATAGTAAATATAGAAAACAGTTCAAGCTCTACCACAGATGAAAAACCGACTTCTAGTAATCTGGAGGAAAAGATAAATCAAATGTGCTCAGATCTAATTAAAATAAAACACTGAAAAGTACATAAACTCAAGTAACAGAAGTCTGGAAAAAATAGAAGAATTTTAAACAGATATTGAGATGAACTGATAAAACTTGCAAAATCAGAGGACAAAATGAAGAAAAGTGTGACTGAGGTTGAGAATGCTCAATAACAATTTCAAAAAATGGCACAGCTAGAAGACAGCGCAAGCAGGGAAAACCTTATATTTTCTGCTGTACCAAAGAAACTGGAAGGAACAAACTGTACTAATTTTATGAAAGCACAAAAACAACTGGACTGGTATTCCACAGCAGGATTTGTTAACTGAAATGGCAAATCAACCTGGCCATGAGAAAGCAGCTTAAGACTTGTTTTAGTAAAGATGCAATCATATTAGCAGAAAATAATTTATCCTGACAAAGCTGTGGAAAAAGGGCAAAGTTTTAAATGTTTTAAAAATCAGAGACAGTACAGTGTTTGTGTAAAATAATTATTCACTGTGCACCAGAGCAGAAGATAAGCAAATTCAACCCAGCAATCAGGGAAAGTTGACAGGCAGTGTGGGATTCAAGCTACTGTACCCAGCTGCCTTCAGAATATTTTTTCCTAGAGGACCAAAGTCATTTTTTGATACAGAACAGGCAAATAAAGAAATAAAGTTTGTCCAACAAAGAGTGAGCCATCAAACAGGGGGTGCTCTGCTTCTCATTCTTCGGACAATAAAGCTTACAGAGAGACTTTGCCAGTGAAAGTATTTTCCAATCTTCCAAAGGAAAATGCTTGAGATTCAGAAAAATGCACAGGAGCTTGCTAAAAGAATCAGGAGTACATTGGGCTTGAACTGGAGTCTGGGGTTAGGAGATGATGGTGGTAATGATGATGATGATAAGGAAAAAAGACTAGCAACACTAAAATTAGTGAATAAATATGAGACTATAAAGCATCACTCACATTTGTGAAATAAGACTTTACAAGAAAAAGTGCAAATACTGAACTTTTGTTGACTTTATTAAATGTGCGGGTAACTGAAAAAAGAAGTTATGTCTTACCATAACGTTCCATCTGTATTGTTGATCTTCGTTCAGTCATTAAGCATGGGGTATTGGTTCCAAGCTCGGAACAGAGCCGGCCATTTTCCAAGCTCGCGTTAACTTCAAACTCTTGAGCTAAACCCTTACCCACAATCCCCCTCTCCCTGTTACCTCAGACTGAGTTTGCAAGTTAAAGAAGGTAGAGGCTACCTCTGGTCAAATAAGCTAAGAGAACTGGATGGTGAGATCCACTAGAAACCATGGGGGGGGGGGGTTGTAATGACTGAACGAGGATCAACAATACAGATGGAACGTTATGGTAAGACATAACTTCTTTATCTGAAATTGTTAATCCTCTCATTCATTCTTTACGCATGGGACAGAGTCCCCAGCTACCTCTATTCCTGGGAGGCTCTCATGGAAGGACATTCCTGAGCACAATAAAACCAAAAGATGCTCTTCCCCTGGAGGCCAAATCCAATTTGTAACGATTGATGAATGTATGAGGCGTAGCCCAAGTTTCAGCTGCACAAATGTCATGTAAAGAAGCTCTGGCATGGAAGGCTGCAGAAGTTGCCACCAACCTTGTTGAATGAGCTTTCATGGTAGTAGGCAACAAGATGTTACGTTGTGTGTATATAAAGGTCAAACAGTCCTTCAACCATCTAGCTAATGTGACCTTAGCAACAGCCGATCCTAATAAGGCCAAAAATAACTTGTCAGATTTACAAAAGGATTTAGTCCTGTTTAAGTAAAAACGGATTTGCCTGTGTATATCTAGGGTATGTAGGCAATTCTCTCCTCTGTTTGAATGGTTGGGAAAAAAAACTGGCAATTCAATTGCTTGATTAATGGACATTTCAGAGAACACTTTAGGCAGAAATGACAGATTAGTTCTCAGAGACACTATCTCTATGAAAAATCAAGTATGGACTCTTGATGCATAAAGCTTGAAGTTTAGAAATGCATCTGGCAGAAGTAATAGCGACCAAAAACAAGGTTTTCCATGAGGTCGCAAGAAGAGGCTAGTTCAAAAGGTGCCATTGTCAGAGCTTGTAGAACTAATGATAAATCCCATGGTTGAATAGGTTCTCTAAAAGGTGGCTTCAGATGATTCACACCATTTATGAAGGTCTTGCACAATTTATGGGACATAAGAGTGGAATCTTGGACACCCTCATGAAAATTAGAAATTGCAGCCAAATGAACTCTAATGGTAGAGGCAGACAGACCTGATTGAAACAGGTTGGCCAATTAGTCTAGTATTACTGACACTGGTGCTGAAAAGGGGACTACTTGTTTATCTTTCATCCAACAGGTAAATCTTTTCCACTTGCTTAGATAAGTAATTCTAGTGGAGGACTTATGAGAAGCAATGAGAATATCACGTACAAGTAAAGAAAGATCATTCTACCTGACAATCAAGGGAATTGGAGTAGCCAAGCCGTTAGCTTCAGGCTGTTCAGGTTGGGATGAATCAGGTTCTGTGGGTGTGAGATCAATTCTGGGATTAGATGGAGGATCCATGGTCAATCTAGTAGGTGAGGCCAAAGGAATGGGAACCAAATATGTCGTGGCCAATATGGTGCTATGAGGATTACCTTGCTCTTCAACCGCCGGGCTTTCTTCAAAAAATGGGGAATGAGAGGAAAGGGCAGAAATGCATAGAAAAGACCCGAGGGCCAATAATGGACTAGAGCATCCCTGGATGACTGTCCTGGAGGGGGAATCAGGCGAAGTAGTTGCTGCATTTGTAGTTGGCTGGGGATGCAAAGAGATCGCAGCAAGGACGGCTCCAGTGGTGGAAGATCTCCGCCGCTATCAAGGGATTCAGGGACCACTCGTGAGGTTGCAGAATGCACCTGCTGAGTCTGTCTGCTATCACGTTGGAACTCCCAGGAATGTGCGTTGCTAGAAGAAAACGGTTGGTAGCCATCGCCCATTGCCATATCCTCACGGCCTCTCGACAAAGGGGGCAAGATTTGGTTCCACCTTGCTTGTTGATGTACCAGACCACTGCCATGTTGTCTGATTGAATCGCAATTGTCCCAGACGGCAGCAGGGTATGGAATGCTTGCAACGCCAGAAGCACCGCCCTCAGCTCTAGAACATTTATATGCAGATGGGCTTCCGGTTGGGACCAAGTGCCTTGGACTGTCTGTCCCTGATATAGCCCCCCACCCCATCAGGGAGGCGTCTGTTGTCACTGCGGCCTTAGGTTGCTAGGGGGAAAAGGGGCGAGACCATTGAGAAAGATTGTGCATCATCCACAAATTTAAATCCTGTTTTCAATTTTGGGTTACTCGAATCATGGCTGAAAGAGGATACTGAAAAGGATGCCATTGAGTGAGCAGTAGCCATTGTAGAAGCCTCATGTGAAACCTGGCAGGGGAACAATGGTGATGGAGGCTGCCTTGGAACCCAACAGCTGTAGAACTGAGTGAGCCGTGGATTTTTCCTTTGCAAGGATTGGAATTAGTTGTTGCTTTATCCTTAAAAAAGTCTGTGCTCTGGAACAGCAGCTCTGCAGTTTTTGTGTGTCCAAGATAACCCCTATGAATTCTGTCAACTGAGATAAGGTGAGATTGGATTTCTGCCAGTTTATGGTTATGCCTAGCCTTTGAGCAGCGAGGAGTGAGTATGCCAGGGTTTTTCCAGTAGATGTCTGGTGGGGGCGGAAACAAGCCAGTCGTCTAGGTAGGGAAACACCTGGAATCCTTGAAGTCGCAAGTGAGCTGTGACAACTGCCATGCACTCTGTGAGCACTCTGGGGGCTGTAGAGAGTCCGAAGGGCAGTACTCTGAACTGGTAGTGACTGGCTCCCACATGGAAGCGCAGAAATCTTCTTGATGGCCTGTCCACCTTTATGTGGTAGTAAGCATCTTGAAGATCTATAGAGCACATCCAATCATCTATTTCCAAAAGTGGGAGGATAGACTGTATAGTGACCATCCGGAATTTTTGTACTCTCACAAACTTGTTCAATACACTGAGGTCCAAAATTGGTCTCCAGTCCCCGGTTTTCTTTGGCACCAAAAATAGTCTTGAGTAGAATCCGGATCCTATCTGGTCTGGAGGGTCTATTTGGATGACTCTCTTTCTTAGCAGCTTTTCTATCTCTAGTGCTGCTTCTTCCCTTTGACTGGGTGGAATGTCGGGAAGATTTTTTGAAGGGACGGGACAAAGATCGAAGGGGATATGATAACCTCTGGTTATGATCCTTTGTACCCAAGAATCGGTGGTGATGGTTAGCCAGGCAGAAGGGTACAAGGAGAAACATCCCACAACCACCTCCAGAGGAAAGGAGTCATGCCGCTCTTCAAGAGCGCTGGTAGGATTGACCAGGGAAAGAATCACTGGAACCCTGGTTACGCGGTCCCCCACTGCCCCAAAAGGAGCATCTTCTCTGTGAGTTTCCCCCTCTGTCTCTGGGGGAGAACTCGGCCTGTGTGTCACGGAAAGGACCCTGACATTTCTTGAACCATATCTTCCCACTCTTTTTTGGTTTCGGGAGAAACCACGTTAAGGGGAAGAATAACGGACACCTATGGCAAAAAGGGTCTTACCATCTTTTAACTTTGGGCCCAAACAACAAGGAGGGCTCAATGGGGGCATTAAGAAAGGAAGACTTTAAAGGTTCCGCGAAGTTGCACAAGCGCATCCAGGCATGTCGTCTCAAGAATGCAGCTGAACCCGCCACTCTAGTTTCTCCTTCTGATGCGTGAGATATCAATTGCATAGAGGAGTTAGATATAGACTCAATGGTGGCCAGCTGATAGGCCACTTTGTCACGGACCTCATCAGACACTGCACCAGCCAAGGTTTCAGAGAGCTCAGAGACCAGATCCATTTGAAGCCTGGTAAAATGTGCCATATAATTCAGGGACCTGATAGCAAAGGTCGCTGAAGCAAAAGTGCGCTTCCCTATTCTGTTCAGGGTCCGGGACTCTTGCCAGATCCTTTTTTGTTGTTGCTGCCACCACCAAAGCATCTACAAGACCACCTTTGGGCCAATGGGGATCTGAAGCAGGAGGGGACATGATCTTATCAGGCCTCCGGGGAATAGTTTCAACAGTATCAGGGGCCTTCCAAGCACGCTGCATGATGAACTTGACAAGTTCATCAGCAAGTGGAGTAACCCAGGAGTTAGGGGGCTGGGCGCAAAAAGCCTGCAGGAACACAGATTCCTCAGGGGTCAGATTAGAGGGCTGCCAGTCACCTCTTTGTTTCAGGATTTCAAGGATATCACCAAAGGATACCTCAGAGAGTGACCGAGGGGATCCTTCCCCCTCATCGAAATCTGTGTCTTCGGTGAGAGACTCCTCTGTGGAGTCCATGTGCTTCTTCTTACACAAACATTTCCGGCGGACCTCCTCAGCGGGAGAATCTGGGGAAGACAACGGAAAAGGGGATTCCTGAGGGAATATGTCTTGAGGCCCTTGCACCCAGTGTCCACTAGGTGCGACTTGTGAAACCAGTGTACCAGAGGAGGGCGGAGGTATAGACAGTCCGGTATAGCCAGCAGCAGTGAAAGCCTTCTCCATCAGTTGGAAGGTTGGCCCACCCGGAGAGGAGTGTATGTCGAGGACAGGGGGCACTCCTCCCCTAAGTAGCTCAGCCTGCTGACTTGGAGCCCCTGGATGGCTGTGAAGCAGCAAGCTATGCGTATCACAGCTGACATCCTGGGTTATAGAAAAACTTTCCTGCCACAAAGGCAACTGCAGTTCCTTAGTGAGATCCATAAAGGGAACCGCAGAAGGGGAAGCATGTATTATATCCATGGACTTCAAAGGCAATGAAGGAGGAGAATAAGAAGGTGTCTTTGGAGATGGGTGATCACCTCCCAAGGAAGGATAGTTCCTGGGGTGGTGGAATACCTCTGGCCAAGAATGCCTGGTCCACAAGACGCAACACATCATGTTCATAAAGAGTTCTAGTGGACCTCACAGAGACTGAGGGAGAAACAGGCCTGTCTACAAAAGAGGGAGACTCGGTGCCCATCTCATCTGATCACACCGGGGACAACGGTGCCGAGAAAGACTGAACTACTGTAGTCTGCACCTAAGAAGTCATCGGTGTCGATGTCATTTGTCTACACCGACACAGGGATTGGTGCCGAAACTGGAACCGACAAAACTGGAGTCAGTAATAAAGGCCTCGGTTCCGAGGAAGATCTCGGAGCAGACGCAGTCATGGTCTGCGCCGGCTGAACGGTCAGTGCCAATAAAGTGGTAAAGGTCTGAACAGAGGAGCCCCTCAGTGCCGATATGTAGAAGGCTGCAGGAGAGGATGGAACCAAAACCACTAATGGAAACCAAAGGCTTTGGTGCCAAAGGTCTGGGCACCGAAAGCACTGGGGCTGACAGAGAGCTCCGGAGCCAAAATTTTAGCCTTTTTAGATTTTGGTTGTTGACAGTCCCCAGCCGGGGATGAAGACAAGGATTTAGCCTTAGTAGAAACATCCATTTTCTTATGGGCTTTAGGAGGGGTTGAGACCTCTAACCCAGAAATAGCCTCTGAAAAGGGAGATTTTAGAAGTTCCTTCAGTATCAGCTTATTTTTCCTTTCTAACAAAGTTCTATTACAAAAGTTTTCACATATAGTACAAGTGGTTCAACAGATAAATGGGAAGGTCCCAAACAATAAACACAAAGAGTGTGCATCAGAAGTAGGCAGTTGGTGTCCACAATCAAAACACCGCTTAAACCCCAGACTACCCTTTTTATCTGCCATATTAACAAATAGAAAAGTACCAACAATGGTACAAGAGAGTGCCTGAAGGTATGAAAACGAAAAGGAAAGGGATTACCAACTATGGTAAGGAGAAATTACCTTGCGGTAAAAAGGGCAAATAAAGGACAGAAAAAAAACCTGGAAATTATGAACGCTAGATGTGATAGGACAAGAGACAATAAAATATCAACTTTTCTGACAGAAACGTAATTTGTAAAGCAATTAAACAATAATTGACTGTAGCTCAAGAGAAGTAGCTTGACAAGACCGGATGGCAATGCGACAAACAAAATCTGAGGTAACAGGGAGAGGAGGATCGTGGGCAAGAGTTTAGCTCGAGAGGTTGAAGCTGACGCGAGCTTGGAAAATGGCCGGCTCGGTTCCGAGCTCTGAACCGATACCCCATGCATAAGGTAATGAACAGGGATTAACAATATCAGATCATATATTCCCCACTTCATGTCATAAATGTTTAGGAGGATACTGAAGAAGGGGGAAAAAAGAAAACTGAGAAACAATTTTGTTCTTAACAGTATATGTAGGGAACATTTCATGACAAACTGGTGTTGTATAGTAAAGCATTTTCAGCTATTGCTGTGTGTGATAAAGATAACAAACAAGTGCCTTTATTTCTTTATTTTTAAGAAATGTAAGCATTACAAGGTACAAAGAAAAGAAAGGCTGGACAAGCACATGTTTAAGTTAATATGCCGTGGAGTTGTTGAGGTGGGGGATGGGGTGCTGAAGTAAAGAGACTGTAATCTAAGTACAGTCGATATGTTCTCTACTACTTTTGCATAGGTGAATGTCTGGACTAAGGTCTTTGGCTTAATCTAGTAAATTTTCTGTGTAAGCAAGTAAATAGGACATTGAATGTAATTAAAAGTTTTGCTTTGGCAAATAATGTTCAATGTAAGTTGAGAGGTTTACAGAGCTGCACATTTGGTACTTCTGTTTCCATGGAGACAAGCTGACTACAGGGGAAGCAATAAAAGTCCAAACACCTTTTTTAAGGCTAAAGGTCAATATTTTCTGAAAGCATACAAGCTGTTTTTCACATCTGGGAGAGGAATAAAGATAAGACAAGAACAGGCAGCAATTGGTGTAAGCAGGAGCACAGGCTGTAATATGCATGTTAGCATGGATAACCTTAATGTTAGGTTAAGTTATGCTTGTATGTGCAGTGGTCGATTTGGGATGGCTGTTCCTATCAGGAGGGTTATACTTCATTACCTAAATATGCACATATAACTGAAAAAACCTCCAAGAAGAAACGACACAGGTCCACACCAACAATGAATTAAGCGCTTTCATTTTTTTTTAATAAAAAACTTCTTCAGAAGTAAATATGTACATAATTGTATGCATTTGTTTTATGTTTATGGGTTATGGAGGTTGTAAAGATTGGGGAAAGATGGGCGAAGGCTGCCAGCCTAGTCAAATAGAATTTGATACATAACTCCATCATTTGTATAAATAAATGTAAAATAAAGGCTTGTGTTTTTAAATGAAAGAAAACACTAAAATGTGAACTTCAAGACTGTTGCAACATTGCCATCTGCTGTAAGGAAAATCAAGCCTGGCATTTCAAATGTTCTTTAAAGTTACAATTGCCTAAAAAAATGGTGCCAAAGCATCTGGCATAGCACATTCCTTCAATTGACTTTACTTAAGGAATAATTGTTAAGAGTACACATGTGAAAAGTCTTTTATAGTTGTAGTTTCCTGAGCAGGTGTTAGCTTGCTAAATAATGCAGTTTGTCTGCCTGGGACGTCCAGACTAAGTGTCAAGATGATTTTATGTGAATACTGGGAAAACCTAAGTGTCAAAATGCTGTAATTTGGAAGGGCCTTAGCAGAGCTGCTTGTTAGTGTTTTAAAAACTATTGTTCAGTGTGAGAATGAAAGCATTTGTCTTGGACCATCAACCCAGCACTGCATATGCTCTTTATCTATGTAAATAAGATTATAGCACTGTGTTTTCTTTTAAGAATAGCTAAAGATTAGAAAGTTAGATTAGGTGTTTTTCTTTGACATCAGACCTGTCCTCCTGTATTATTTTAAGTTTGTGTGATCTCTGAACTCTTATCTCTGTGGTGTAGTAGTATTGTCTTGTGTTTTAATTATTTATTATTAAATATTTTAAAAAACCTTTACCTGTGGCTGGTATGTGCAGAGATAGGCTCTAGAGTTGTTGTTGTGTCTTTCGGCTTTTCCCGGTTAGGGGTCGCCACAGCGGAACTCTGGTCCGCTAATGATTGGTAGTTGATTTTTACATGCCGAGTTACCAGCCCTGATGCACAACCTTCAACGAAGGTACGCCCATTCACGCATGTCTCCATGCAGAAGACTCTCTTAGCTGAGACTCGAACCCGACAGCGTCTTATTGTGAGGCGACAACGCTACCGCAGCACCACCATAGGCTCTAGAGTACATTGCATATTTATAGAGGTTATCGTAATAGGCCACTCTAAAAAAAAAAAACAAACACTAGACCTGGGAATGCATACAATAAAGCTCGCAGACAGTCGAATTCTCTTCCTTTAATGTCACACCCAACGCACAAAAACAAAGCTCTGCATTAACGTTCTGAATTACGTTTTCATTTGTAAAACTTCATCAGATGTGGGCTGAAAAAAACATAATTAAGTATTTATACCAATCCCAATTAAGACAGAACCTATCACAAAGCATTTTAATACAAATAATTGGGGTTTACCTAAAACCTTTAATAATTCCATAAAATATACTTTCTATGACAAAAACCTTTTCACAAAATTCCTCTACTTAAAAAAGCATTCAATACATAATTTAAAATACAATTAAAATAATAAATATGTACGAATATAAAACATGTTATTGTGCAATATAAGCCATTCCATATAAAGGAAAGAAAAATCATTCTGTTGATTTATTGCACCATCTTGTGGTCACCTATGAAATCACACTATAAAATATGAACATTTTATTAATAAATAAAACACATTTTTTTTAAAAAAAACTTCAATAATGATGTTTGCTCTTACTGAAATAAAAGATAAATGAGCAATGGATTAAGACCTTAAATAATGTTTTGAACAATTTTAAAAGGATTATGTAAAAACATTTAAAAAATACAGAGAACAAATGCATAAAACCACATTTCTTTTGAAAAAGTATAATTGAAGGATCCAGGTTGGTTGCTAAACTGTAACTTATAATTTTGCAGCTCTAAGTTTGAGAAGGGGGGCTATGGAAATATAATCATTCAACCCTGGCATCGTATTAGCCTGTAAAGTTACCTGCCACCAGAGCTCTCTATACTTGATTTTTTCCTCTCATAAGCCTCTCCTTCCATCAATTTTCACCCTTTCCAATACAAAGAAAAAAAAGTGGGCATCTTCACAGTCATATTATGTTTGTATAGAGCGTTAGTTTCTTTATTATTTTGTATGTCATATACATGCAAATAAATTCTTCTTCTTCTCAATTTACGCTCTGTCTTTCCTACATAGGATGCTTGGTAAGCTTGACATTTTGCCAAGTAAACTAAGCCACTGTTGTCACAATTGTTAAATTATTTCCCTTCTATTACCATATTCCTACTAAGTGAATAGTTTCTTTATTAACAACATAGGCACACGGTGAACACTGTCCACATTTTAAAGTTCCATTTCTTCTTTTACTATTTGAAGAGTCGGACGTAATTCTTTTCTAGCAAATTTTTCAGGGTATAAGAATTTTTGTATACTACTTTCAACCTCTCCTTAGTTATCCTTTCGAAGTCTGTAATGGCAATGAATCTATTCCATTCCTTGTCAATAATCCCCCTAATTAAACTGGAACAAGCATTGTATTCTATTAATAAGGCCCCACTAAAATTCTCTTCTAGTTTACCTTGTCCTGTACTTTCTTCCATACAGCCTAAAATAGGTTTAAATTTTGTTAATCTTCCTACTAGGACCTCTTTCGCTATTTGTTCAACTAAAACTATCTGGGTTGTTCCTTGTCCTAAACATCTGATTTAACATTTTCATTTCTTCTATAAAATCATTATTATTAGATGTCGTTCTGGAAGATCTTATGTATTGTCCCCTAACCAGATTTCTTTTTTGATGCATAGGGTGAGCTCTGTTAAAATATAAATAAGAATTTGAGTAAGTGCTTTTCCTGTACACCTTAGAGTTGAACTTATTGTCTCTCTTGTAAATCTCTACATCCAAGTACTGCACCTTTATATATTTCACATTGTGTGTGAATTTTCAAGAAATTTGTGGTATTATTTAAAAAGTTAATGAAGTCAGGAATCTCTTCTTTAGGTGCCACCCAAAAAAATACAAATGTCATCCAAGAATCTTTTATACAGGAGCCATTTTTGGCTATGTTTAGAATTTAATACCTGCTTTCCCTCCCATTTTGCTAAAACTAAATTTGCATATGTTGATGTGCAGGCTGCACCCATGGCTACACCTTTTATTTGGTGAAAATATCCCCCCTTAAAATAAATAAAATTGTATTTCAAGACTAAATGTACTAGTTGTAAAATAACTGTACATTCATTTTGGGTTAAAATGTTGTCTTCAAATATTGTTTCTTCTAGCAGTGTTAGTCCTTCTTCATGGGGAATACTAGAAAATAAGTCAATTACATCAATGGTAAGGAAATTCATATCTTCTTTGTATAGGTCTTGTTTTATACATCTAAGGAAATCCCAAGATTCTCTTAAAATATTTTTTCTCATTAACCATGACATTTTAAGTTTTGAATCAACATATTTAGCTAGATGTAGGGTTTTAGATCCTTCAGCTGACACAATAGGCCTTAAAGGGGGATCCTTGAATTATACTTTTTCAAAAGAAATGTGGTTTTATGCATTTGTTCTCTGTATTTTGTTTTATATGTTTTAACATAATCCTTTTAAAATGGTTCAAAATATTATTTAAGGTCTTAATCCATTGCTCATTTATCTTTTATTTCAATAAGAGCAAACATCATTATTGAATTTTTTAAAAAAAACGCGTTATATTTATTAATAAAATGTTCGTATTTTATAGTGTGATTTTATAGGTGACCACAAGATGGTGCAATAAATCAGAATGACTTTTCTTTCCTTTATATACAGGGCAGCCATGGTATATGCTGCCTCACAGCAAGAGGTTCTCCGGTTCGATCCTCGGCTGGTGTGCCTTCTGTGCGGAGTCTGCTTGTCCTCCCTGTGGTTGCGTGGGTTTCCTTTAGGTGCTCCGGTTTCCTCCCACATCCCAAAGACATGCTTTAGGTGGATTGGACACACTAAATTGGCCCTAGGTGCGAGTGTGTGCATGTGTGTGCCTTCTGTGGAAGGTTGGGCGCCGAGCTGGCAACTCGACACTGTAAAACTCCACTGCCAATCATGAGCGGACGGTGATCCGCTGTGGAGACCCCTAACCAGGAAAAAGCCGAAAGAAGAAGAAGATATGGAATAGCTTATATTGCACAATAACATACATTTTATATTCCAACATATTTATTATTTTAATTGTATTTTAAATTACATATTGAATGCTTTTTAAGTACAGGAATTTTGTGAAAAGGTTTTTGTCACAGAAAGTATATTTTATGGAATTAGTAAAGGTTTTAGGTAAACATCAATTATGTGTATTAAAATGCTTTGTGATAGGTTCTGTCTTAATTGGGATTGGTATAAATACTTATGTTTTACAAATGAAAATGTAATTCGAATGTAAATGCAGAGCTTTGTTTTTGTGCTTTGGTTGTGACATTAAAGGAAGAGAATTTGACTGTCTGCAAGCTTTATTGTACGGCTTCCCAGGTCTATTGTTTGTTTTACAAGTAATCTTTGTGGACCTAGTGCAATTATCTTTGGATTTTTTGGTTTAACATTGCTATGTAGGGCCACGAGCATGGACAGTGAAGAAGAAAACAACCAGGAAGAAATCGGCCAAACAAGAAAATTGATTGGCCAGTTATCACAACTGACAGACTTGCTGACCCCTTTGAGCCTATCCATGGTCGAATTGGTGGCTAAGGTACAAGATGGGAGGAATCAGGAAGTGCAGGGCATTAAAGAAGCAAGACACCGAGAAAACGGAACAAATTATGAATACAACGGGGCTTGTGGAGTTACAAATCGAGGTAATTAAAGTGTTAAACTGACTTTTCAACAAACCCCTGCAATTCTAAGACAAACAAACAAATGTAAATGGACATGCTAGTACGAGCAAAGGTTCCCCTATTCCACCTTGGCAAGAACTTCACATATCAGGAAGCAGAAAGGACTTTAGTAATTGTGATCTAAAAGAATGGCTTCATGTTAGTTTTACTTCTGATTTTAAAGAGAAAGTTACTAACCCTAAGCCAGTGACTGATACATTTAAGAACCAGTTGGTTAAATTTGAAGAACTGTTATACAAATACAAAAGTTTAGACATAGAAAATGGTTATTTGACATAGAAAATGGTTATCTGAAAGAATGTATTTCTGAAGGCATTGTCCCAAAAGGGCTTCGGATATGTAAATATCCTAACAATGTAGTCCCAGTGAGTCTTTAATAAAGAATTAATTTGAATTTTTAACAGATGTGGGCTTGAAGTTTTGAAAAGTACGGCTGATGAAAATGAGAGGGTAAAGAATGATTTAATGAAAGAAATTGATGTGTTAAATTACTGTATTAAAAATGACCTTATGTTTACCATACCAACTGAAAAGGAGAAATATTTTAAAATTAGAAAAGGAATTGATGAACAATGCAATGAATTAATAAGAAAGATTAAAAAAATGTAAAGGGATGTTTCTAATAACAAAAATAATATTAGTTACCCTAAGCAAAGTCTAGTTATAGGTTTTGGGAAAGTGAACGCAGAGACCTTAGAATAGAAGCGGACTACAAAGATTCTACTAAGATAGGAGAACATGTGGGTGACCTGGATGATATTAATGAATACCCCCTTCTCCGCAGATCAGAGAGACTTAGGAATAAAAATGAATATCAGCAAAAACAGTATTATTCAAATTTTCAGGGGGGGGTACTAGTGGTTGAGAGTACCAACCGCCCTGACTTGGAAAAGAAAGATATCATTCAGGACATCAAAAACCCTTACAGGTTTAGTAAGGAAGATTTTAGTATATATAATTTCAGCCACATAGAACTGAAAAACGAACATTTTAGTTTGTTATCCAAAGGCATTAAATGTATAGCCCTCAAAAAAGGAGATCTTGCAAACACTTTATTGGATGTTAAAACATTCACAAGAAAAGTCAATTTTCAGGTATTCTTTAGTCAGGAAACAATTTGTGAGCAAACAAATTTGGTGAAGAGAAGTGTGTTTAATCCACCCTTATACCCACAAATAAACTTTGAAAATGTGGTTGAAAATGAAATTAGAAACAACTTTGATAAAGTAAGATACAAAAGAAACTTGGGTACAAGGGAAAATATTGTACTGAATGAACTCAGAAAATATACAAATGTAAGAGTTATGAAACCAGACAAGGGAGGTGGGGTAGTTTTAATGGATGTCCTCACATATGAAGGCAAAATGAATGAAATACTAAGGGAGTCCAGTAGGTACTCCAGTACATCAAAAAATGAAATTAATATAGCTTATCAGAGAATTGATATGGCACTGGAGGGACTACTGGTAGAGGGTCTAACAAACCAAAAAGCATACAGGTACTTAAAGGTGGACAAACCAGGGATACCAACTGTATTTGGGATACCCAAAATACATAAAAATGGGGTAGATTCACCTTTAAGGCCTATTGTGTCAGCTGAAGGATCTAAAACCCTACCTCTAGCTACATATGTTGATTCAAAACTTAAAATGTTATGGTTAATGAGAAAAAATATTTTAAGAGATTCTTGGGATTTCCTTAGATGTATAAAACAAGACCTATACAAAGAAGATATGAATTTCCTTACCATTGATGTAATTGACTTATTTTCTAGTATTCCCCATGAAGAAGGACTAACACTGCTAGAAGAAACAATATTTGAAGACATTTGAACCTATAATGAATGTACAGTTATTTTACAACTGGTAGATTTAGTCTTGAAATACAATTTTATTTATTTTAAGGGGGCATATTTTCACCACATAAAAGGTGTAGCCATGGGTGCAACCTGCACAGTAACATATGCACATTTAGTTTTACCAAAATGGGAGGAAAAGCAGGTATTAAATTCTATACATAGCCAAAAATGGCTCCTATATAAAAGATTCTTGGATAACATTTGTATTTTTTGGGTGGCACCTAAAGAAGAGATTCCTGACTTCATTAACTTTTTAAATAATATCACAAATTTCTTGAAATTCACACAATAGGAAATATGAAAAGGTGCAGCATTTAGTTGTAGAGATTTACAAGAGAGACTATAAGTTCAACTCTAAGGTGTACAGGAAAAACACTTACTCAAATTCTTATTTACATTTCAACAGTGCTCACACTATGCATCAAAAAAGAAATCTGGTTAGGGGACAAGACAATACACAAGATCTTCCAGAATGACATCTAATGATGATTTTATAGAAGAAATTTTAAATCAGATGTTTAGGACAAGGAACTACCCATATAGTTTAGTTGAACAAATAGAGAAAGAGGTCCGAATAGGAAGATTAACACAATTTAAACCTATTATAGGCTGTATGGAAGAAAGTACAGGACAAGGTAAACTAGAAGAGAATTTTAGTAGGGCCTTAGTAATAGAATACAATGCTTGCTCCAGTTTAATTAGAGGGATTATTGACAAGGAATGGAAAAGAGTTATTGCCATTACAGACTTAGAAAGGATAACTAAGGAAAGGTTGAAAGTAGTATACAAAAATTCTTATACTCTGAAAAATTTGCTAGAAAAGAATTAGGTCTCTGACTCTTCAAATAATAAAAGAAGAAATGGAACTTTCAAATGTGTACACTGTTCACAATGTGCCTACATTGTTAAGAAAGAAACTATTCACTTAGAAAGTAGGAATATGGTAACAGAAGGGAAAGAATTTAACAATTGTGACAACAGTGGCTTAGTTTATTTGGCAAAATGTCAAGCTTGCCAAGCATTCTATGTAGGAAAGACAGAGCGTAAATTAAGAAGAATTTATGAGCATGTATATGACATACAAAATAATAAAGAAACTAACACTCTATACAAACATAAATATGACTGTGAAGATGCCCACGTTTTGTTCTTTGTATTGGAAAGGGTGAAAATTGATGGAAGGAGAGGCTTATGGGAGGAAAAAATTGACTATAGAGAGCTCTGGTGGCAGGTAACTTTACAGGCTAATACGTGACCAGGGTTGAATGATTGTACTTCCATAGCCCCCCCTTCCCACACTTAGAGCTGCAAAATTATAAGTTGCACTTTACCAAACAACCTGGATCCTTGAATTATACTTTTTCAAAAGAAATGTGGTTTTATGCATTTGTTCTCTGTATTTTTTAAAATGTTTTAACATAATCCTTTTAAAATAGTTGAAAACATTATTTAAGGTCTTAATCCATTGCTCATTTATCTTTTATTTCAATAAGAGCAAACATCATTACTGAATTTAAAAAAAATGTGTTTTATTTATTAATAAAATGTTCATATTTTTAGTGTGATTTCATACGTGACCACAAGATGGTGCAATAAATAAACACAATGATTTTTCTTTCCTTTATATGGAATAGCTTATATTGCACAATAACATATGTTTTATATTCCAACATATT
This sequence comes from Protopterus annectens, assembly GCF_019279795.1. Lineage (NCBI taxonomy): Eukaryota > Metazoa > Chordata > Ceratodontiformes > Protopteridae > Protopterus > Protopterus annectens. The sequence continues at coordinate 330,382,097 of NC_056746.1, forward strand.
TATTATTTTAATTGTATTTTAAATTACACATTGAATGCTTTTTTAAGTAGAGGAATTTTGTGAAAAGGTTTTTGTCGTTGAAAGTATATTTTATTGAATTATTAAAGGTTTTAGGTAAACAGCAATTATGTGCATTAAAATGCTTTGTGATAGGTTCTGTCTTAATTGAAATTGGTGTAAATACTTAATTATTTTTTCAGCCCACATCTGATGAAGTTTTACAAACAAATACATAATTCAGAAAGTTAATGCAGAGCTTTGTTTTTGTGCTTTGGTTGTGACATTAAAGGAAGAGAATTCGACTGTCTGCGAGCTTTATTGTACGTCTTCCCAGGTCTATTGCTTGTTTTACAAGTAATCTTTGTGGACCTTGTGAAATTTTCTTTGGATTTTTATGCCACTTTAATAAGCCTTAGACTGAATAGTCACATTACCAAATGGATAATAATATTGCACAGTAATAATTGGACACCCTTTCAAGGGCCTTTGGGTAGCTGATAATTACATAAGCTGGTGGTGACAGAAATTACTACTGTATAGTCTGGATACAGGGGCAGAGCTGGAGAATCTGTGTCAGCCTTTCCCAGGAGTGTCTGTGAAGTTGTATAAATATTTATCTCAAAGTGTGTGTGGTGTGTCGGCTACCTGGGCTGGGACACGAAGCACTGGTTGGACAGTGAGGGTACTGGAGGTTAGCTTGCCAGCTAGGCTGAGATCTGGACCTTATAGCTGGGCCAGTGGGGAGTCTTACTGGGGACCTGGAGAGCAAGGGAGCAACCATCCCTAGACTGACTGTGATCTCTGTGTGCACTTAAAGGAAATTGTATTTTACTGTGTGTATTAGCTATCCTCTCCTCTTCTAGGAGACTACCTCCCTGGTGTTAGTGGTGAGGACTGAGGCTCCTTGATTGCTGGGCCAGGGCCATGGTCACAGAGGTGTACACTAGGGGTGTGCTTGTTTCTTTGTTAGCAGGCTTTCAATAAAACAAAAATTCTTGCAAAATGTGACATAAGTTCAAACGGAGATAAGAAACAACTGTATAACAGATCAGCCTGCCAAACATTAGTGGGTGCACGTAACACAAAATATGGAAATAGACAATTAAAAAAGAAAGCTGTCATATACAATAAGTTTAAATAAATAACTTACCATAATGGCTATACTAACCATATTATTTTGGAATGTGAATGGCCTCAAAGGTACACACAAAAAGGTAAGTACTGAATTATATAAAGAAACACAGAGTGCAAACAGCAATGCTACAGGTGGCACATTTGGAAAAAAGTGATCATGTGAATTTGATAAACAAGGAATTTCAGGTTGGATAATCAGCAGAATATCAAAGACAAAGGAAAAGGAGAGTACTTACACTAACTGCTAATGGAACTCTAACAGTGATAGAAGAGGGGAAAAAGATAGAAATGGTAGATTTTTGGTAATAAGGGACCACTGGCAAGGGAGGAGAAGGAGCATGCTGTCATGTATTTATATTCCACCTAAAACTGCTATTACAGAACTTAAAATTTTAAGAGAAATAATCAGCTTTCAGCAGGGAACATTACTTACTGGAACTTTATTTGACAGTGACAATGCACCTGGGGGACTTTGGAAGGTAAAATATAATAAAAGAGGGTACATTTCTGAAGAAATTTATGAAAGTATTATGTATGGAAGATGGCAATTTAGTAGGAACTCAGAGAATTTACATATTCTCGAAGGTACAATAACTGGACTAGACTAGATAGAAGTTATATTTCATAGAAACGTGCATTTATTTAAAAGCTTGGACACATCCAATAACTATTTCAGATCATGTGCCAATAACTATGAAAAACTGCAGGGTAATGAAGTTAGAGGCACTGACACTTCTCAAACTACCTGTTAAAATGGGAGGAATTTAAGGAGTGTGTAGTGGAAATTATTTGAGAACTATTAGGGAAGATTCAGAAGATATAGCTAGCGAGTGGGATAAAATGAAAGTAGAGTTTAAAAACAGTGTAAAATAAAAGAAAGATATGGTTAAGAAATAGCAAGAATTGAGACTCCCAAGATGGCTGCACATTGAATAACAGCTTAACTCTACCTCTTCCAGTGTGAAAACAGAAACTCAACAGAGAAGGCCAATAGAGTTTTGTGTTTATGGGTAAATTTCAGTAACTGCCTAGTAAAAGTACTGCCTGGATGCCAGGAAAAAAAGAAATGCACAGCACCTGGAAAAAATAGCTACAAAAAGCTAGGAAGAAACACTGACTGGGGGAATGTTCTGCAGCTGTTCAACAAAAAGCAATGCAACCTCCAGACATGATTTCCTGTAACTTACATGAAGATACAAGACAACTGCACACAGACCTTGGTTAAATTAAATGAAACACTGATGGAGTACATCAACACAAACAATAGGATGAAAGAATGGAATAAGCTTTAAACGGATATTTGATGAGGTGATAAAGCTGCAAAAATCAAATGCTGAACTAAAGAAAAGACTGGCTAAATACGAGACTGCTCAGGAAGAGATGTTTCAAAACCAGAATTAGAGGACAGAGTATATAGGGAAAAACTGATTTTTTTCAGCTATACCAGAAAAGCTGAATTAATTTTATGAAGGCACAAATAAGCAACTGGTCTGGTATTCCACAGCAGGAGTTTTTAGTTAAAAGGGCACACTGTGTGTATGCTCCAAACCTGCCTATGAGAAAGCAACCTACACCTTTAACAGTAAAGATGCAATGCTACCAGCAGAAGGTGGCGATTCTGACAAAACTGTGGCAGAAGGACAAAATACTAAAAGTTGGAAACAGCAGAGCATTTGTCTAGAATGATTACTCATTGTATAGCATGCAGAAGAGAAGTAAATTCATTCCACCGTTCAGGGAATGTGGAGGTGCAGGTGTGACATTCAAACTGCTGTACCCAAATACCTTCAAGGTATTCTTCCCTGGAGGGATAAAATCATTCTTTGACGAATTACATGCTAAGGAGAAAACACAAAAGTTTGACCAACAAAAAGTGAGCTGTGAAACAGAAGGAGATTCTGCTTCTTGTTCTTCTGGTAATAAAAAAGCACAGAGAGACTGTGCCTGTGAATCCCTTTCCAGTGTTTCAACAGAAAATGTTGGAGAGAAGGAAAGGAGCATGAGCACTGACTATAAGAATCGAGAGTACACTGGAAATGAAGAAAAGACAGGGTTTGGGAAATGGAGATGAACAGTAATAAAACCAGCAACTTAATGTGGGATTACAATGCAATAACTATACTTGTGAAATATGACAAAACTATTAAATCTGGAAATACTGGACTTTTTCAGAATTTGCTGGACTTGTGGGGGACTCTAAACGATATGCCCTACTTCATGTCAGTAATGTTCAGAAAAAAGCTTTGAGAAGGGGATGTGAGGGAAGAAAGTTAACTAAGTAAAAAACAAGTAATCCAAAAAATGACGCAGTAGGTGAAACAATAAAGCCATAGAGGAGGAATGGACAAGAAATTTTAATAATACTTTTAAAAACAGCTTTCGCTTCCAAGAGTCAGCACATATAAACGTTCCACATTACGTTTTCGTTTACATATTACTTCATCAGATGTGGGCTCAAAGTGAAATCAAAGGACTTATAAAACTAATCCCTGCTGACATCATTTAATTGATCAACCAATAAAAAACATTAAAACCCATTTCAAATGTTCCAAAAAAAACATACATTAAAACCATTCATTAAAATTCATAAAAAGTCATAAAAAGCCTGTATAAATTTCAATACAAGTATTAATTATTTACATATTGTGCGCATTATACAAAATACTAAAAACTCTAGGCAAATTTAATTACTATACTAAAAAATGACAGGTTCCCTTTTCAATGAGTTTTTTCATCAGTCAAACCATTTATTTTTTTGTTGACTCCATGATTGTATTAAAGATGATTTGATTTTCACTATTCCAAGTGAAAAAGAAAAAAATATGATATTAGACAGGATATCGATAGGCAATGTGATGAACTTATTAAAAGAAAAATCAAGAAAATGGATAAAGACTTGAAGGATTATAAGAATGATGTTAGTTACCCCGTACCTAAACACAGTCCTAGATTTGGGGAGAACAGGGGAAACATACATGATGGGGCCACTAATTTAGATGAAAATGTAGTTGATGGAGAATATGTTGCAATTTTGGATGACTACTCAGAATACCCACCCCTGCGTAGATCAGAGACACTCAGGAACAGGGGGAGCAACAACAACAGTATCCACAACACACACATTTTTGGGCAGGAATGAGAAAGGGAGGGGGAGGTATTAATCAAGAATTGTGCCAACCCCCCCCCCCCCGATTTGGAGCTTGACCCTATTAAACAGGATTTAGATAACAAGAGACAATTTTAGTATTTAGAATTTTAGTGACATAGTTTTAGGAGAGGACCATTTTAGGCTTTTGTCAAAAGGAATTAAATACATCCCTACTAAAAATGTGATTTAACTAAAACACTACTAGATATGAAAATGTTTATGAGGAAAATTAATTTACAGGTGTTTTTTAAACAAGGCAAAATATCAGATTCCTCTAATGTTATGAGGAAAAGTACATTCAACCCACCCCTCCACCCTCAGATTAAGAACTTGGAGATTTTAGTGGAGAATGAAATTAGACAGACCTTCAATAAAGTAAAATACAAAAGTAACTTAAATGAAGGTGAGAATAAAGTATTACTCGAACTGAAAAATAATAGTAATGTAAGGGTGATGAGAATTGTTTTAATGGATGTATTTCAATATGATGCTAAAATGAATGAAATTTTAAGGGACACTGACAAGTACTCATGTGTTCCCAAAAATGAGATCAATATCTCATATAGAAGAATATACTTGGTTTTGGAGGATCTATTGATTGATGGGTTTACAGACCAAAAAGCATTACATCGGTTAAAAGTTGACAAACCCAGAATTCCAGCCATCTTTGGGATCCCCAAGACACAAAGACAGTAAGGATCCCCCTTTGAGACCGATTGTATCTGCAAAGGGCTCTAAAACTTTGTCCCTTGCTAAATATATTGACACTAAACTTAAGGTCCTTTGGTTAAAGAGACAAAATATTTTAAGGTATTCATGGGACATCTTGAGAAGCCTTAAACAGGAACTTTACAATGAAAATAGTATTTTTTAACCATAGATGTTGTGGGTTTATTCTCCAGTATCCCTCATGATGAGGGTTTGAGTTTTTTGGAAGATATTTATAAGTATAATATTTTGACATACAATGAATGTATGTTGATTCTACAATTATTCGATATGGTTTTAAGACATAACTGTATCCATTACAAAAGTAGACTTTTTCCATCAAATAAAAGGAGTGGCAATGGGGGCAATATGTGCACCTTCTTATGCAAATTTGGTCTTAGCATATTGGGAAGAGAAATATGTTACAGACTTGGTTTACAGTCATTGTTGGAATATGTACAAAAGATTCCTGGATGACATATGTATTCTATGGTTAGCTACAGAAGGGGAAATTTTGACCTTTATGAATTATTTAAACACTAAGAGTTTTCTTAAATTTACTTATAAGTTTAGTAGTGATAGACTAGAGTACTTGGACATTGAAGTCTACAAGAAAAATGAAGGATTTAATTCAAAAGTTTTTAGGAAAAGTACCTACTGTAATTCTTATTTTCACTACAATAGTTCATATCCTACACACTACAAAAGAAATATAATAAGAGGGCAATATATTAGATCCAGTAGGGTGACTTCTAAATGAAGAAGAAGACTTTAATAAAGAAATTAAAATATTAAAGGGGATGTTTATGAATAGAAATTATCATGAGAATTTACTCCAATTGGTCGAAAAAGATGTAATAGAAGGAAGAAAAGGAACATTTCATCCCATTCTTGGGGTTGATAGTGTTTTAACAGCTACACCTAAGGTGACAAAAGATGAAAAGTTTGATAGAGCTTTAGTATTGGAATACAATGCCAGTTCCAGATTTGTTCGAGACATTCTAGAACGAGAATGGAACCAGTTTTTAGCTCTTACAGATTTGGATATGATACCCAAGGAACAACTGAAAGTGGTGTATAAAAATGCTAGTTGTTTGAAAACTCTGTTAGAATGTGATTATGAAGGAAGAAAGGGGTTTAGTAAAAAAAAGAGGCACGGAACCTACAAGTGTGGTAGGTGTGTGCACAATATGCACAAATTATGAATAAAGATAGTGTCTCTATTAAACAGAAATGAGTTCAGTAATTGCGATTCAAGTGGGGTGGTATACCTGGCTATGTGCCAGGTATGCCAAGCGTTCCATATAGGTAAAACAGAATGTAAACTAAAGAGAAGGATATATGAACACAATTACAATATACAGAATGGTAAAGAAACAAATGCACTATTTAGACAAACAACAACGCCCCATGGCTAATTTCCTTTTCTATGTAATTGAAAAAAATAATATTGATGGGTGAGGAGGCCTATGGGAGGAAAAGATTGAGTATAGAGAACTTTGGTGGCAAATAACATTGCAGGCAAATAAATGGCCAGGTTTGAACGAATACATCTCTACTGCCCCGGTTCTTAAATTAAGAGCTGCTAAATTATGAGATGTTTTACACAACGAACCTTATTATACTTCCCTCATCGACCCTACATTTAATCAATACATTCTTCTTCTTCTTCTTTCAGCTGCTCCCGTCAGAGGTCGCCACAGCAGATCAACTGTTTCCATTTCTTCATGTCCTCTGCATCTTGCTCTGTCACACCAACCACCTGCATGTCCTCTCTCACCACATCCATAAACCTTATCTTAGGCCTTCCTCTTTTTCTGTTACCTGGCAGCTTCATCCTTAGCATCTTTTTCCCAATATACTCTGCATCCCTCCTCAGCACATTTCCAAACCAACATAATCTTGCCTCTCTGGCTTTGTCTCCAAACCTTCCAACCTGGGCTAACCCTCTAATATACTTATTCCTAATCCTGTCCATCCTCGTCACACCCAGTGCAAATCTTAACATCTTCAACTCTGCCATGTCAAGCTCTGACTCCTGCCTTTTTGTCAATGCCACTGTCTCCAACCCATATAACATAGCTGGTCTCACTACCCTCTTGTAGCCCTTCCCCTTCACTCTTACTGGTACTCGTCTGTCACAAATCACTCCTGACACTCTTCTCCACCCACTCCATCCTGCCTGTACTCTCTTCTTCACCTCTCTTCCACACTCACCATTACTCTGAACTGTTGATCCCAAGTATTTATCCACCTTTGACACCTCTACTCCCTGCATCCTCACCATTCCTCTATCCTCCCTCTCATTCACACACATATATTCTTAGTCCTGCTGATCTTCATTCCTCTTCTCTCTAGAGCATATCTCCACCTCTCCAGGGTCTCCTCCACCTGTTCCCTACTCTCACTACAGATCACAATGTCATCTGCAAACATCATAGTCCATGTGGACTCCTGCCTGATCTTGTCTGTCAACCTGTCCATCACCATTACAAATAAGAAAGGGCTCAGAGCTGAACCTTGATGTAATCCCACCTCCACCTTAAACGCATCCGTAACTCCCACCACAGACCTCACCACTGTCACACTACCCTCGTACATATCCTGTACCACTCTTACATACTTTTCTGACACCCCCGACTTCCTCATACAATACCACAACTCCTCTCTAGGCACCCTGTCATATGCTTTCTCTAAATCCACAAAGACACAATGCAACTCCTTCTGACATTCTCTGTACTTCTCCATCAACACTCTCAAAGCAAACATCACATCTGTAGTGCTCTTTCCTGGCATGAAACCATACTGCTGATCACTAATCACCACCTCCCTTTTTAACCTAGCTTCCACTACTCTTTCCCATAACTTCATGCTGTGACTGATCAATTTAATCCTGCTGTAGTTACTACAGCTCTGCACATCACCCTTATTCTTAAAAATCGGTACCAAAACACTTTCTCCATTCCTCAGGCATCCTCTCACTTTCCAAGATTTCATTAAACAATCGAGTTAAAAACTCCACTGCCATTTCACCTAAACACCTCCATGCTTCCACAGGTATGTCATCTGGACCAACAGCCTTTCCATTCATCCTCTTCATAGCTATCCTTACTTCCTCCTTGCTAATCCACTGCACTTAATGATTCACTATCCGCACATCATCCAATCTTCTCTCCCTCTCATTCTCTTCATTCATCAGGCCCTCAAAGTACTCTTTCCATCTGCTCAACACACTCTCCTCGCTTGTGAGTATGTTCCCCTCATTATCCTTTATCGCCCTTACCTGCTGCACATCTTTACTAGCTCGGTCCCCTCTGTCTAGCCAATCGGTACAGGTCCTTTTCTCCCTCCTTAGTGTCTAACCTTTTATACAACTCATCATACGCCTTATCCTTTACATTAAAAATATTAATTCATATTTATACAATACTGTTTGCACATGTTTTATGTTTTAATATTTAATATTTAGTAAATGTTGCTTTTAAACTTTATCTGTTCATAAATTTAAATGTTCATTACATTTCTAAATGAACATCCTTCAACTGTAATTCATCACTTTGCCCAGCAGATGGATGGAGTCAACAAAAAAAGAAACGGTTTGACTGATGAAAAAACTAATTGAAAAAGGAACTTGTCGTTTTTTAATATAGTAATTAAATTTACCTAGAGTTTTTAGTATTTTGTATAATGCACACAATGTGTAAATAATTAATACTTGTATTGAAATTTATACATGCTTTTTATGACTTTTTATGAATTTTAATGAGTGGTTTTAATGTACGTTTTTTTTTTTGGAACATTTGAAATGGGTTTTAATGTTTTTTATTGGTTGATCAATTAAATGTTGTCAGCAGGGATTAGTTTTATAAGTCCTTTGATTTTACTTTGATCCCACATCTGATGAAGTAATATGTAAACAAAAACGTAATGTGGAACGTTTATATGTGCTGACTCTTGTTGGAAGTGAAAGCTGTTTTAAAACTATTAAAATTTCTTGTCCATTCCTCCTCTATGGCTTTATTGTTTCACCTACGGCATCGTTTTTTGGATTACTAGTTATTTGGGTGCTGCTTGGTGATTTCATTTTGTTCTAAGTAAAAAAAACAAACATTTTTCTTAATAGTACTATTTTGTGGTGTATGGTTTTCTTTGCATGCTACAAAATAGTTTTCTCAGTTAAAAAATTAAATCTAATAGGGATTGTAAATAGGTGCTGCTATTTTTTTTCTTTCTCTCATCTCTTTCCCTTGTTCACTTTTAAGAAATACAGGCACTGCAAAGTAAAAAAAAAAAAAAAAAAAAGCCTGGTTAAAACAGCATGACAAAATCAAAAATAGTGTGCTTTTTGTCATTCTTCCACGTGGAAATGACTGGATTAAGGGCCTTAGATTGATTTAGTAACAAGTTTTAAGAGAAAGCAAGTAAATAAAAAAGAATATTGAATATTACGAGACTTTTTTTCTACCAAATTAATGTATGCTTAGTAGCAATTCTGTATCTGATAATGAGAAATTGGAAATTGGTTGTCTGGTTCTTGTGTCTCCGTGGAGACAATCTGATAAAGAGAAACAGGTCACACTCTGGTGGACAGTGACTAGCTGGGGAGAAAAAAGAAAAGAGAAACTGGCTAGGAGATAATATTCTCTGAAAGCATTCAGGGGTTTCCCAGCTTGGAGAGCTATAAAGATAAGACAAAACCAGTTAGCACTTACTAGAAGCACAGGCTTCACACACATCTTAGCATGCATAACTTTCTTTTAGGTTAACTCAAGTCTGTAAGTGTGACTGTCAATTTGGGGCACTGTTCCTATTAGGAGAGTAAAACTTCAATATTTGAAGATGTATATAGTTTTGTGCATTAGTATTAAATTGTGCATTAGTATTAAATTAACAGGTTTTTACAGGGGTACTGTTTTTTTTTTTTAGGGCTTTCAATAAAACAAAAAGTTTTGTAACATGTGACCTAGCCTCAAAAGGATATGGCAAGAAACAACTATATAAAAATTCAACCTGCCAAGTATTTATGCATGTAACACAAAAGCTGGAAATAGACATTTAACAAAACAGGTGTTATACATAAAAGGTGGGAATAAACATTTTAATACAATGATGCTTTCTGTCATGTCTTTAAATGTCAGTGGTCTCACAGGCAAAGACAAAAAAGAAAGAATAGTGAACTATATTAAAAAATGTAGGGTGCAAATAACTATGTTACAGGAGACGCACATGGAAAGAACTGAACATGTGAAGTTGATAAAGAAAGGTTTTCAGGATGGTTATTCAGTCGAATGTCTGGGACAAAGGAAAACAGGATTACTTATATTAATTCCAAAAGGAGCTCCAATAGTTATAGAAGAGGATAAAAAAAATAACAGCAGATCTGTAGTGCTAAGGGGCAACTGGCAAGGGAGGATGATTGCACTGGCACGAATGTTCCACATAAAACTGTTAAAATGGAGCTTAATAAAATTCTGGCAGAAATAATCAGTTTTCAGCAAGGAATATTACATACAGGTGGGGACTGGAATTTGATTTGCAGCCGTGAAGATGCATCTGGGGGGCCCAGAAAGGAAAGCATATCAAAGGAGGGTAGATTTTTGAAGGAATTTATGAAAATAGTTGGCATGAAAGATGTGAATTCAGTAACAGGAGTTAATAGTGAATTTACATATTATTCTTCAAGATATAAAAGCTGGGCTAGGCTAGACAGGATTTACATTCACAGAAAAGTACAGTTTTGTACCTACCATAAATGTAGATGTTCGAGGATCCACATTGCTGCAGTCCTAACCATTGGGGGTAGTCCGCTGTCCAGTCGGCCCGAATACCAAAGTATATGGCTGACGTCGGTCAAGGCGCATTAGACTGATGTCAGGACGTCAGGGTACTAATGCGCATGACCGACGTCATATCCTCAGTCTTTTCTTGCCCCAGATGTCAGAAGACCCTAAAAAGACAAGGCCCAAACCAAAACACCAAAAACCCTGCATCAAACATATATACAATATATACAAATGTACAAGAATATTAGCCCACACCACCACCCCTAAACACAGAGGGGAAGGAGGGAGGGTAAATTGGACTGCAGCAATGTGGATCCTCGAACATCTACATTTATGGTAGGTGCAAAACTGTACTATGTTCTTCATTCCACATTGCTGCAGTCCTAACCATTGGGTAGAATCCCAAAGCAGAGGTAAGGGAGGCTGGCAAATCATAAGGAAGCAGGAGCTGTCAACATGCCTTGCAAAATAGCTGTGGCAAAACCAGCCCTAGATTTAGAGTAGAGAGGAAGGTGGTAATGCTTAGAGAAAGTATGCACTGAACTCCAAGTAGCTGCCTCCAAAATATCCTTAGTTGCCACCCCTTAGAAATGCTGTTGAAGTGGCAGTAGCCCTAGTGGAATGAGGCCTAATCCCAGCTGGAATGTCCTTGCCATGATGGGAGTAACAAAATGAAATGCAAAACCCAATCCACTTAGAAATAGTTTGCTTAGACACAGGCTTGCCCTGAGAACTCAAAGCAAAAGAAACAAACAATTGCTGAGACTGCCTAAAATCCTTAGTCCTGCTTAAATAATAACGCAACTGCCTATGTACATCTAAAGTGTGCAAAATCTTCTCCCCCTTATTTTGGGGATCTGCATAGAAAGTAGGCAAATGAATACTTTGGTTTAAAGCCACACTAGAAACCACCTTAGGCATAAAGGAAGGATTAGTACGTAATGATACCCTATCCTTATGGAAAATCAAAAACGGCTCTACTGCCATAAGGGCCTGCAACTCAGAAACCCTTCTTGCAGAAGTAATAGCCAACAAAAAAGCAGTCTTCCATGACAAGTATTTCAAGTCAGCAGTAGCCGCAGGCTCAAAAGGTTGTAGAGTAAGTTTTTCCAACACAAAATTGAGATCCCAAGCAGGAGTAGGAGCTCTCGTGGGGTCTTATATTCTTTGCCCCTCTAAGAAACTGCTTGAACAAAGGATGCGAAAACAATGGTGGGTCACAATCATAGTGAGCTGAAATTGCTGCAGCATGAATCTTAATGGAAGAGAAAGACAAACCTTTGTCCAGTAACTCAGTAAGATATTGAAGAGCCACACTCAAATTAGGCTCAGAAATCTCCAAATTCTTTGCTGCACTCCAAAATAAAAATCTCTTCCATTTTTCTGCGTACACTTTTCTTGTACTAGGTCTTCTAGCTTCCATAATCACATTTAAAACTTGTTGAGGAAGTTGAGACCTGCTGTGTTTCAACACAGAATATGCCAGGCTGTTAGATGAAGAGAGTGAAGCTTGACATTGAGCAGGTGACCGTCCTTCTGAGATAACAGATGTGGAATCAAAGGTAAAGGCCATGGGGCTGCCTTACCAGACTCCTTAGTAGTGGGTACCAGTGTTGCCGAGGCCAATCTGGAGCTATTAAAACCATCCTTGGCTTGTCTTGTCTGACCTTTAGGAGCACCTTTGGAAGAAGAGGCAGAGGTGGAAAGGCATACACATGAAGATTTTTCCAACTGAAAGAAAGAGCATCCACTTTCCAAGCTGTATGATGAAACCCCTTTGTGCAAAACTTTGGCAGCTGGTGGTTTAGTGGAGAAGCGAACAGATCTATGTCTGGAGTTCCCATGACACTGTCAATTTCTGAAATACATGAAGATCCAGTTTCCACTGTGGGGATCCATGATTTGCCTGCTTAACACATCTACTAAGGAGTTCTGTGCTCCGGCAGAAACCTTGCCTGAAGAGTTAGTTGCAAGCTGAGCAGTCTCCCCATAAAATCATTGCTTCCCTGCAGAGGGGAAAAGAGTGTGTCCCCCTTTGTTTGTTGATGTACCACATGACAGTTGTGTTGTCTGTTAGAATCAACACCTGCCCAGGAAGAAGTAACTCCTTGAAAGCCATTAATGCAAACTGGACTGCTAACATCTCCTTCATGTTGATATGTAGATGCTGTAGTCTGGCAGGCCACTTGTCTTGTATCCACTTTCCATTTAGATGAGCTCCCCAAGCAATGTCCGAGGCATCTGTCGTTAAAATCTGACTCGCCTCTGGCCGGGTCACAGAAAGTCCCTTGTTTAGGTGACATTCCTGAGCCCACCACAAAAATTCTTTTTGAATGCAAGGTATTATTTGAATGACAGTGTCCAAATCCTGGCAGTGCTGTGTCCACACATTTTGAGATACCATTGCAGCTTCCTCATATGCAGTTTGGCATTGGGAAGCACCAGAATACAAGATGCCATGAACCCTAAGGCTTGAAGGACTGTCCTTGCAGTCAGCCCGGACTGAAGAGATAGTTGATGGAAGTAACTGGAAAGATTCTTTTGTTTGTCCGGGGTTAAAAAGGCCATCTGGGCTGCTGTATTCAGTCTCACACCCAGAAAGCACATGTCTTGAGAGGGTACTAGACTGGGCTTTATTTCGCTCACAGAATACCCTAGGCATCTTAGCACTGCTATGACATATTCCAGATGCTGTAGAAGGTTTTCCTTTTCTTGAGCCAGAATCAGGCAGTCGTCCAAGTAAGGATAGATTTGAATTCCTTTTAGCCTGAAGTAAGCTATCACTGGAGCCAGAACCTTTGTGAATACTCTGGGGCAGTAGATAAGCCAAAGGGCAATGCAGAGAACTGATAATGAGAATTTCCAGCTCAGCAGATACTTCCTGCAACTTAGTCTTATAGGCACATGAAGGTAAGCTTCCTTGAGATCTAAAGCTACCATCGAATGATCTTTGCGCAGCAGAGGTAAAGCTGTTGTAACGTCAACATCTTGAACTTGGGAATGTCCAGATAAGTGTTGAGGATAGATAAATCCAAAATTGGTCTCCACGTGTCCCCCTTCTTGGTACTAGGAACAGGCGAGAATAAAATCCTAGGCCCCTTTCTGGTACAGGGACTGGCTGAATGGCCCCTATTTGGAGTAACAGAGAAATTTGCTTGTGAGCCTCTTTCCTTGTGGAGGGGAACGTCTGGCATGCCTTTGAAAGGGGCAATGTATGGAAATAAAACCTGTAACCGTGGTGAATGATATCCAACACCCATCTGTCTTGAGTGATTAAATCCCAATTTTCTTTGAAAAGAGACAGTCTTCCTCCCAAAGGAGCTGCCAGACGAGAATCTACTGGCAGCTGAAAAGGCAGGTCATTGGGTCTGTTTCTTACCGAAAAAGGGGCACAAAGACACAATGCAACTCCTTCTGACATTCTCTGTACTTCTCCATCAACACTCTCAAAGCAAACATCACATCTGTAGTGCCCTTTCCTGGCATGAAACCATACTGCTGATCACTAATCATCACCTCCCTTTTAACCCCACAAAGCTTCCACTACTCTTTCCCATAACTTCATGCTGTGACTGATCAATTTAATCCTGCTGTAGTTACTACAGCTCTGCACATCACCCTTATTCTTAAAAATCGGTACCAAAACACTTTCTCCATTCCTCAGGCATCCTCTCACTTTCCAAGATTTCATTAAACAATCTAGTTAAAAACTCCACTGGCATTTCACCTAAACACCTCCATGCTTCCACAGGTTTGTCATCTGGACCAACAGCCTTTCCATTCATCCTCTTCATAGCTATCCTTACTTCCTCCTTGCTAATCCACTGCACTTCATGATTCACTATCCGCACATCATCCAATCTTCTCTACCTCTCATTCTCTTCATTCATCAGCCCCTCAAAGTACTCTTTCCATCTGCTCAACACACTCTCCTTGCTTGTGAGTATGTTCCCCTCATTATCCTTTATCACCCTTACCTGCTGCACATCTTTACTAACTCGGTCCCCTCTGTCTAGCCAATCGGTACAGGTCCTTTTCTCCCTCCTTAGTGTCCAACCTTTTATACAACTCGTCATACGCCTTATCCTTTACATTAAAAATATTAATTCATATTTATACAATACTGTTTGCACATATGTTTTATGTTTTAATATTTAATATTTAGTAAATGTCGCTTTTAAACTTTATCTGTTCATAAATTTAAAAGTTCATTACATTTCTAAATGAACATCCTTCAACTGTAATTCATCACTTTGCCCAGCAGATGGATGGAGTCAACAAAAAAAGAAACTGTTTGACTGATGAAAAAAACTAATTGAAAAAGGAACCTGTCATTTTTTAATACAGTAATTAAATTTACCTAGAGTTTTTAGTATTTTGTATAATGCACACAATGTGTAAATAATTAATACTTGTATTGAAATTTATACATGCTTTTTATGACTTTTTATGAATTTTAATGAGTGGTTTTAATGTATGTTTTTTTTTTGGAACATTTGAAATGGGTTTTAATGTTTTTTATTGGTTGATCAATTAAATGTTGTCAGCAGGGATTAGATTTATAAGTCCTTTGATTTTACTTTGATCCCACATCTGATGAAGTAATATGTAAACAAAAACGTAATGTGGAACGTTTATATGTGCTGACTCTTGTTGGAAGTGAAAGCTGTTTTAAAACTATTAAGATTTCTTGTCCGTTCCTCCTCTATGGCTTTATTGTTTCACCTACTGCATCGTTGTTTGGATTACTAGTTATTTGGGTGCTGCTTGGTGATTTCATTTTGTTCTAAGTAAAAAAACAAACATTTTTCTTAATAGTACTATTTTGTGGTGTATGGTTTTCTTTGCATGCTACAAAATAGTTTTCTCAGTTAAAAAATTAAATCTAATAGGGATTGTAAATAGTTGCTGCTATTTTATTTCTTTCTCTCATCTCTTTCCCTTGTTCACTTTTAAGAAATACAGGCACTGCAAAGTAAAAAAAAAAAAAAAAAAAGCCTGGTTAAAACAGCATGACAAAATCAAAAATAGTGTGCTTTTTGTCATTCTTCCACGTGGAAATGACTGGATTAAGGGCCTTAGATTGATTTAGTAACAAGTTTTAAGAGAAAGCAAGTAAATAAAAAAGAATATTGAATATTACGAGACTTTTTTTCTACCAAATTAATGTATGCTTAGTAGCAATTCTGTATCTGATAATGAGAAATTGGTTGTCTGGTTCTCGTGTCTCCGTGGAGACAATCTGATAAAGAGAAACAGGTCACACTCTGGTGGACAGTGACTAGCTGGGGAGAAAAAAGAAAAGAGAAACTGGCTAGGAGATAATATTCTCTGAAAGCATTCAGGGGTTTCCCAGCTTGGACAGCTATAACGATAAGACAAAACCAGTCAGCTCTTACTAGAAGCAAAGGTTTCACACACATCTTAGCATGCATAACTTTCTTTTAGGTTAACTCAAGTCTGTAAGTGTGACTGTCAATTTGGGGCACTGTTCCTATTAGGAGAGTAAAATTAGGAGAGTAAAACTTCAATATTTGAAGATGTACATAGTTTTGTGCATTAGTATTAAATTGTGCATTAGTATTAAATTAACAGGTTTTACAGGGGTACTGTTTTTTTTTAGGGCTTTCAATAAAACAAAAAGTTTTGTAACATGTGACCTAGCCTCAAAAGGATATGGCAAGAAACAACTATATAAAAATTCAACCTGCCAAGTATTTATGCATGTAACACAAAAGCTGGAAATAGACATTTAACAAAACAGGTGTTATACATAAAAGGTGGGAATAAACATTTTAATACAATGATGCTTTCTGTCATGTCTTTAAATGTCAGTGGTCTCACAGGCAAAGACAAAAAAGAAAGAATAGTGAACTATATTAAAAAATGTAGGGTGCAAATAACTATGTTACAGGAGACGCACATGGAAAGAACTGAACATGTGAAGTTGATAAAGAAAGGTTTTCAGGGTGGTTATTCAGTCGAATGTCTGGGACAAAGGAAAACAGGATTACTTATATTAATTCCAAAAGGAGCTCCAATAGTTATAGAAGAGGATAAAAAAAAACAGCAGATCTGTAGTGCTAAGGGGCAACTGGTAAGGGAGGATGATTGCACTGGCACGAATGTTCCACATAAAACTGTTAAAATGGAGCTCAAGAAAATTCTGGCAGGAATAATCAGTTTTCAGCAAGGAATATTACATACAGGTGGGGACTGGAATTTGATTTGCAGCAGTGAAGATGCATCTGGGGGGCCCAGAAAGGAAAGCATAACAAAGGAGGGTAGATTTTTGAAGGAATTTATGAAAATAGTTGGCATGAAAGATGTGAATTCAGTAACAGGAGTTAACAGTGAATTTACGTATTATTCTTCAAGATATAAAAGCTGGGCTAGGCTAGACAGGATTTACATTTCACAGAAACATGTTTGTTTAATTGAAGGTCTTGATACACACGCAATAACTATTTCAGATCACGTGCTAATAACTAAAATAAAAACACAGGGCAATAAAATAAAATTAAGACACTGGTGCTTTCCCACCTATCTGTTGAAAAAAGAGAGGAATTTAAGGAATGGGTAGTGGGGATTAGTCAGGAGCTATTCAAGAGGATGGATATTAATTTTATCCCACTCCCTAGCTATGTGTTCAGAAGTAAGGTAGAGTTTTAAAATAGGGTGGAAATAAAAGAAAGGGAGCTATGGTTAAGAAGTAATAAGAAGTTATGTACCTACCATAACGTTCCATGTTAGTTGTCTTCTTCTCGCCTTCTTTCTTGCTGGCTGGGTTCGGAGCTGATCCACGGCTCCGACTCGGCCATCTACTAAAGCTCGAGAGCTATTTACTGGCTCGAGGCCTCCCCATATCCCACAATGCTTGGCGCTAGATACCCATATCTCATTTGGCAGAGCTAACACCATAGAAAAATTTCAAGGACACCTGTCCAAACTACAAAGTTTACCTACAGTAGTAAAACAGAGGAAGGACGTAACCCAGATAAGAATTAGCCAGAGGAAGAAGGCCTCAAAAAAAACTCTTCTTGGTCTGTCCAGGCTAGGGGGATGGAGGGTGGGACGCAAGAAAGAAGGCAAGAAGAAGACAACTAACATGGAACGTTATGGTAGGTACATAACTTCTTAATGTTAAGTTGTCTATCTCGCCTTCATTCTTGCTGGTTGGGACAGCGTCCCTAGCACCTTAGTCCTGGGTGGCTCATTGGAACAGACTCTTGAGCACAGTGGAACCAAAATCAGCTCTACTCCTAGAGGCCATATCCAACTTATAATGTGAAATGAAAGTATGAGGAGTGGCCCATGTGGCTGCAGCACAAATAGATTCCATTGGTAGTCTTGCTTGAAAAGCTACCGAAGTAGCTAAAGCTCTGGTGGAATGACCTTTAGGTTTAGTAGGTAGTTCTTTATGTCTCAGTTGATAAATCAAAGTAATAATAGAGGACAACCACCTGGATAAGGTTACTTTAGAAACTGGCAGTCCCGGTTTGCCCTCAGCATAGGACATGAAGAGTTGCTCTGATTTTCTTGTTTGCTTAGTCCTATCCAAATAAAAACGTAATTACCTATGAACGTCCAATTGGTGTAACTTTTGTTCAGCTTTGTTCGAATAGTTAGGAAAAAAGACAGGTAGATCAACAGCCTGATTCAGGTTTGTTTCGGAAGGTATCTTGGGCAGAAATGAAGGATTAGTCCTGAGTGAAACTCTATCCTTATGAAACACAAGGTAAGGAGGATGAATACAGAGGGCTTGAAGTTCCGAAACTCTCCTAGCTGAGGTGATGGCTACTAAAAGAGAGTCTTCCAGGAGAGTAATTTTAAGGAACGGGAAGCCGCAAGTTCAAAAGGGGGAAGAATCAAGGAAGCTAATATCAAGTTTAAATCCCACGGAGGCAGGGGATCTCTGACCGGGGTCCTAAGCAAAATAGTCCCTTTAAGAAAGGCCTTGCAAAGTTTGTGGGACATGATGCTGGTTTCTGACAGGCCAGCGTGGAAATTTGCAATAGCAGCTAATTGGACCCTAATGGTGGCAGACAAGGAGCCAGCTTGAAAAAGTTCTGCTAAACAATCTAGAACATGATGGACAGGGGCTGTAAAGCAATCTATATTCCTAGCCTCTGCCCAGAAAGAGAAAAGTTTTCACTTACTAGCATAAGTCTTCCTGGTGGTAGATTTGGGTGAAGAAAGGATGATTTCACGCACCGGCTGAGAAATATGTGGAATCCTGGCTTAGGTTGGAAGTGAAGCAACCAAGCCGTGAGGTTGAGAGACTGAAGGGATCGGTGCAGCCCACCCGACTGATGGACCAAGAGGTCTGGCACTGGGTCCAGATTCCAAGGCTGCTCCAGCAGGTGACGATGCAGGAATGGGAACCAAATTTGTCGAGGCCAGTAAGGGGCAATGAGGATCATCCTGGATCCCAATGCAGTCGCCTTCTGAATTAGCTTGAGAATTAGGGGGAAAAGGTGGGAATGCATACAGAAGACCCCGGAGCCAATCGTGAACTAGAGCGTCTCTGGGGGAGTGGCCGGGAAGGGGGAAGAGAGAGAAGAAATCATCGCACTTGCTGTTGAGAGGAGTTGCGAAAAGGTCGCAGCAAGGTTGACCCCATCTGCAGAAAATTTTGTCCACTACTGACTGATGGAGAGACCACTAGTGAGGCATGAGAATAGCTCTGCTTAGCCTTTCCGCTATGACGTTGGACTTCCCGGGGATGTGCATTGCTATCAGAAACCGTTGAGAGGAGATCGCCCACTGCCAGAGTCTGAGTGCTTCTCGACATAAGTGATAGGACTTGGTTCCGCCCTGCTTGTTGATGTACCACACTACAGACATATTGTCTGTTTGAATTGCAATAGTCCCGGTGGGTAGAGAGTCCTGAAGAGCTTGCAACGCTAAAAGCACCGCTCTCATCTCCAAGACATTTGTGTGCAGGTGGTACTCTAGAGGTTGCCAAGTGCCCTGGACAGTCCTGCCCTGAAAATGCCCCCCCACCCGATCAGGGAGGCATCCGTGGTCACTGTGGCAACAGGAGGAGGAAGAACAAACGGTCTGCCCTGGAGTACTAGAGGGGAGACCATCCACCAAGCCAGGTGGTCTTTGCATGATTGAGTGATTATTATCTTGTGAGACATCGGCAGTTGCTGAAAGGACCGTTGGGTAAAAAGCATCCACTGAAGAATCTGCATGTGAAAACGAGCCAGGGGAACTAGTATGATTGCTGCTGCCATGAGACCCAACGTTTTTAGTACAAATCTGGCCTGAATCCTCTTGCACTGTAGTACGACCTGCACATGCCGGCGAATGTCTGACACTCTGTCTAGTGGAAGTCTTGCGGACAGATCTTTTGTATTTAATCTTGCGCCTATAAAGGTTATAGACTGACAAGGCGACAATGCAGATTTTTCGAAATTTATTGAAATACCTAGCTCGGAGCAAGTTTGGATGGTATAATCCCTGGCTCTCAGTAGCTGATGCCTGGTGGAAGCAGTAAGGAGCCAGTCATCTAGATATGGAAACACCTGGAATCCTCGCTGTCTCAGGTGAGCCGTAACCACTGCCATGCATTTGGTGAACACCCTGGGGGCTGTGGTGAGACCAAAGGGCAGGGCTCTGAATTGATAGCGACTGGCTCCCAGCCGGAAGCAGAGAAAGCTTCTGGAGCTCCTGTCCATTTTGATATGGTAGTATGCATCCTGAAGGTCTATGGAGCACATCCAATTGTCCTGACCCAAAAAGGGTAGAATGGACTGAAGCGTGACCATCCGGAACTTTGTTCTTTGAACAGATTTGTTTAACCTGCTGAGATCCAAAATGGGTCTCCAGTCCCCTGTGTTTTTTGGTACCAAAAAGAACTTGGAGTAAATTCCGGATCCTTGCTGGTCTGCTGGGACTGGCTGGATGGCCTTTTTTTCTAGCAGTTTTGAAATTTCTGGCACTGCTTGTTCCCTTAGACCGAGTGGAACATCTGGAAGGGACTTGGTTGTTTGTACAGGGGTGTGGACAAAGGGGATTTTGTAACCCTCAGATATGATGGCCCGTACCTATTTGTCTTGTGTGAGGAGTTGCCAGGCTTCTGGGTACAGTGACAATCTTCCCCAGACTGCCTCCGAAGGTGGACAGTCGGGCAGCCCCTCAGGGGTGCTGAAAGGGTTTGTCAGAGAAAGATTCTCTGCTACCCTGATTTTGTGGACCCCCTCTGCCCCTCGGGTGGCATCTATTATTGTTCCCTCCCCTGCCCCTAGAGGGAAACTCACCACTTGTGTCAGGCACGACTCCCTGGGGTTTCCGAAACCACATTTTCCCACTCTTCTGACCTTTAGGGTATGGTCTAGAGGGAGTAGAAAAATTGACTCCCATGACAGAGAGTCTTGCCTTCCTGCTCATACCTGGTAAGGGTATCCTTCACCTGTGGTCCAAGCAGAGCCGAACTGAAGGGGGTAGTGGTGTAGGATGCCTTAAAGGGGTCAGCAAAGTTACATAACCGCATCCAGGCATGTCTTCTCAAAGCCACGCCTGTACCTATGGCCCTACTCACCCCATCGGCTGCATAAGAAATGAGCCGCATGGAGGAGTTGACGACTGAGTTAAGGGTCGCCAGCTGGGAGTTAATCTTATCTTGGGCCCCCGCATCTGATGGATCCTGAAGGATATCACCCAGTTCCTTGAGAAGATCCATTTGAAGGCGGGTGAAGTGGCACAGATTATTCAGCGACCACATGAAAAAAGTCGCTGAGGAAAACATCCGCTTCCCGTACCTATCCATTGTCCTAGACTCTTTATTAGGTGGATGGACAGTCACCGAAGGGTCAGCCAACTCCTCCTTCATGGCTGCTGCCACCACCATAGCATCAACAGGGACACCTTTTGTCAAAAATTGTTTGTTGGGTGGGGCTGTAATGAACTTAGTGGGCCTACGGAGAGTTGGTTCCACTGTGTCCTGGGCTGAGCATGCCCTTCAAGCCACTATTTCCATGAGCGGGTCGAAGGGTGGAGACACCCAGGAGGTGGAAGGGCGAGAACCAAATGCGTCCAGGTATACAGACTCGTCCTCGGAAGGGTTAAGGGCAGTCCAGTTTCCCCTCTGCTTAAGGATCTCTAGGATGTCTGAAAAAGAGACATCCTCAGTGGGGGATCTTGGGGACCCTTCCGAATCCTCCAAGTCAGTATCAGACGTGACCGACTCGGGGGAGTCGACATGTTTCCTCTTACATTTTCTCTTCCAAAGGGGCTCCTCTGAAAGATCAGGGGAGGCCTCGGAAGAGGAAGATACGCCCAATGGGGCAACCTGGAGCGTCTGTTCTCCACGCTTGGGGTCAGGAGGGTGGGCAGAGACCGATGCAGGCACCATGGGGGGAGGAGCTGAAGGGGCTGATCGAGGAGCCGACTCAGGAGTCAGCACGCTCCTCATGACCTCGAAGGCGCCCTTATCAGGCACAGCAGAAGGTCCCCGCTCTGAGGAGACGTGAACCCCTCCCGGCACCGAGAGGGATGGCTCCAAGGCCGATGTCGGGGCCAAGCTCACCTGCACCGAAGCCCCGAGAGGGATAACGGGGTCGGACAAGGGTCCGATGCTACTCGCCCCCTCGGAGCCGATGACGGAGTCCCGGCACCCAGTTCCCTCCAAGGAAAAACCAATGAAGAGATCACAGCCGATGAAGGAGCCAAAAGGTGTGGTATCGGCTCAGACGTTTCCAAGATTCGAGCCCCAACCAGCTCCGGCTCCAAACGCAAAGGGAGAGTCGGAGGAGGAATTGCTGAAGACACCAGCACAGCCACAGTCTGTTGAGAAGGGCTGGTTAACATTTGGGCCAGGGCCTGCGATTTAAGGAGTCTACTGACCACCCTCTCCAAGTCATGATCAGATAGCCTAGAGGACCGAGAGGAGTGGGACCTATGGCTTCGTTCAGACTGAGGCAATGGTGACCTCAGAGCTGAACGAACCGATTAGAGGGAAGGGGACCTAGAACGTTTTCGGCCCAAAGATGGTTCCAACACTAAAGTCGGAGCCGATTTAGGTCTAGAGATGTCAGCTCCAGCCACAACCGAAGAGGAGGAAGATGCTCCGCCCGGCGACGGCTCCGAACTGGGAGCCGACGGTTTGGTGGGCTTTGAGGATTTCCCCAACTGAGGCTTCGCCCGGGATCCCTCTGGCTTAAGTAAGCCTCTCAAAATAAGCTGGTTCCTATGCTCCTGCAGGACTAGCGGACTGAAGGCGTGACAGACTGAGCAGGAGTTCTGCAGGTGTAGGGAACCCAAACAATACACACAAGTGTGACCGTCTGTCAGAGACATCTTCTGACAGCACGAGTCACACTTCTTAAAGCCTGAAACTTTAGTATCCTTGGACATACTGGCAAGGGGATACTAAAGAGAGAAAAATTAAACTAGTGCTTAAACAAGGCACACAGAAACACTCACACACCCGCACTAGTTAAGCTAACAATAATAACTACAAAAAACTATCACCACATTTAATAACAGCAACTATCAATAAAAATATACAAATACTATAAGGCTAAACACTACTCCTATTAAGTGCCAAAGGGTGGGGTTAGCCACTAAAGAGAAGAAACAAGGGGGGGAGAAACTAACAAAAAAAAAAAAGAGTTTCCTAGGTGGGATAAACTAGGGGATACACAGTCTAACTACACTAAAAGGGAAGACTATCTAAATATACTAAAAATACAAGGTAAATTTTTAGCTAATAATACAAAAAAAGGAATAATACGACCTGAGCCAGTAAAATTGCAACCTCGTAGCTGAAGCGGCAAACGAGATCTGGGTATCTAGCGCCAAGCACTGTGGGATATGGGGAGGCCTCGAGCCAGTAAATAGCTCTCGAGCTTTAGTAGATGGCCGAGTCGGAGCAGAGGATCAGCTCCGAACCCAACCAGCAAGAATGAAGGTGAAACAGACAACTTAACATCAAAAATTATTTAGAGGGACTGACAAATGTGAAAGTACTACAAAATAGGGGGAATATCACAGAACAAGAACAGGATCAACTGCAGAATGCTAAGCAAAAAATAAGGAACAACCTCGATAATGTACACGAGTTTAGAAAGACTTCTGTTAGGCTAGTGATTTTTTGATAACACTATGGCACAAAAACCTTTAGCACAACAACTCAGGCAACAGAAAACAGAAAGGGCGGTCGCCAAGCTTAGGGAGCCTATAACAAGAAATATAATGACAGACCCTGTAGATATATTAGAAATATTTTGGAAATTCTATGAAAGTTTGTATAAAGCAGAGAAATATGGAAATCAAGAAGAGATGAGAAAGGCAAACCAAGGCAGGTGGATGAAGACTGTTTAAACATAAGTCAAACAATCCAAGTAGAAGAATAAGCAGTCAACACAGATGAATCCAATGAAGTAGCAGTTCCAAAGTTTAATAAAACAGAATAAAAATGTTAAAAACATCCAAGAAAAAGACAGGTACTTTCATACTTACCCAGCTGCACCCCAACGCAGAGACTGGAGTGAAACTATCCAGAGTAGAGGCCCCGAAACAGGAATCAAACCCAATATGGATATACCAGCTCCAGGGTCCCTTGAGCTCATATGGAAATTAAGGTAGGTGTCTGCACCAAAATCAGTCAGTCTGTCAGATCCAGCCCTAAGGAAGTGAATGCAGTGAGCTCTGAAGACCTCAAAGAAGATGGTCCGATGGAAGAAACCAGTGCAATGGAGATAAAGCATTAGGTTGAGGGCCCGAAGCCAAGGGGATGAATCGCAATTGCATCTGCACCTGTAAAAAGGTCCACATCAACTGTTCCAATGCTGTGGGTCCTGAGATCTCAACCATATGGGATGAAAAAGCCAATGAAGCAGACTGTATCCTACCTGCAGAAGCTCAGATCCAGGGCAGAGATGGGGATGATTCTAGCAAGGACAAATACAGGGTCGATAAAATGAAAGGTGAAAAGGTCTTACCTGAAGGAGGACACAGGACACTTATTCAGGAAGTGGCTCAGAACACTGATGGCAGGAGATGGAGCCTTCCCCGCAATCAGCTCCAAAGGCCACTGGCTCTGAGGAATCGGAAACAAAGCTGTTGAGGGTCTGAGGGTCTTGGGACCTTCAGATATGAGAAAGCAGTAGAAGAGGAGGGAGCCAAACGCCTTCAGCCTCCCCTCTTGGAAGCTTTATGGTCCACAGAGTTCTTGTCACCCCGATCAGACGTATCCCCTTGCTGAAGGAGGCCAAAGAGGACTAACCAGCTGAAAGGAGCCCTCAGAGTCAGTTTGGCCCTCCACTTGTTAATGTCACAAGTGCCAAACCCCTTGCAGCTCGAGCAAGGGGAATGCACGAGGGCACCCCCTAAATAATATATACACCGGTCATGTACATCCTGGGGGGGAGTTTGTGCCCATAGCCCACTCATTCTCTGAAACCCTTATCCATTGTGACCTACAAAAAAGACAACACACCACAACAACAGTGAAGAAAAACAGAGTAAACCACTAAACACACTACAAATTCCTAAACAACTAACCCTACAGATACACACTAGGTGGGAAAAGACAGCTAACAGAACACCAACCTAAAAAACCTAAACTACAAAGTACTAGTATACAACAATACATCAACTATCCAACAACAAATACACAAAACAGGATAGAGGACCTAGGAAATAACTAAGCTAAAAGCAAGAAAACGGATAAACCTTAGCAAGAGCAATTGATCATGGAGCTATCCAGAAATGGTGGCAGACGAGATCTGAGGTAGTCCTTAAGTGCAAAGGATTATGAGTAGAGGAGGTGGAGCTTGGGCTGAAGTCTGTGGAATGTGGCCGGTCTTGGATCACAGTCTGATCCAATAACCCACAGGTTGAACCAGACTGAAAAGACAACATCAGATCAAAAGATACAAAAACTGAGAAGCTGAAAGCTCTTCTTTATGGATATGGATAATAAGATACAATCAGTGAAAATGTTTTTTAGTCCCTTCAGTCTTATAGGTCAGGCATATGTTTTTATTAACCAGAGGAGAAGTTGTGTTCAGTAAAAGAGTTGAAGGATTTTATCTGGGAGAGGAAGAGGGCAAGGGTCAAGTGGGATAAGTTGATCCTTCCAATAGAAGGTGGTGGTTTAGGATTACAAGCTGAAGTGATAATTTAGATCTATACGTAACACAAGCATAAAGCTATAATTCAAAGTGGAAAGGGATAATGATGAAGCACGGGAAAATTCAAGAAATAAGGATAGAATGGTATTTTGGATGTAGATCCATAAGGAGAACAGCAGCCATACACAATATTATATTCAGAAAGTAGTAGGGTGTAATCTAAGGTCTAAGCCAATGCAAAAATGGGGAAAGGATATTCTACAGATAGGGATGACTGCAATTAGAGGTACTGAGAAAAAGCAAAAGAGGACTGGAACGTACTGGAGAAAACTGGCAAAGGAGCCAAGGTATTGCAAGCAAACAACTAGAGAGAGAAAGGTAACAGAATGGAAAGAGGCCAAGACGACATGTGGACTGCACACTACAGACTGTCTTCCTTATCAGGGACTATTCTCAAGAGTGCACACAAAGAGAAAGGGATAAGGGATCCTAAGTGAAAGTCATGCTCTGGTACATTTTAGATGAATCTAGAACAGAAGCTGCTGTTAAAAAAATGGATAATTAGTACGGCATATAAAATACTGCAAGATAACTATAGGAATCAATCAGAGGATGTTACAAAAGATAGGGGAGAGATATGATGAGCAGATCACAAGAAAACAATGGGAGGACATATGCATGACTCCCAAATATGCAACAAAGTATACAAGGTTTAGGATTTTTGATTGGAAGTGTTTGCATAAGTATTTTTATACACCAATCAGACTCCCATTATGGAGAGTTGGGGAAAGAACTGAACACATTCCCATAAGATAAATAGGTAAAAGTAGAAGCACCCCACCCCAAAAAGAAGAAAGCCTCTTCTGTTTTGGATTCAGTAATATGAAGGTAAAACTTGGGGTGGATATGATAATGAGGCAAGGTATCTGCCAGGTGCCATCATAGATCAGAGAAACAGAGAGTGATTTAAAATTGGTAATATAAAGGATCAGAATCAGGTACAGAGCACAGGGTAGAATGCTTGAGGTAACTGTCTATACACTGACAAAGTTTGTGGCTGTGATTGGCATCACATTGATGTAGCAGGAGTCCAAACAACTAGGGATAAGTCTTACAGGAACAATGACATTTTCATAAAGGCTACTCATCCATAGCATGGGTAATGAGGTTTCTTTTGGGGGATAAACTCTTGGCTAGGCTTGTAAGGGCCCCAGGGCCATTAGCCTAGTAACTTCCTATGATCCAAAGAATTTTTTGTTGGTAGATGGCAAATGTTGGAGGTGTGAAGGGGAAGAAAAAGGTAACTGGCAACATATGATTTAAGACTGCAATGAGTTGTCATACTTTAAAACTTTCATACAGAGTATTTTATTTATTTTATATTTGTTAACCAAGGAAGTCCGACTGGGCACAGGTCCAATTTCAGCAGAGGCCCGGGGAGAAAAGCTCCGCATAACACTAAGAATGAATACAGACAAGAATACAAATAGGCATACATAAGCAAGCATCAACATTTTCTAGGTAGATTTAATAATGAATGACACATGCAAGAAAAACTTGTTACATTTTTTTTTTCACTAGTAGAAAGTTGCTCGTTCTGTTCAGAATTTTACATTAGTTAAACAGGTCAACTGGCTCTGTAAAGGACTTATCATTGGAATGGTTAGATCTTGACAGACTCACTCCTAGCAACAGTGCAGTGTGTGGATTAACCTGGGGAGTAGCATGAGCAAAGCCAGTTATTGAAGTAATGGATTTTTAGGAGTTTTTTTTAATTGGAGATAGGAGGGATAGAAGTTAACTGGTTTGGGACTAAGTTTCAGATGTTGGCAATGGAGCAGGCAAAGAGAAATTTCCCAGCTTCATTTTTATGTTTGATGACATTGATGAGGTTTTGATTATTGGATCTTAAGCTCTAGTGGCGGTATAGTGATGAATTAAGTGCTGAAGAGGGGGGGGTTCTGGAAGGTAGTAGAGCTTGTGAGTTATTAAGAGTTGGTTGAGTAGGAGTAGCTGAGGTAGCTCAAGCCAATTTAGTTGCTTAAGGGCAAGGCAGTGATGGGATCTGTGAGTGGCATCTGTGGCGAACTTGGCAATCTTGTTGTAACAAGATCCCTTTGTTTAGTTCGCTGTGGTGAAGGTTGATAAAGATAGGGGAGGCATAAAGGAGAATAGATAGGAGGTGAGTCCTTGCAATAGTGGCTTTGGTATGTTTGGTGATGAACTGTTTGTTCCTATAAAGGAGACCAAGCTTTCTGTTAACTTTCTTTAAAAAAGTACTTTAGAGTACTCTTGTCAAAAATACTGGGTAAGCAAATGGGTATAACTAAGATTTTTTTTATTTTGTGCTGGCATACAGGATCTGACTTGCCTAGACAGAGAAATGTCTTGTCGAGTTTAATTCTGGTGGCTGTCAAAAAGCAATTACTAAAAATAGTAATCAAAATCTAAACCAACTGTAATTGAAGTAATGAATATTGTACTAGAAATAAAAACTGGAAGTGGGATCTTTAGGAAAGGATAAGAGCAAACTGCAGGCAGGCAAAGATGGCAAACAGGTGTGCTTTTTTTTTCTTTTTTTTTTTTTTTTTTTTTTTTTTTTAAAGAGGAGTAAGACAAACCTGTCTTTAGTAGTTTACACAGGTAGGACAGAGAGGCAAGTCGCTGTCCAACGGCTCCATCTGTCTTTTGTGACACCAGAAGGAAAACCTTTTCCACTTGGAAAAATCAGATTTTTTTACGTTTGGTTTCCTGGCCTCCTGCAGGACTGAAAGCACGTCCTCGCTGTACAGGTGTCTGAAGGGAATCAGAATCCTATCCGCCACAGGGAGAGGTGCAGATGTGTCATGACTTATGGGAGTAACATTAATCTGGTCCTGGATGTGGTGGCCAAAAATTGGAATATATTACTGGCCAATGAAGAATTGTCCTAGGTTCTTAAAACTAGATGTCAGTTTTCATATCGTAGAGGGAGGACATTGGGATCATTTTTTTCACATTATAAACATCATGGAACCAGGGGCAACTTCGAACATCAGATGACTATTACTGGGGACAAATTGTTGGGTTCATTCCCATGTGGCCATTGTACGTACTGCAAAATTATGTACAAATCAAAACAATTTTCCAGCAAAAATACCAGTCAGGTTTATAATATAAAATTTTATGCTAACTGTAACACCGACTGGGTTATATATTTGGCCACTTGTACTTGCTCAGCATTTTACATAGGTCAAACCTCTACCCGTTACGTTTTCATATGTCTGAACATTTATCTGATATACATAATAAGAGACTAACTAATGTTCTATACAGGCATTGTACCTACCATAATTCTACAAAATTTTATTTTATGGTGATAGACAAAATCAAGGGGGACAGAAGCAATAAACTTGGCTGGCATTCGATTTTAAACAAAAAAGAGAAGGGTTGGATAATCAAGCTGGGTGGCCTTTTTTCTCCTGGTCTGAATGACCATCTCTAAGGATAGTATACAAAAATAATTTCTTGACATTTACAATTGTTTTGTAAAAATTTGATTATATAATCAAAGGGAAATCATGTAACAGGATGCGAGAATTACATATATATATATATATATATATATATATATATATATATATATATATATATATATATATATATATTTACTAGTGGTACGTGTTTGATTGAAGTTTAATCACTGAAGAAGGCTAGAATGCCGAAACCAGTATGATTTTGGTGGAATTACACGTACATTAAATTATAGGTGTGCTTGTATTAGTGTTGGCTGCTTTTTGGAACTTAGAGGTGCAGAGACTGCCACTGTGGGTGTATCGGTGTCCCCTTGTGCTGTGTGAGTAGGTCCATTGAGGGGGGGTAACATGGTGATTGCCCTTGGACAGATGAAGTAGAGGGAACCAGTGCTGCCTTGGCCAATAGGGAGTCACCAGCAAGATTTCTGGCGAGTCCTGCTGAATTTTCAGTAGGACCCTCTGTATCAGAGGGAAGGGCGGAAAGGCATACAGGAACTTCCCCTTCCACGACATTGAGAAGGCGTCTGTTTGCACTGCCTTCAGGGTGTGAGCTCTGGAGCAGTAGCTCTGGTGTTGCATGTTTATGGAGGAGGCGAACAGGTCTATCTGAGGAATACCCCACTTGTGGACCAACTCTTGACAGCATCCATTTGTGGCTGTCTGAGGTGGTTCTGCTTAGGGAATCTGCCTGAGTGTTGTGCTGGGAGGAAATGTAGCTGCCTGGGGGGAGATTCCCTAAGAGATAGCCAGATCCCATACCTGTCGAGCTAGTCTGCAGAGGAGATAGGACTTTGTCCCTCCTTGCTTGTTTAAGTACTACATGACTGTGGTGTTGTCTGTGCAGATTTTTAGGAGGCCCTGCTGGAGGTAAGGTAGGAAAGCCTGCAGGGCTAGGAGTATTGCTATCATTTCTCTGATGCTGATGTGCATCTGCTTGTGTCTGTCTGTCCACAAACCTTGTACTGTCCTTGAACTCAGAGTTGCCCCCCTCCCAGCTCAGGTCTGAGACATCTGTGTGCATGATCTGGCAAAGGGAGGGCATTTTCAGGGGCATGCCCAGGTTCTGGGCAATTTGGGCCAGCCACCACTTTAATTCTTGGTGAAGACAAGGGAGGAGTGGCACCCTGAACTCTAGAAGATGTGAGTGCTGGGTCCACACCAAGCGAAGGTACCACTGGAACTTTCTCAGTGTAACCTCATTAGGGGCAACATGGGGACAGTAGCTGCCATGTACCCCAGGAGTCTTAGGAATTCCCTCACAGTCAGGGCTGTTGAATGGAGGGCAGCTTGGAAGTGGTGGGAAAGGGACACCACTTTTTCCTCCAGGAGGGAGGACATGCAGATGTCTGTCCTGATTCTGCATACCAGGAAGACAATGTCCTGTGTAGGATGGAGTTGGGACTTTGGGTAATTTATCAGAAATCCTAGAGACTGTGGCAAGAGCAGGAGATCCTTGGTGTGAACCAGTCTGTCTGCTGCTTGAATGAGTAGGTTGTCTAGGTATGGGAATATTTGTATTCCCTTTGTCCTGCAGTAGTCAATCACTGGGGCAAGGTACTTTTTGAAAATCCTTGGGACAGTGGACACCCCAAAAGGCAATGCACAGAACTGAAAGTGAAAGGAGTCTACTATGAATCTGAGGTATTTCCTGGAGGAAGGCTTTATGGGGATGTGGAGATAGGCCTCCTTTATGTCTATGGTTACCATGAAGGTCTGAGGGAGAATAAGGGGAACCAGAGTGGGTAAGGTGAACGTCCTGAAGGAAGGAACCTTTAAGAAAAAGTTGAGGCAGGAGAGATCTAGGATGAGCCTCCATGGACCTTCCCTTCTGGGCACCAGAAAGATTCTCTAGTAGAAACCTTTTGCTTGTGCGGGGGGGGGGGCTGATTCTATGGTGCCTTGTAGAAACAGGCTGTTTAAGACCTGTAGTAGGAGGGACTGTTGGGATGTGGAAAGAGTTGGTATAGGTGGTCTTTGAGGTAGAGAGATCCAAGTTAATGTATCCACCCTTTACGATGGAAAAAAAAAACAACTGTTTGTAGTTATTAGGGACCAGGCCAGGAGACAGTGAGAGAGACAGCTGGACAAGGGGGTGTTGATAGGAAGAGGTTGGAGGAAGGGTGGCAGGCAGTCAGACACTGCCTGCCCTGTCTGGAAAAGGAGGCCTCTAGCCAGAGGCCTGAGAAGTCCTTGGCTGGAGAGATTGTTTCCTGGGTAGCCTTCTTGACGTAGAGGGGGCCGATGGCCTCGATGCTTTCCTAATAAATTGTGTCTTAGCCAGGAAGTTTCTCTGGAACTCTGGGATTGGAGAGACAAGGAGCTGTTTGAGGTCTTGAAGCGCTTTCCCTGTTTGCTGGAAAGACTTGAAAAGATCAGACAATTTGGCACCACAGAGGGCAGAATGGTCCACGGGAGCATCCAGGAGCTTGGCTCTGAAGTCATCAGGGAGAGACTGCAGACATCGTCAGGAATACCTTCAGAGTATGGATGCTGATGCAGCTGACCTAACTGAGGCTTTGGCTGCATCGTATGTACACCTAAGGGAGTGCTTGTTCACTCGAGAGAAAAGGGCAAGTAAGGAAGACAGGGATGCTTTTGCACCACAGTCAGGCATGCCATTAAGCTCTTTGGAGGCTTTGTCCAGAAGGGTCAAAGAGTACTTGGCCATGTGAGACTGGTAATTTGTAGCCCTAAATGCTAGGGTAGAAGAGGTATAAATCTTTTTCCTCCATCTCTCCATGGCCTTGTTGTCCTTATCTGCAGGTAGGATAGTGGTAGTAGGGAGTAGTTTAGATGCCCTGTCTGTAGAGATGGAAATAGTGGCAGGGTCTGCTGGGGGGCGGGGGCACATGATCAGGAATTTATCTGAGTCAGGGACCATGGATAATCTGTCTGCCCTTCGAGGAGCAAGAGGTTGGGAATCAGGATTAATGGATGGTGCGGTGAATGCATCCAGGAAGGCAGGTTGTACAGGAGCAATTGGGTGATTCCATTTGAATCAGGTCATAAAATCTTTTCTGTGCTTCAGACATGTCTGAGCATTCCCAAAGTGTTCTCTCATCAGATTAACAGTGTCCCTGAAGGTAAGGTCTCCCACAGGACAGTCAGGCAAAGCAAAGGTCTCTTCAGACAATCCATACCCCAGTGGGATGAGATCTGGGATGAATAGGATAGTGAGTCCTCAGAGGAATGAGACAGTTCTTCCTCTGCAGGCTGGCTCACAGTCCTTTCAAGTATTGAAGGCCTAGGACTGAGAAGAGGGGGAGCCAGATGGGCTAATTCAGAGGAAGGCCTAAGGGCCAGGAAAGTATTATAGAGACTCTGGCTGAAGGCCTGCCAGTCAGGTAAGGCCCTCTGGAGGTGGGGAAATATGCTTGGTCTTTTGCTTTTATTTTGAACAGCCTAGCTGGCATCTGGCTGGCGGTAGGCCTAGGAGAAATCATAGGAATTGCAGAGGCCAGATCCGAAGCGTCCAACAAAGGTACTGTTTGTTTCTCCCACGGTGTCTGTAACAGGCACTGGTACATCCTCCCCGGACATGTCGTCCGCTCTAGAGTGTGCAGCCTCCTGACAGGTGCTCGCTTTACCTACTGTGGCAGAGCAGAGTCCTCATCCAAGCTGATGGAGGCTACAGGTTAAGGAGCAGCAGAGGGTGGTGCAGTGGAAGACGTAGGCTGCATGGACTTGGCCCTCTTCCGTGGCAGTTTGGTTGGGGTGTAGGAGGTTGCTTTAATACTGAGAGCTATCTGTCTTAGGCATTGGTTCTCCAAGTATAAGTCAAGAGTCTGAAGGCGATGGCGAAGGGTCTTGGAGACTAACGATTTACAAATGGCACAGTTTTTGTAACCGTGCTCCCTACACAAACAATAAAGACACTGGTCGTGGGTGTCTATGTGTGGGATTTGATGACCACAGTTGCACTTACTCTTACCGGACATTAACAGACTATCAAAAACAAGGGCTGAAGAAAAAGGCCCCAACAAGGTACTTATCTTTTTAACGTGAAACAGATCAGACATCCACGAGTAGCAGGAACACCTGGCATACAGCTGGCAGCTGAAAAGTTCTGAGGACTGGTGCGTGCAGACATCAGCTTTATGGGCCACATACCTGCCTCTACGTTGGACGTCCAAAGCACCAAGGGGGACTGAAAAAGCTTTGGAAACCTGGCCAGACAAGCTAATCGGAAGAAGGGTAAACCCACTAATAGAATACTGCAACATTGGAATAGGACATCTTGGGGACAACAGTGGTTTGAATGCTTTCCACCCTGACAAAGGTATATCATTAGCATGTCAAAGGGACCATGCACCAGCAAATGCAGTCATGTTAGGGCAATGGAAAGAAATAACAAAGTGTTCTATAACCAGAGAAGAAGATCCCTCAAAGTACTTGCATTTGTTTCAAGCAATTTCAAGGAATTCCACAGAATCTAAGCAATACCACATTTAAACAGGGTCAGTTGCATTAGAACAAGCCGACATATTTAAAGAGCAAAATGCAGGTGAGCTCAGCAAAAAGTACAGTTGTGTACACTTACCATAAATGTAGATGTTCGAGTGTATTCACTGTTGCAGTCATCACATTTGGTTTATCCCTGCCAGTGTAACCATTGGCCGGCCCGAATACCAGAGACTTGGTATTTCTGCGTCAGTTGCTATCACTTGAAGACCGATGTCAGGCCATCAAGTAGTATAAAATAAGGCAGCCGATGCCAGTACATCAGTTTTTCTTGCCCTAACTCATCAGGAGCCCCCAAAGTAAGAGGTCACGTTCTGGTGGAAGAACCCTACCAGTGGAAAATAAATACCAATATGTCCCTTGTAAGGAATGGAGAACAACAAGGTAGAAAGGTAATAAAAGGAGAAAGAGAAAAAAGGGGAATGGAGGGAGGGAAACCAGGACTGCAACAGTGAATACACTCGGACATCTACATTTATGGTAAGTGTACACAACTGTACAATGTTCTTCATGTTTCACTGTTGCAGTCATCACATTTGGGTAGTTTCCCAAAGCCGAGGAAGAGGGTGGAGGCAGTCAAAGAACTTAGGGGCTGACTAGGATGCCATACAAGATTGCAGATGCAAACCTTACCCTGGATTTGAAGAAGAGAGGCAGGTGGTAATGCTTGGTAAAAGTGTGAACAGATGTCCAGGTAGCAGCCTCCAGGATGTCCCTAGTGGAGACTCCTCTGAGGAAAGCTGCAGACATGGGGGCTGCTCTGGTGGAGTGTGTCCTGACCCCCTTGGGGGAGGGCTTTACATGGTGTTTGTAGCAGGAATGGATGCAGTGTGCTATCCATTTAGAAAGTACAGTTGTGTCCACTTACCATAAATGTAGATGTTCAAGTGTATTCACTGTTGCAGTCATCACATTTGGGTTATCTGCCTGCAAGTAGCCCTCAGCCAGCCTGAATACCAGAGTCTTGGATTCCTGCATCGGATGTTGTCTCTTCTTCCATGATGTCAGGTCGTCAGGGGTAAAAAACATGCAGCTGACGCCATTACATCAGTTTTTCTTGCCCCAGATGTCAGGTGCCCCCACAATGGGAAGCAATTATGTTATGGTACACCTCCATCAAAAGGCAAATACACCAGAAAGCTTTACCAAACAAGAAGGAGAGGTAGACCCAAGAGAAGTCAGGGGGCTGGACGGAGGGTAACCAGGACTGCAACAGTGAATACACTCGAACATCTACATTTATGGTAAATGTACACAACTGTACTATGTTCTTCGTGTTTCACTGTTGCAGTCATCACATTTGGGTAGATTCCCAAAGCTAAGGATGGGAGGAGGACTTTAGATAGCATTAGGGCCAGCTATTAAGCCCTGCAAGACTGCAATGGCAAAACTAGCTCTGGATTTGAAAAAAAGAGGCATGTGGTAATGTTTGGTGAAGGTGTGTACAGAGCTCCAGGTAGCAGCTTCTAGGATGTCCCTGGTAGGGACTCCTCTGAGAAAGGCTGCAGAGGTAGATGCAGCCCTAGTGGAATGTGATCTTATCCCCTGTGGGGTAGGTTTTCCATGGTGCTTATAGCAGAAATGAATGCAACGGGCTATCCATTTACAAATGGTTTGTTTTGAAATGGCCGTTCCCTCTGCTCCTGCAGCAAAGCCAACTAGCAGCTGTTCAGATTTTCTGAAAGGCTTAGTCCTGTCCAAATAAAATCTAAGTTGTCTGTGCACATCCAAAGAGTGCAGTATTCATTCTCCTTTGTTTTGTGGAGTCGGGAAAAAGGTAGGCAAATGAATGGACTGATTAAGGGCCACACTAGACACCACCTTGGGCATAAAGGAAGGATCGGTCCTGAGGGAAACCCTGTCTGCATGGAAGATAATGAAGGGCTCCACTGCCATGAGGGCCTGTAATTCAGACACTCTTCTTGCTGAAGTGATGGCTAGAAGGAAGGCTGTTTTCCAAAAAAGGAATTTCAACTCTGCAGTTGCAGCTGGCTCAAAGGGAGGTAGAGTGAGCTTTTCCAATACAAAGTTAAGGTCCAAGTCTGGAGTAGGGGCTCTCCTGGGGAGTCTTAAATTGTTGGCCCCCCTGAGGAATTGCTTTAGCAGGGGTGAGAGAAGAGGGGTGGTTCAGTATTATAATGTGCTGAAATGGCAGAAGCATGAATTTTAATTGACGAGAAGGATAGGCCCTTGTGGAGCATTTCTGTTAAGTACTGAAGTATATGAGGTAAGCTGTGCGCCGTTGTGCCCATACCCTGATTCGGGCTCCAGGAACAGTATATTTTCCACTTCTCAGCATAGGATTTTCTAGTACTAGGCCTCCTTGCCTCCAGAATGAAATCTAGCACCTGCTTACTGAGGGATGCTATTGGAGAACTCAAGGAATTAGCCAGGCTGCAAGGTTCAGGTTTTGAAGTTGAGGGTGCAGAATCTGGCCCGCCTGCTGGGACAGCAGGGAAGGGGTCTGAGGCAGGTGCCATGGTTCCAGTAGTGTCATACTGCGCAGGAGGGGGTACCAGTGCTGGCATGGCCAGTCTGGTGCAATCGGTATTGTCCTTAGCTTGTTCTGTTTGATCTTTAGCAGAACCTTCAAGAAGACAGGCAGAGGGGAAAGGCATAAACTGAGAGGCTGTCCCAGATAAAGGATAGGGCATCCACTTTCCAAGCTTGACTGTAGGAGGTCCTTGTGCAGAATTTGTCCAACTGGTAGTTCTGAAGGGAGGCAAACAGGTCTATCTCTGGAGTCCCCCATTTGTTTTTCAAGAAGTTGAATATTTTTGGTTCCAGTTTCCATTCGTGTGGGTCCATGAGATTTCTGCTTAGGTCGTCTGCCAGAGAGTTTAGCTTGCCTGGCAGAAATTGAGCCTGTAAGTGCACTTGGTAGCTCAAGGCTGTGTTCCACAGAGCCATGGCTAATCTGCAAAGAGGGTACAAGTGGGTTCCCCCCTGCTCGTTTATGTACCACATAACTGTGGTGTTGTTGTCTTTACCACTAATTGTCCTGGAAGAATGTGGTCCTTGAAGGCTGTCAGGGAATTCTGCACAGCTAACATTTCTTTTTGGTTGACATGCAGGTGCATCTGTCTCAGGCTCCATTTGCCCTGAATGCACCGACCTGCCAAGTGAGCCCCCCATGCATAGTCTGATGCATCTGTTAGGGTTTGGGCGGCAGGGGGTAGAGTGAAAGGGAGTCCCTTGTGGTAGCACGCCTCTGCCCACCAAAGGAACTCTGTCTTTATACAAGGAATTATAGGAATCATTGATTCCAGGTCCTGAGAATGTTGACACCGTAGGCTTTTTAGATACCACTGTAGTTTCCTCATATGCAGTCTTGCATATGGAATTAGTAGAATGCAAGAGGCCATGAACCCTAGGACTTGCAGAATTTGTGGCCAGTAGTTTGAAGTAGGTTGTCAAATAAACTTGTTTCTCTGGAGTGAGGAAAGCCATCTGGGAAGTTGTGTTCAAGCTTGCTCCCAGGAATACAATCTGTTGGCAGGGTACTAGATGAGATTTCTTTTTGTTTATGGTGTACCCCAGTGAGGATAGAAGTGTTGTTATGAATGCCAGATGTTTTAATAGCGAGTCCCGGCTTTCTGCCTGAATCAGTCATCAAAATATGAGTATATCTGAATATTTCTCTACCTGCAAAATGCAATGGCTGGAGCTAGACACTTTGTGAATACCCTGGGTGCAGTAGATAAGCTAAGGGAAATGCAAAGAACTGATATTGCATGGAGCTTGCCCTGAAGCATAGTTATTTCCTGCAAGATTCCCTTATTGGAATGTGCAGGTAAGCTTCCTTTAAGTCCAAGGTTGCCAACCAGGCATCTTTGCCTAGCATAGAAAGCAGCTGTTGAAGTGTTAGCATTTTGACTTTTGGGATTACCAAAAAGGTGTTTAGAATAGAGAGGTCCAGGATAGGACGCCAGGAGCTGTCTTTTTCTGGGTACCAGGAAAAGTCTTGAATAAAAACCTTGTCCACTTTCTTCTGCTGGGACAGGTTGAATAGCCCTGATACTCAGAAGAGAGAGAACCTGTTGTGGAGCTTCTGCCCGCTGATTTGGGGGTAGGTCTGGCCAACCGTTGGGGGTTGGTAGGGTGTGGAAGTGGAATCTGTATCCTTTGGAAACGATATTCAAAACCCATTTGTCCTGGGTAATGAGTTCCCAGTTTTTTTGCATGCAGGTCAAGCTTTCCTCCTAAGGGAGCAGGCAGTGGAGCAGGGCTTGGAAGGGTTAAGGTTAAGTCATTGTGCCATTTTTCCATAGAGGGTGTCTTACTATTCTCCCTGCTTTGGAAGTGGGAGCCCTCCACTGTTTAAGCCTGTGTGTAGCCCGAGACTGTAACCTAGGTGGTCTGCTGTTTCAGGGTTTAGACTGAGGATGCCTGGAAGAGGCTGGAAATAGCAATTCTTTGAAGGTCAATGCCTACTAAATCTGGAAGGCTGTACTTGCAGGAAATCTTTAACATTAACATGATCTGGCAAGTTTTGCTCCTTAAGCAAAGCATGCCTTCTAAGTACAGACCCAGTGACAGCAGCCCTGCAAGATGCTTCTAAAGAATCAAAACCACATCGCAAAGTATGTTTACCAACTTGTTCTGCAGAATGCATTAGATCCTGTAATTCTTTGAGTTCAGCACAGTCAGGAATCAACATCATTTACTGTTTAAGCAGCCCCATAATATGCTGCTGGTACCTTAACATGTGAAACTGGCAATTTAAAGCCATAATGGCCAAAGTAGCAGTAGTATATACTTTCTTACCCCATCTGTCCATGGCTCTAGAATCTCAATCAGAAGGGGTACTGTTTTTGGCAGCAGTCGCCTTAATGCTCTTTGGTCCTTGGGAAATGGTCTCTGGATCCGCAGTAGGATTCTTGAAGAGAAACTTGTGACAGTCAGGTACTCTGTAATACTGGTCATATTTTCTGGGAGCTGGAGATAAGTGTCTGGGAAAAGGCTAGATTCCAAGAAAGTATCATCTACAATGTCCTGAACAGGAGGGATAGCTAAAGGCCTGTGTTGAGGCAGGAGTAAGAATTCCCTAAGCCTCTTTTTGGAGTCAGAGTAATCCTGGCTTTCCCAGCAGAAATGTTCCCTAAGAGTGTGCAAGGTTTCACCAAAAGAAAAATCTTCTGGAGGGAAAGCAGAGGGAATGGAATCCTCTGCATCAGAATCCTCACAGGTAGATGAGGTCAAATCCTGGTAATCAGAAGAAACAGAAAAGTACAGTTGTGTACCTACCATAAATGTAGATGTTAGAGTGTATTCACTGTTACAGTCATTACACTTGGGTTATCCTGCTGGCAGCCTACCCACGGTCGGCCTGAATTCCAAAGTCCTGGTCCGGCGTCGGTTGCTGTCGCCTCTTCCCTGACGTCAGTGCTCCAGGGGTATAAAAGATGCAGCAGACGCCATTTTCTTCAGTTTTTCTTGCCTCAGATGTCAGGTGCCCCCAAAAGGGTAGGCTAAAAAAACATTGCTTATAAAAGCATGCAGTAAAATAAACAATATCTTCATCTACAAGCAAATACACCCCATAGGTTGTATAGGATAGAGAAGTACAGATAAGTCCCAGCAAAGAAAGGGGGATGGTGGGTGGGTAACCTGGACTGCAACATTGAATACAACTGAATATCTACATTTATGGTAGGGACACAACTGTACTATGTTCATGTTTCACTGTTGCAGTCATTACACTTGGGTTGAATCCCAAAGCTGAGGTTGGGTCTAAATAGAATTAGGAGTGGCTATAAGGCCGTGCAGAACTGCAGTGGCAAAGCCTGCTCTGGATTTAGATTAAAGAGCTAAGTTGTAGTGCTTAGTAAAAGTGTGCACTGAAGTCCAAGTTGCAGCCTCCAAAATATCCTTGGTTGGTACTCCTCTGAGGAAGGCTGCTGAGGTGGCTGCTGCCCTGGTAGAATGTGGTCTAATGCCCTTAGGCACTGACTTGCCATGTTGTGAATAGCAGAAACAAATGCAGTGTCCTATCCATTTTGAAATAGTCTGCTTTGAAATAGCCTTTCCTTGTGATCCTGCAGCATATGCCACAAAGTTGCTCAGTCTTTCTGAAAGCTTTAGTTTTGTCCAAGTAGAAGCGTAGCTGTCTGTGTATGTCCAAAGAATGCATAAGTCTCTCCCCTTTATTCTGTGGGTTTGGGAAAAAAGTAGGCAAATGAATGGTTTGGTTAAGAGCCACACTGGACACTACCTTAGGCATAAATGTTGTGTTTGTCCTTAGAGAAACCCTGTCCGGATGGAAGACAATAAAAGGTTCCACAGCCATTAATGCCTGTGACTCTGAGACTCTTCTTGCTGAAGTTATTGCTAGGAGCAAAGCTGTTTTCCATGATAAGAATTTTATCTCAGCTGTATTGGCTGGCTCGAAAGGAGGCTGTGTGCGTTTTTCCAAGACAAAATTGAGGTCCCATGCAGGTATTTGTGCTCTCCTTGGAGGTCCTATATTTTTGTCCCCCCTGAGGAACTGCCTAAGCAATGGACGTGAAAAAATAGGTGGGTCTGTATTGTAATGAGCTGAAATGGCAGAGGTATGGATCTTAATTGATGAGAAGGATAGGCTTTTGTCCAGCATCTCAGTTAGATATTGTAAAATCTGAGGTATATTTGGAACAAGCGTGTCAATTCCTTGTGCCTGGTTCCAAGCATAGAATCTCTTCCATTTTTCTGCATAAGATTTCCTGGTGCTGGTCCTCCTGGCCTCCAAAATAACATCCATAACCGCTTTAGAGAGATGTGTATTCTGAATGGTTACACTATCCGTCATGCAGCTAGATTTAGGGTTCTGAGTTGGCTGTGCAGGATCTGATGGTTTTGTTGGGTCAGTAAATGAGGAATTTGAGGCAATGTCCAGGCTGGGCCTTGGGACAAGCTCCTTAGGATTGGGTACCAGTGTTGGCGTGGCTAATCTGGGGCAATTAGTATCATTTGTGGCTTCTCTTGTCTGACTTTTAGGAGTACCTTGGGGAGGAGAGGCAGTGGAGGAAAGGCATATACTGTAAGGTTGTTCCAGCTGAATGACAAGGCATCCACTTTCCATGCTTGTTTGTGATAAGTCCTTGTGCAGAATCTCTGAAGTTGGCAGTTGTGAGGGGAGGCAAAAAGATCTATGTCTGGGCATCCCCATTTCCTTGTTATCATGCTGAAGATTTGTGGATCTAATTTCCACTCGTGAGGATCCATGAGGTTTCTGCTTAGGTCGTCTGCCAGAGCATTTGTTTTTCCTGGCAGGAATTGTGCTAGCAGGTGTACTTGGTAGGCCAATGCTGTGTTCCACAAAATCATGGCTCATCTGCAGAGGGGGTAGGAATGTGTGCCCCCCTGCTTGTTTATTATGTACAACATAACTGTGGTGTTGTCCGTCTTTATCAGCAGCTGTCCTGGATGAAGTAGGTCCTTGAAGGCTGTCAGGGCATTTTGTACAGCTAGCATCTCTTTTTGATTGATATGAAGATGCCTTTGGCTTGGGGGACATGTGCCATGAATACATTTTCCTGCCATGTGGGCCCCCCAGGCATAATCTGACTCATCTGTTGTTAGTGTTTGCCTGGCTGTGGGTAAAGTGAATGGCTGTCCCTTGTGGTGACAGGCCTGTGCCCACCATCGAAACTCCTGATGCAGGCAGGGAATGAGAGTAATGAATGATTCCAGGCTGTGGCAATGTTGAGTCCAAAGACTTTTTAGGTACCATTGTAGTTTCCTCATATGCAGTCTTGCATATGGAATTAGCAGAATGCAGGAGGCCATGTAGCCCAGAGCCTGCAGAATTTTTTTTTGCAGATAACTGGGTCTTTGTTGCCATGCTTTTAAAGTAAGAAGTCAGTTGCCTTTGTCTGGCGTGAGATAAGCCATCTGGGCAGTTGTATTTAAGTTTGCACCCAAGAATATTCTCTCTTGAGAGGGTACTAGTTTTGATTTCTTTTTGTTTACCGTGTACTCTAGGCAAATTAGTAATCTTTTTACAAACGCTAGATGTTTTGGTAGAATGTCTTTGGTCTCTGCTTGAATAAGGCAGTCGTCCAAGTAGGGATATATCTGAATTCCTCTGTCGGCAAAATGCAATTACTGGTGCCAGGTATTTTGTGAAGACCCTGGGTGCAGTAGATAAGCCAAAGGGCAGTGCAGAGAATTGGTAGTGCATTGAGCCAGCTATGAATCTGAGGTATCTTCTGCAAGATTCTCTGATTGGGACATGCAGGTATGCCTCTTTGAGGTCCAAAGTTACAAGCCAAGCCTTCTTGCCCAGCATAGGCAGAAGCTGTTGTAGAGTCAACATTTTGAATTTCGGAACGTCCAGAATTGGTCTCCATGCTTTGTCCTTTCTTGGTACTAAGAAACATCTTGAGTAAAATCCTTGTCCCTGCTCTTGTTGTGGCACTGGCTGAATGGCCCTCATGTCCATGAGGGATGAAACTTGTTTTTGTGCCACTGCCCATTGATTGTGTGGCAGGTCTGGCATACCTTTTGCCTTTGGAAGGGTGTGAAAGTGGAACCTGTAGCCCTGAGAGACTATATTTAGGACCGATTTGTCCTGGGTGATCGTGTGCCAATTTTTTGAAAAAAGTGCTAGCTTTCCCCCTAAGGGTGCTGCCAAAAGATAAGTGCTTGGCATTGGTAGAGGGAAGTCATTGGGACTGTTTCCTATATGGCTGTGATTTGTCTTCTCCGCTTTTGGAGCTAGAAGCACCCCATTGTTTGGGCCTGTATGAGCCCAGAGGCTGTTGTCTGCCTCTAGGGCGTCTGTATCTGTCTCTTTGTGGCCTGTCTGACACAGGAAAGGACCAATTCTTAGAAGACCAGTTCCTGATAAATCTGGGTGGCTGTACCTGTAAGAAATCCCTCACTGTCTGCATAGATTTAGCTTTATCCTCCATTTTCTTCAACACCTCTTCTGACTTAACACCAAACAAAGTATCATGCTGTAATGGAGCATCCAATAATTTTGCTTTAACATGATCAGGTAGAGTCTGTGCCTTTAACCGAGCATGCCTTCTAATAACAGAACCTGTTACAGCGGCCCTGCAAGAGGCCTCCAGTGAATCATAACCACATTGCAAAGTATGTTTTCCCACTTGTTCAGCTGCATGCAATAAATCCTGCAATTCCTTGTTTTCAGAACATTCAGAATTTGTCAACATTTTCTGTTTTAACAGAGACATTAAGTATTGATGATATTTAAGCATATGAAACTGACAATTTAAAGGCCTTACAGCCAAGGTAGCAGAAGTGTAAACTTTTTTCCCCCCATCTGTCCAGTGCCTTAGAATCTCTATCTGAGGGGACAGGGTTTTTTGCAGTAGCAGCCTTGACCCCTTTGGGACCCTGAGAAATAGTTTCTGGGTCAGCAGCAGGGTTTTTATATATAAATTTATGAGAATATGGAACCCTGTAGTATCTGTCTGGCTTAACAGGTGCAGGAGGTAAAGAGTCGGGAAACATGCCAGACTCTGAAAATAAATCATCTACAATGTCTAGAACAGGTGGAATAGCAAGAGGTCTGTGCTTAGGTAGTAGAAGAAAGTCTCTGGGCCTTTTCTTAGAATCTGAATAATCTTGGCTCTCCCAGTGGAAATGCTCCCTCATGGTATGCAGGGTTTCCCCAAATTAGTAATCCTCAGGAGGAGAAGCTGAAGTAATAGATTCTTCAGCATCAGAATCCTCATAGGGAGGAATAGAGTATCCCCTGTTCTGAAGAGTCAGAGGAAATGGAAACCTGATCAGAGGAATCATATTCAGTGTCTTGCCTAGGCCTCTTATCAGGAGGGGGATGGGAACCCCTGATCAAAGTAATTAGGTCTCTGGCCATTTTGAGCATCTGTTTCTTAGGCATGGAAGTCTGTCCTGGAGAATGCTTTACTTGTTTCCTTGTCTTTAAAACTGTTTTAGTCTTTGTCTTGGATGCTGAAGTTGGCTTGATATAAAGCTGTGTAGGCCTGAAAACACCCTCAGAAGCCGATGCCTGCTCAGCGGCTCCAGACCCATCTGAGGGATTAGTTTCCGAAGACCCAATACCTTGAGTATCCAGAGGCCTAGCTGTCTCCACGTGGGAGTCGGAGGTGGCCTGTGGCTCTGAGGTAGTGGGTGTCAGGGGCTGCGAAAGCGCCTCACTGAGAACTGGCGAACCGGCAACTGGCCTAGAAGAGGCTTCATTGTCGGTTTTGGACCTCGGATGCCTGTCCTTTTCTTTTTCCTTGTGCCTTTTATGAATTCCGGGCGTCGGTTGTTCTGACTGCATTATATAGTTAAACCTTCGGCCAAAGTAATGAATAGCAAAATTGTACCGACGCTTAATAGTGCGTTGGTTAAATCTAGCACAAAACCAACAACTAGCAACGTCGTTGTCAGTAAAAGTTAACAATTGTATTACATGTGGAAAGCACAGTACAATAAGAATGAAAATCCTTATAAGGTATTTGCTTCCCACAAGAAATACAATTGTTAACTTTTTCTGACATCGGTCTGGAGCAAGAAAAAAGTTTCCCCAACGGGGTACTTAGCTTTATAGAAGACTTCGGATCTGAAATTCAATTTCGAAAATCTCAGGAGTCAGCCGACTGGCACTTGCGAACTGCTTTTGCTTCGGGCACCGCGCGGCAAGAAAGACTGAAGAAAATGGCGTCGGCTGCATCTTTTATACCCCTGGCGCACTGACGTCAGGGAAGAGGTGACAGCAACAGACGCCAGACCAGGACTTTGGAATTCAGGCCGACTGCGGGTAGCCTGCCAGCAGGATAACCCAAGTGTAATGACTGCAACAGTGAAACATGATAAACATTATCAAATTCCTGATC
The DNA here is from genome assembly GCF_019279795.1 of Protopterus annectens. NCBI lineage: Eukaryota > Metazoa > Chordata > Ceratodontiformes > Protopteridae > Protopterus > Protopterus annectens. Next base: position 330,426,743 of record NC_056746.1, read on the forward strand.
AGAAGGAAAATCAGTTCTAGGTCTCAGAGGGGGAAGGCTGGCTTTCCCTAATTAAGGTAATAAGGTCTTCAGCCATTCTAAGCATTTGTTTTTTAGGCAAATGGGTCTGAGCATGCGGTCTGGACGCCGGTTTTCTAGGCGTGGGACGAGTTTTAGGCCTGGATGAAAAAGATGGCGTCAGTTTAAAATGCAAGTCTGTAGGCCTGAATACACCCTCAGAAGCCGGTGCCTGCACAGCGGCTCCAGACCCATCCAAGGTAAAGCCATCCGCAGGTTCCATAGTCGAAGAAGCATCTTGCAGCATACCGGCCAGTAGAGGCCTGTGAATCTGAGGTAGCGGGTTATCAGGGGCAGCGGAGTGCCTCACTGAGTACCGGCGGATTGGCTAACAGCTTAACAGAAGTGTTGTTGGCAGTTTTGGATCTATGCGGTCTGTCTCTGTCTTTATCCTTACATTTTTTCGGAATATCGATAGTCGGATGGCTTACCGAAGCCATTTCTGGATAGCTATACAGAGTACCAAAATAATTTGCTGCAAATATAGCCTGACGATTAATAGTTTGGGGGTTAAACAAGACACAAAACCGACAGCAAGGGACGTCGTGGTCTGGGCCTATGCAAGGAATGCAGTATGAATGAAAATCTTTGAGGTATTTGCTTTCCACATGTAATACAATTGTTAATTTTTACTGACATCGGTTAAGAGCAAAAAAAAGGAGCCCAAACACGGTACTTAGCTTTTTTGAAGACTTTGGTTCTGAAACTCGAAAATGAAAATTTCAGGAGTTGGCCAACCGGCACTTGCCAACTGCTTCTGCTTCGGGCACTGCGCGGCAAGAAAGACCTATGTAATGGCATCAGCTGCATGTTTTATACCCCTGACGACCTGACGTCATGGAAGAAGAGACAGCATCAGTTGCAGGAGTCCAAGACTGTGGTATTCAGGCCTGCTGAGGGCTACCTGCAGGCAGATAACATAAATGTGATGATTGCAACAGTGAAAAACAAAGAACATCTGGTTTGCTTGGAGATGGCTTTGCCTTCTGCCCCTGAAGATAAGCTAACCAGCAATTGATCAGACATTCTGAAGGATTTAGTCCTGTCCAGATAGAATCTGAGCCGTCTGTGCATATCTAGATAGTGAAGAATCCTTTCCCCCTTGTTCTGGGGATTAGGGGAAAAAGGTGGGCAAAAAAATGGATTGTTTGAAAGCCACACTGGACACCACCTTGGGCATGAAGGATGGGTTAGCTCGGAGGGATACCCTGTCAGCATGGAAGATAATGAAGGGTTCCACAGCCATGACTGCTTGCAGCTCAGAGACTCTTCCGGCTAAGTGATGGCCAGAAGGAATGCTGTCTTCCAGGAGAGACATTTTAGCTCTGCAGAATAAGCTGGTTCGAAAGGGAGCAGGGTGATCTTTTCCAAGACAAAGTTAAGGTCCCAAGCTGGTGTTTGTGCCCTTCTTGGGGGACTCAAGTTGCTAGCCCCTCTGAGGAACTGTTTGATCAAAGGGTATGAGAATAGTGGCTTGCTCAGTGGGAAAATGAGCAGAAATGGCAGAGGCATACATTTTTACAGAGGAGAAAGAGAGACCACTATGTAGTAGGTCAGCAAAGTAATCCAAGAAGAGAGGGATGGAGGGCTGTGCAGTATTGGCTCTCTTAACCTGGACCCAGGTGCAGAACCTCTTCCATTTATCTGCATAGGACTTTCTGGTGCTAGGACGTCTGGCCTCACGGATAACATCCATAACCTGTTTGAGGATGGCAGATTGGTTTGGTGTTAGGGAATAAGCCAAGCTGCCAAAACGAGTTGTCTGCAATTGGGGATGCATGAGTTCCCCTTCCCTCTAGGTCAGGAGATTTGGGATCAGAAGAAGATGCCATGGAGGCAGTCGGGACAGGCTGCGCAGCAAGGGGTACCAGTGTTGTTGGGGCCAGTTTAGAGCTATAAGAATGGTCCTTGATTCTTCCTCCCTTATTTTGAGCAGTACCCTTGGGATGAGAGGTAGGGGAGGAAAGGCACAGACCGATAGACTGACCAGGGGAAGGACAGAACATCCACTTTCCATGCCATGCAATGATACTCCCTAGTGCAGAATTTGCTGAGCTGACGGTTGGTGTGGGAGACAAAGAGGTCGACCTTCAGGGTTCCCCATTTCTGTGTTATTAGGGTGAAAGTACTCCTGTTGAGTTGCCACTCGTGTGGGTCCAGAAGATTTCTGCTTAATTGGTCTGCCAGAGAGCTGAGTGAACCTGGTAGGAATTGTGCTAACAGGTGTAGTTGTGTGGAAGAGGCTGTGCGCCAAAGGGTCATGGCCAGCCCGCACAGAGGGTAGGAGCGAGTCCCTCCCTGCTTGTTTATGTACCACATCACAGTGGTGGTGTCTGTTTTGATCAGGAGAACCCCTGGAGATAGAAGTGGTTTGAAAGGTATGCTGCACATCCATCATCTCTTTTTGACTGATGTGCAGAGGGATTTGCTGTGGGCTCCATTCTCCCTGTATGCACTTGCCGTCCAGGTGTACCCCCAAACGTAATCTGATGCATCTGTGGTGAGGGTCTGGGCGGTGAGGGGGTGGAGAGAAAGGCAGGCCCTTGTTGTGGGAGCATGCTGTTGCCCCTCAAAGGGGATCTCTTCTGAGGCAAGGAATTATAGGTAGGATAGTTTCCAGGTCTTGACAGTGTTGACACCAAAGGCTCTTTAGGTACCACTGAAGTTTCCTCATATGGAGTCTGGCATATGGAATGAGTAGTATGCAAGATGCCATGCACCCCAGAGCTTGCAGGATCTTCTTTGCAGATAGCTGGGGCCTGGTGGCTAGTTGAGATAAGTAGGTTGTCAGGAAACTTTGTTTCTCTGGTGTAAGTTATGCCATCTGGGACGCTGTGTCCAGACTTGCTCCCAGCAAGATAATCCTTTGGGTGGGCACCTGTTTGGATTTTTTTTTCATTGACTGTGTACCCTAGGGAGGTTAGTAGGGTCTTTACAAAGGCCAGGTGCTTGAGCAGCTTTTCTTGGCTGTCTGCCTGAATATGGCAGTTGTCTAAGTATGGGTGCATTTAAATATTTCTTTGTCTGCAAAGAGCAATGGCCAGAGCCAGACATGTTGTGAAAATTCTGGGAGCAGTAGATAAGCCAAAGTGAAGCGCAGAGAAATGAAATTGTTGAGATCCTGCCCTGAAGTGGGGAAATTTCCTGCCTGATTCCCTGACAGGAATGTGGAGGTAGGCCTCTGTTAGATCTAAGGTGGCTAGCCAAACGTCCTTGGAGAGCATGAGTAGCAGCTGCTGGAGGGTGAGCATTTTGAATTTTGGGATCTGCTGTTGCAAAACCTGCCCTGGGATTTCGAAAAGATAGGCAGGTGGTAATGCTTGGTGAAGGTGTGTACAGAACTCCAGGCAGCAGCTTCCAGAATGTCCCTGGTAGGGACACCCCTGAGAAAAGCTGTAGAGGTAGAAGTTGCCCTAGTGGAATGCGTTCTGACCTCCTGAGGGGTTGGTTTCCCATGGTGTTTGTAGCAGAAATGGATACAGTGTGCTATCCATTTGGAAATTGTCAAGTTTTGAAATGGCCTTGCCCTCTCCCCCAGGTGCAAAACTGACTAGTAACTGGTCAGATTTCCTGAAGGGCTTAGTCCTATCAAGGTAGAATCTGAGCTGTCTGTGCATGTCCAAGGAGTGCAGGATCCTTTCCCCTTTATTTTGAGGATTATGGAAGAAGGTTGGCAAATGGATAGATTGGTCGAGGGCCACACTGGACACCACTTTTAGCATAAAGGAAGGGTTAGACCTGAGGGAGACCCTGTCAGCATAAAAAATAATGAAGGGTTCCACAGCCATAAGTGCTTGTAACTCAGACACTCTTATAGCTGAAGTGATGGCCAGAAGCAAGGCTGTTTTCTGAGAGAGGAATTTTAACTCTGCTGATGCTGCAGGCTCAAGGGGGGGGGGGTGAGCTTTTCCAGTACAATTTAAGGTCCCAAGCAGGGGGTGGGTGCTCTCCTTGGTGGCCTTAAGTTATTTGCCCCTCTCAGGAACTGTTTGATGAGAGGGTGAGAGAAGAGAGGTGGCTCAGTGTTGTAATGAGCTGATATGGCAGAGGCATGGATCTTAATGAAGGAGAGGGACAGGCCTCTGTGGAGTAAATCTGCTAGGTAATCCAGGATTAGAGGTAAGGAGGGCAGTGCTGTGTCCTTTCCTTTATATTGAATCCAGAAACAATACTTTTTCCACTTAACATAGGATTTCCTTGTACTGGGTCTTCTGGCTTCAAGAAGGACGTCCAGCACTTGCTTGCTTAGGCCGGTCACTGGAGGAAAATTCAAGGAATAAGCCAAGCTGCAAGATTTAGGGTTTGCAGTTGCGGATGCAAGATCTGTCCCCCCCCCCCCCTGCTGAGTGAGGAGGGTTGGGATCTAGGGTAGGTGCCATGGTGGCACCGGTGACAGCCTGCATAGTAGTGGGTACCAGTGTAGGAGTGGCCAGTCCAGGGCAATCAGGATTGCCCTTGGTCTGTCACATCTTATCTTGAGTAATATGCTTGAGAGAAGAGGCAGAGGGGGGAAATGCATAAATTGAGAGGTTTACCCACTGGAAGGATAGGGCCAGCCACTTTCCAGGCCCTGCTGTGTGAGGTGTCCTGGTGCAGAATTTGCTGAGCTGGTGATTGCAGGGGGAGGAAAAGAGATCCACTTCCGGGGTCCCCCATTTCTGAATCAGAAGGTTGAAGATGCTGGGCTCTAATTGCAACTCCTGTGGGTCTAGGAGATTTCTACTTAAGTTGTCTGCCAGTGAGTTTTGTTTTCCTGGCAGGAATTGAGCTTGCAGCTGGACCTGCATGCCCAAGGCCATTTTCCACAGGGACATGGCTAGCCTGCAGAGTGGGTAAGAGTGGGTTCCCTCCTGCTTGTTGATGTACCACATAACTGTGGTGTTGTCCGTTTTTATCAGCAGGTGTCCTGGTGAGACTAGGGATCTGAAAGCTGTCAGAGCATGCTGCACAGCTAGCATTTATTTCTGGTTGATGTGCATATTAAACTGATTTGGGCTCCAGTGGCCCTGAATGCACTTGCTGTCCATGTATGTCCCTCAGGCATAGTCTGATGCATCTGAATCTGATGCATCTGTGGTTGGGGTCTGGGCGGAGTGGGGGTGAGTAAAGGGCAGTCCCTTGTTGTGGTTGCATGCTGCTGCCCACCAAAGAAACTCTGTTCTTAGACAGGGTATGATAGGAATGACTGTTTCCAGGTCTTGAGAATGTTGGCACCAAAGACTTAAGTACCACTGAAGTTTCCTCATATGCAGTCTGGCATATGGAATTAATAGGATGCAAGAGGCCATGAACCCTATGGCCTTCAGGATTTTCCTTGCGGATAGCTGGGTTCTGGTGGCCATTTGAGTAAAACAGTCGGTCAGATAGGCTTGTTTTTCTGAAGCGAGGAATGCCATCTGGGATACTGTGCCCAAGCTTGCTCCCAGGAATACAATCTTTTGACTGGGGACTAGTTTTGATTTATTTTCGTTGATGGTGCACCCCAGGGAGGTTAGAAGGTTTTTTACAAATGTCAGATGCTGCAACAGCATTTCCTGACTGTCTGCCTGAATCAGGCAGTCGTCCAAGTACAGGTAAATTTGAATATTTCTCTGTCTGCAGTAAACAATGGCTGGAGCCAGGCATTTCGTGAATACTCTGGGAGCAGTGGATAAGCCAAAAGGAAGTGCAGAGAACTGATAATGCATAGATCCTGCCCTGAAGCGAAGATATTTCCTGCATGACTCCCTTATAGGGATGTGCAGATAGGCTTCTTTTAAGTCTAGGGTGACTAACCAGGCATCTTTGGCTAGCACAGGTAGAAACTGCTGCAGGGTGAGCATTTTGAATTTTGGTACCACCAGGAAGGTGTTGAGAGTTGAAAGATCTAGGATTGGGCACCAAGTGGACTCTTTTTCTGGGTACCAGGAAGAGTCTGGAATAGAATCCTTGACCTATCTGCTCTGCAGGAACAGGTTGAATTGCCCTTAGAGAGAGCAGGGATTGAACTTGGTTTGTGCCTCTGCCCACTGGTTTGGAGGAAGGTCTGCGAACCCTTTTGGGGTTGGCAGTCAGTGGAAGTAGACCTTGTACCCCTGGGATACAATGTTGAGGACCCATCGGTCTCTGGTGATGGACATCCAGTATTTTGCATGAAGGGCAAGTTTTCCTCCTAGGGGAACAAGCGGCTGGGCAGAGGTGTGGAGTGGAGTAGAGAAGTCATTGTGAGGTCTTACCGTAGGGAGGTGGCTTAGCACTCACTGCTTTGGGGGTGGGGGTCACTCCATTGCTTGGATCTCTGCATACCCTGAGACTGTAGTCTGGGTGGTCTGTTTCCCCTGGGTCTAGTTTGAGATGGCCTGGAGGGGGCTGGAAAAGATCAGTGTTTCGAGGGGCAATGCCTACTGAATTTAGGAGGTTGCACTTGTAAGAATTCTTTAACTGTCTGCATAGATTTAGCTTTTTCTTCCATCTTTTTAAGAACCTTTTCTGCTTTGGTGCCAAACAGATTGTTCTTGTTCAAAAGAGCATCTAATAACTGATTTGACATGGTCTGGCAAGGTCTACTCCTTAAGCCAAGCATGTCTTCTCAGTACAAAACCAGTGACTGCTGCCCTGCAAGATGCTACTAGGGCGTCAAAACCACACTGCTTGCTGACTTGGCTTGCAGAATGCATGTTCCTGCAATTCTTTATTTTCTGCACAGTCTGTAAAAGTTGCTATTTTATGCTTAGTAAGTTCCATAATATGTTGCTGATACTTCAGCATGTGAATATAACAATTCAAGGCCGTAATGGCGAGAGTTGCAGAAGTATATAGTTTCTTACCCCATCTGTCCAAAGCTCTGGAATTCCTGTCCGAAGGGGTGGGAATCTTAGCTGTAGCTGCCTTGATACCTTTAGGTCCCTGAGAAATGATCTCTGGGTCAGCAGTAGGATTTCTGAAAAGGAATTTATGAGAGTCAGGTACTCTGTAGTACCGGTCTGGTTTCCTAGGAGCAGGGGGTAAAGTATCAAGTGTAAGACTGGATTCTATAAAGACATCATCCACAACTTCCAGGACTGGGGGTATTGCTAAAGGCCTATGTTTTGGCAAGTCTAGAAATTCTGAGTCTCTTTTTGGACTGAGGATAGTCTTGGCATTCCCAGTGGAAATGCTCTCTTAAAGCGTGTTAAGGTTTCACCAAAAGAAAAATCCTCTGGAGGGGAGGCAGAGGGAATGGATTCCTCCGAATCTGAATCATCATAAGCAGATAAGGGCATGTCTTCCTAGTCAAAAATCTCGGAGTCGTCAGACTCTTGGTCTGTTGAAGCTACTGGGGACTGATCTCTTTTTCTCTTAGCAGGGGAAGGCTGACTTCCCCTAATCAGCATAATAAGGTCTTCTGCCATTCTAAGCATTTTATGTTGTGGCAAGGGAGCAGGTGCATGGGCTTTGTTTGTAGGTTTTCTAGGCGCAGCGCATACTCTTGGCCTTAGAAACTTAGTAGTTTTAGACAGAACTGAAGTAGTCAGTTTGTGTCGAACATCGGTAGTGCGACGAACTTCCTCAGAAGCCGGTGCCTGCTCAGCGGCTCTGGACCCATCCAAGGTAGAGACATCCACAGGTTCATTGGTCGAAGAGTCTCGTGGCATACCGGATTCCAAATGGGTGTCGGTAGAGGCCTGAGAATCCACTGAAGCAGGCATCAGGGGCTGCGAAAGAGCCTCACTAAGTACCGGTGAACTGGCGACTAGCTTAACAGAAGTGTCGTCGGCAGCTTTGAACCTGTGTAATCTGGCTCTGTCTTTATCCTTATGTTTTTTCAGAATATCTGTAGTCGGATGGCTTACCGAAGCCATCTCGGAATACGGAGATCGAGAAAAAGAAGTTATGTACTCACCATAACGTTCCATCTGAGTAGGTACTTCATTTGTCTGCAACCTGTGGGTATCGGATCCGACCTCGGATCCGAGCCGGCAGCTTTACAAGCTAAAAGATCTGAGCTCCTAGCTCCTCCCCTACCCATAATCCCCATGCTGCCTACTGTATTATCTCAGATCGAGTTTGCTCAATCCTAAACAATTCACACCCTCGACAGAGGATCAAGCCCTGCTTCATCTCATGAAAAAGACATTTGTAGATGGCCAGTTATCCAGATGCGGTTAGGGGGTATGGAGGGGGGGTTGGTTGCAGACAAATGAAGTACCTACTCAGATGGAACGTTATGGTGAGTACATAACGTCTTTATCTGAAGTAGTTACTTCATTTGTTCTGCAACCTGTGGGACAGAGTCCCCAGCTACCTATAGAAAGTAACCCTGGGTGGCCTTACGGAAGGATATTCCGAAGCACTGCAGAGCCAAAGGAAGCCCTACTCCTCGAAATCATATCCAATTTATAATGGGAGATGAACGTATGAGAAGTGGACCAAGTAGCTGCTGAACATATGTTGTCCAGAGGAACCCTGGACCAGAAAGCTGCTGATGTAGCAATGGATCGGGTTGAGTGAGCGTGAATTCCCATAGGAACTGGTTTACCTGAGGACGTATACCCGTGGATTATGCACTGGGAAATCCAATTTTCCAGAGTTACTTTAGAAATTGCCTTTCCCATAGCTGATTTAGCAAAGGACACAAACAACTTATCAGACTTGCGAAAATCCTTAGTCCTGTGCAGGTAGAAACGTAATTGCCTGTGTATGCCCAGTTTGTGCAATGTGTATTCCCCTTTGTTCTGAAAATTTGGAAAAAATACTGGTAAATTGATTGATTGGTTAATATTTGACTCTGAAGCCACCTTCGGAAGGAAAGACGAGTTAGTCCTGAGAGACGCTCTATCCTTGTGAAAAATGAGGTAGGGGAGTTTCATGCACAGGGCTTGAAGTTCTGAGACCCTCCTGGCTGATGTAATCGCCACTAAAAAGGCTGTTTTCCAAGACAAGAATTTCAATGGAACCGAAGAGGCAGGCTCGAAGGGTGGACTTGTCAAAGCTTGTAATACTAAAGTTAAGTCCCACGGGGGGAACTACAGATTTCACCGATGGTTTCAAAAGAAAACTGCCCCTCAGGAAGGTTTTGTATATCTTTGAGGATTCTACTGATCCCAGTCCATCCCCCACATGAAAGTGGGAAATGGCTGCTAACTGCACCTTAACTGTGGAAGCGCTCGCTCCCTTCTGAAAGATAAGTGACAAGAAATCCAGAATCGTAGGAATAGGAACTGTAAATGGATCCAGGCCCTTGCATTCGGCCCAAATGGAAAAGCGTTTCCATTTACTATTGTAAATTTTTCTGGTAGCAGGTTTATGGGCCGCCACCAGAATGGCCTTCACTGGTGATGAGATACCGGGAGTCCTAGCCATCAGAGGAACTGGATCAACCAAGCAGACAGCTTGAGGTTTAGCAGGTTCGGGGTTCGGCATCCCGCAGGATGCGAGATCAAATCTGGAATGGGATCCAGAATCCATGGAGGAACAACACTGTGAGACTGTAGGTAACGGAACCAGATCTGATGAGGCCAGAATGGGGCTATGAGGATCACTCTGCTCCCCAACCGACGTGCTTTCTGAATGAACTTTGCCATAAGCGGGAGGGGGGGGTAAGCCATAAAGAAGACCGGGTGGCCAAGCATGTACCAGAGCGTCTCTTGGGGCTTCCCCTGAAGGGGGAAGTATTGCAAAGTACTCGCTGCACTTTGTGTTTGATGGAGAGGTGAAAAGATCGCAGCGAGGCCAACCCCATGCGCGGAAGATTTGCTTCGCAACTGAAGGATTGAGACACCACTCGTACGAGGTGAGAATCACCCGACTCAGTTTGTCCGCCAATATGTTGGACCGACCCGGAATGTGCATTGCTATCAGAAAGCGGTTGGTGGATATCGCCCATTCCCACACTCTCATAGCTTCTCGGCAAAGGGGATAAGACCTGGTTCCCCCCTGTTTGTTTATGTACCAGACTACCGCCATGTTGTCTGTCTGGATTGCAATAGTCCCTAGAGGGAGAAGGTCGTGGAGAGCTTGCAACGGCAAAAGCACCGTCCTCATCTCTAGGACATTGATATGCAAAGCGTCTCTATGGGGGTCCACGTGCCTTGGACGGTTCTGCCCGAACAATGCCCTACCCCACCCGAGGCAAGAAGCATCCGTGGTCAACGTGGCTTGGGGTGGGGGAATTACAAAAGGTCTCCCTTCTTGCAGCTCCCGCGAGCGAAGCCACTAAAGGAGGGAACCCCTGCATACTCTGCTCAGTGAAATCGGGGTGTTCAGCGGGTGAAGCACTAACGACCATTGAACTTGAAGAGTCCACTGCAAGATCCTCATCCGGAGGCTTGCATGAAGAGAGAGCCCGATGGCTGCTGCCCATCGACCCGAGTGCCCTCAGAACCAACTCTGCCGCAGGAGCTGGGCTTCGAAGAAGGGCTAAAAACTGCTGCGATAGGCTGTTCAGTCTGTCTGGAGTTAGTAGGCTCGACAAATGCGCGTGTTCAACTTGGCCCCTCTAAACTCCAAGACCTGTACTGGCTGAAGGGAGGACTTTTGAAGGTTCACTGATATGCCCAACTTCTGGGCGAGAGTTAGAGTGTAATCCCTTGCAAAGCAGAGTTGATGCCTGCTGGGGGTGACGAGGAGCCAGTCGTCCAGGTATGGAAAGACCTGAATTCCCTGGAGTCTCAGGTGGGCTGCGACCACTGCCATGACCTTGGTGAACACCCTGGGGGCTGAGGTGAGGCCAAACGGGAGAACCCTGAATTGATAATGACCGTCTCCTAGCCAGAAGCGGAGAAACCTCCTGGATCGTCGGTCCATCAGAATGTGGTAGTACGCATCCTTGAGGTCTATGGAGCACATTCAGTCGTTCTACCGAAGAAGGGGGAGAATAGCCTGAAGAGTGACCATCCGGAACTTTTCCTTGGGGACGAACAGGTTCAGAGCGGAGTGATCTAGAATCGGTCTCAAGTCCCCCGTCTTCTTTGGCACTAAAATGTGGTAGTACGCATCCTGGAGGTCTATGGAGCACATCCAGTCGTTCTCCCGAAGAAGGGGGAGAATAGCCTGAAGAGTGACCATCCGGAACTTTTCCTTGGGGACGAACAGGTTCAGAGCGGAGAGATCTAGAATCGGTTTCAAGTCCCCCGTCTTCTTTGGCACTATAAAGAACCTGGAGTAGTAGCCCAATCCGGACTGGTCTGGGGGGACGGGCTGGATGGCTCTTTTTTCTAGCAGCTTTGACACTTCTAAGGCTGCAGCCTCCCTTTGATCGGGTGGGACATCGGGGAGGTGCCTGACTTTGGGGGGTAGGTGTATGAAAGGAATGGAGTAACCTCTGGATATGATTCGGAGCACCCATCGATCTGTCGTGATGGACTCCCAATTTGACAGATGCTCCGATAAATGCCCCCCCTGACTGCCTCCAGAGAGGGACAGCCGGGTAAGCCCTCAGGGCTGTTGCGCAGGCCTGTCCGAGAAAGGCTCCCTAGACCCGAAGTTACGCGGCCCCCCTCTGCCTCTGGGCCGGCGTCCACCTTGTCCTCCTCTGCCTCTAGAGGACGAGGGGTCTGAAGCCGGGTGGGACTGCTGAGACTTGCGGAACCACAACTTCTTTTGTCCCCTCCGATTCCTAGAAAAGGATCATTGGGGATTCGAGAAGCGGACCCCGACAGCAGACAGCGTCTTCCCGTCCTTCTCGCTTTGGATAAGCGTCTCGCGTACGGTCTTGCCAAAAAGCGAAGATCCGTCAAAGGGCACACTCGCGAAGGACGCCTTGAAGGGATCTGCGAAATCGCAAAGGTGGAGCCAGGTGTGACTCCGCAGGATGACCCCAGCTCCGCTAGCGGCTCCCTCAGTAGCATGAGAGAGTAACCGCATGGACGTGTTAGAGATGGACTTTAGAGTGGCCATACGAGTTGCAAATGTGCCCTTATCCGTGACCGTCATGGACTCTGGGGGGGCTGCAGCATATTCCTTAATTAGGTCTCGCTGTAGCCTGATAATGTGCGCCATATAGTTCAGCGCCCTTATGGAGAAGGTTGCTGAAGCAAACATCCGCTTCCCAATGTGGTCCATCGCCCGAGATTCCTTATCCAGAGGATGGACCGAGGAACTCTCCAGTGCGAGTTCCTTCTTCGTGGCGGTCGCCACCAGCATGGCATCAACAGGGGACCCCTTAGCCCAGGACTGCCTATCTGCGGGGGAGCTAAGAACTTTGTCAGGACATCTGGGAATTGGCTCCATGGTGTCGGGTTCTTTCCATGCCCTGGTGGTAATTAAGTCCACCAGGGGGTCAGCCGGAGGGGACACCCAGGAGGTAGATGGGCCCACCTCAAATGCCTCCAGGAACACAGATTCATCCGAGGAAGGTTTTTGGGCAGACCACCCCCCTCTAATACGCAACATTTCCATGATATCTCCAAAGGAGACATCTTCGGGGGTGATCTTGTGGAACCTTCCCCTTCATCCAAATCCGTGTCCGTGGTGATGGACTCAAGGGAGTCCAGGTGCCTCCTTTTACACTGCCGTTTGCGAGGCACCTCCTTGGTGGGACTGTCCGAGGAGGGCTCACCCACGGGGTCCTGTTCCTCCAAGGGAACTAACTGGGGGGTTTGAGCAGGCTGTCCCATAGGATGGATGATGGAGGATAGACCCACATGCATGGGGGGGGGGAGGATCCGAGGCCTGGACCGGGGATGTGGAAGACCTCGACAGAAACCTCTCCACTATCTCAAAAGCCGAAGGAGAACTACTTTCCCCAGGCTCTGAAAGTAGTCTCCTCGGCTCCAAAGCAGGGATCGGAGTCAGAGCCGAAGCAGTCGGATCCGAGAGAGAGGTGTGCTCCGACCTACACTGCACCGGAGATACACCAATCCCCATGGATCCGATGGTCGGCCCTCGGCCCAGAGAGCTAGGATCCGACATGCTCGAAGGCAAGGTCAGCGTCGAAGATACCGGAACTATCGGCGCCGACAAAACCCCGGCTCCGAAAGGGCCCAGATCCGATGACTCCAAAACCCTAAACCGGGTCGGAGAAGGAGTGATCTGAGCAAAGAGAGGGGCTGTGCTCCCCCCCTGAGGGGGGGGGGGAGGCAAGAGCACCCCCATCTGCATTTGGGTTTGCAGGAATAGACGCATCATCCGATCCATGTCCGCATCGGTAAGGCTCCTGGTTGACCTAGAAGTCGTCGAGGTGGGCCGGGAGGGCCGCCTCGACGACCTCGAAGGAGACCGGTACTCCTCCTCCGGTGAGAAATGAGGAAAACGGAGCCGAGAGGGGGAGGATCCGGGGACCTTCGAGGGAGAGCTGGTAACTTTCGAAGGGGGGGCTGAGGGGTGAGCCTCAGCCCACCTTTTGTGAGACCTGTGCTTATCTTTCTCTTTGTGCCTTTTTTCCTTGGAGAAAGAAGCACTAGAGTCCCCCAAACTCTGCACAGTAGAGGGAGTTTGAGTCCCAGGGCAGAGCGGGGGGGAACTGAAGGCGCCGGGGCTACGATAGTAGCCTGAGCCTTCGAAGGGGAGGAAGAAGAAGCAGAATCCTGGGGAAGTAGGCCCGCCAGTATCAGCTTGTTCTTCCTGTCCCTAACTGCCCGAAGATTAAAGGCTGCACAAATTTAGCAAGCCGTTGATAAGTGGGCCACCCCCAGGCACAAGACACACTGAGTGTGGCCATCAGCTGGGGAAAGCTTATGGCCACACTCAGTGCACTTGGAAAAAATGGCTTGGGCCCTTCCGCCATTACACAAAACACACACACACCCAAACACTAAGGGGGAGGGGAAAAAAACTCTAACGACCACAAGAAAACTACAGAAAGGGGGCTAACACTCTATTTCTAAAGGGAAATTAACACTAACAAGCTTAAATTTAACTTAAAAAAATTTTCTCAAAGAGAAAAAGCTGAAACGACCTCACCAAGCTTAAGGAGCTCTACACAAGTAGCTGTCTTCAGCCGAGACAAACTCGATCTGAGGTAATACAGTAGGCAGCAGGGGATTATGGGTAGGGAGGAGCTAGGAGCTCGGATCTTTTAGCTTGTAAAGCTGCCGGCTCGGATCCGAGGTCGAATCCGATACCCACAGTTGCAGAACAAATGAAGTAAGGGCCCGACGACGAATGGTTCAGACGTTGAACAAGGCACAAAACCGATACGTCGTGGTCTGGGCCTAAACAGGTGATGCAGTAAGAATGAAAATCTCAGTGTGGTATTTGCTTTCCACAGGCAAGACAATTGTTAACTTTTTTTGACATCGGTTAGTGCAAGAAAAAAGGATCCCCAACGGGGTACTTAGCTTTAGAAGACTTAAGGATGATTCAATTCGTAAATGAAAACTCAGCGGCTGACCGGCACTCATGCGAACTGCTTCTGCTTCAGGCTCCTCAACAAGAAAGATTGATCTAATGGTGTCGGCTCCCTGTTTTTATACCCCTGACGACCTGAAGTCAGTCCTGAAGTGACAGCAACTGATGCAGAAATACTAGGTCTCTGGTATTCGGGCCGACTGAGGGCTACCTGCAGGCAGATAACCCAAGTGTGATGACTGCAACAGTGAAACACGAAGAACATCCCATTGGTCCTTGGTAATGGTGGCCCAGGTGCTTGAGTGAAAGGAAAGTTTTCCTCCTAGAGGTAGGTGAAGGTGGGCAGAGGGAGGGGGTGGTGGAGGTGAGTCATTGTGAGTTCTTACCATAAGGGGGTGGCTTAGAACTCCCTGGTTATGAAGTGGAGGTAGTCCACTGCTTAGATCTCTGCATTCCCTGTGGCTGCTGTCTGAGGGGGGGGGGGTTGTTTCCACAGGGCCTAGGCTGGGCCAGTTTACTAGGAGCAGGAAAGGACCAGTGTTTTGATGGACAATTACTGCTGAACCTAGGTGGCTGGACCTGCAAGAAATCCTTAACTGTTTGCATCGATTTTGTTTTTTTCTTCCATCTTTTTTAAATTCTCTTCTGCCTTAGTGCCAAATAAGTTATCTTTGTGCAAGGGGGCATCCAACAATTTAGATTTGACATGGTCTGGCAGGGGTTGTTCTTTAAAACATGCATGCCTTCTAATGACAGAACCAATGACTGCTGCCCTGCAAGAAGCATCTAGGGCGTCAAAGCCACAGTGCAAGGTGTGTTTAGTTACTTGACTTGCAGAACGCATTAATTCCTGTAAATCTTTAGATTCTGCCCAAGCAGAAAGGGAAGAGTTCCAAGGTATGTTGCTGAAATTTCAGCAAATGGAACTGACCATTTAGTGCCCTGATAGCAAGCGTAGCTGAGGTGTATACTTTTTTACTCCATCTGTCCAATGCTCAGGAATCCCTGTCTGAGGGGGTGGGATTCTTAGCAGAGGTTGCTTTAATCCCTTTTGGCCCTTGAGAAATTACCTCCGGGTCAGCTGTTGGATTTTTGAAAAGATATTTGTGTGAGTCAGGGACCATATAGTACCCATCTGGTTTTCTGGGAGTGGGAGGTAGGGTGTCAGGAGTCACACTGGATTCAAGGAAAACATCCTCCACAACATGCAGGACTGGAGGGATGGCCAAGGGTCTGTGTTGTGGAAGATCTAAGAATTCCCTGAGTCTCGTTTTAGACCGAGGGTAGTCCTGACTGTCCCAATGGAAATGCTCCCTTAAAGTGTGCAGGGTTCCCCCAAAGGAAAAGTCTTCTGGGGGAGAGGCTGAAGGAATGGAATCTTCTACATCAGAATCCTTATAAGTGGAGAGAGGTTACATGTTGTCATACTCAGATGCATCAGATTCATCCGATTCTTGTTCAGACGAAACTAGAGGGGACAGATCTCTCTTCCTTTTGGAGAGGGTAGCTTGACTTCCCTATGATCAGCATGATAAGGTCTTCCACCATTTTAAGCATCTGAGACTGAGGCAAGGAAGCAGGAGCCTGAGAGTGGGTCATTGGGTTCTTGGGTGTGGTTCGCACCCTGGCCCTAAGAAACTCGGCTGGTTTTGAAAGAACAGTAGTCACGAAAGAAGACGTCTGTTTGTGTAGAGATTTGGTAGTGCGAAGGACTTCCTCGGAAGCCGGTGCCTGCTCAGTGGCTCCAGACCCATCCAAGGTAGAGACGACTGCAGGATCCTTAGTCAAAGAAGAGTTTTGCAGCATACTGGACTAAGGGTCACTGTAGCAGCCTGTGAATCAACTGACGTGGGTATCAGGGGCTGCGAAAGCGCCTCACTGAGGACCATTGAACTGACGACTAGCTTAACGGAAGTGTTGTCGGTAGATTTGGACCTGTGCGGTCTGTCTCTGTCTTTATCTTTATGTTTTGTTCGGAAGATCTGCTGTCGGATGGCTTATCAAAGCCATATCGGAATTCAAGGACTGTAAGCGAAAATATCTGGCTACAATAAGGGCCCGACGACGGACAGTCCTGGCGCTGAACAAAGCACAGAGGCAGCAATGGGGGACGTCGTGGTCTGGGCCTAAACAAGTGACGCAGTAAGAGTGGAAGTTTCGGTGCGGTATATGCTTTCCACAGGTGAGACAATTAACTTTTTCTGACATTGGTTAGTGCAAGAAAAAAAGGATTCCCAACAGGGTACTTAGCTTTAGAAGACTTCAATTTAGTAGACGAATACTCAGGTAGCGGCCAACCGGCACTCGTGCGAACTGCTTCTACTTTGGGCTCCACGGTAAGAAAGACTGGGGTAATGGCGTCGGCTGCCTTACTTTGTACTACTGCCAGCCTAACGTCATTCTTCAAGCGACAGCAACCAATGTAGAAATACTTAGTCTCTGGTATTCGGGCCTGACGAGGGCTACCATGGCAGGGATAACCCAAATGTGATGACTGCAACAGTGAAACATGAAGAACATCAAAAATTATCATTTCATATAATGAGTTCTAGACGACTGTACAACTATCAGACTTCTTGAAGAGAAAACAGTCGTCAGAAATAGTAAGTGAACTCAACACTGCATGGGACAGTAATTAAGCCACTGGCAAGAGGACTTTTGGACTGGAGGGGTTAAATTGTTGTACAAGGACATGCAACACATCCATCAAATAAGGAGTAGAAGAGATAACGCACAAGATCTTTATATGCCATAAAAATATGTTTCTATGACTAATGACACAGCAAAAGCAACCATTTGACAGCATTAAATAAATCAGACCTGGAAACTTAAAACCTGATATTAAGCTTTTTTCTTCTTTCTTTCTTTCTGTCCATCCACTTTGTGCTGGGTGTTTCCTGACTGCACACTTTAAGCATGATCCTACAGGTATACAGTTGCATAATCAACTCCCTTTTCTCCATTTTTACATGAAGTCAGGTTCAGGTGGTGTCATTTTTTATGCCAATACCAGATGCAAGCAGGCAACAGACTTTAAGAAGGCCTGAAACTTCAACCAGCACTAGTACTATACCACTGGGAACTGCTGCAGTTAAGGATGCCATGCAAAAGCAAAAAAACAAAGTCAGTGCTAAAGGTGATTAGTTTGTTTCAACAGCTGGTTATCACAAGGACACACATATTTCTGAAGTTCTTTTTTGTTACAGCACTAAAGCAGAACAACTTCCATAGGCTATGACCATCAGGATAACATCCAATCAGTACCACCAGGAGGAAAGAACGGGGTTCATTTACCTGGGACATAGAAAGCATCACGAACCCTAGAAGACATTGGTTTTATAAAAAATGATGCTAGGATTTCTGCTAAGAAGCAGAATACAGACAAGAAAGATTATTACCTTGGATTCAATGACTATGATTACCTGAATCATAGGATATAATTAAAAAAAAAAGTAGTAGCGAGTATCAGAAAGCTCCTGGTCTGTGTAGTTACAGGCAGGACCAAGACATGCTGAATCATACAGCACTGGGAGGAGCATATCTAGAGTGCAGTATACATTTGCAGAAAAGGATACAGGAAAAGGAGGCTGCCCGAGTGTCATGTTGTTACCAAAATAATGAAGATGTCCTTTCCTTCACTATTGCAGTATTTCTTACATCTAGAATTCCCTGCCCTGGGTAGCCTGATGTCCAGCCAGTATACAAATGCCTTCAGCTGCTTTAAGGTACAACGTACATCACACATATGCTCCTCACTTAGTGCATAAAGGTGACATCCAGACTGTACCATCCTCAGAAGTGATAGCCCCAGTCGGAACACCAGCCCAAGGAAAACCAAGAGGTAACCAGGACATCCAGGAGAGAAAGGATGGAGCGAATACTGCAACACTGAAGGGAAGGACATCTATGTTACAGTAAGATTTTACACAACTATACTATGTCCTTCTCATTCACTGGCTGCAGTATTCCTTACATCTGGGACAGTGCCAAAGCTCAAGAGGAAACTTGGGAGGAGGAAGGCCCAGCATAGCTCTCAAGGAAGCCATGAAGGATGTCCCTAGTAAAACCAGCTCCAGCTCTGGATATTAAATCCAACTTGTAGCACTTGGTAAAAGTATGCACAGAAGTCCATGTAGCTGCCTCAAGAACAGACTTGTATCCAAACCCTTGAAAAAAGCACCAGAAGAAGCCATATCCTTAGTAGAATGAGCCTTTACAGAAGAAGGAAAGCTCTTACCATGAAAAGAACAACAAAAAGAAATAGCCTTTCAGGTTCAAGAAGAAATAGTTTGGTTGGATACATCCAATCCTAGGGACCTACGATGAAAAGAAACAAAAGGGATCAGATTTTCTAACAGATTTAGTCTCATCCAAATAAACTCTTAGTTGTCTATGCACACCCAAAGTATACAGCACCCTTTCACTGGCAGATTGCAGAGAGGGGAAAAGGCAGGCAAATAAACAGACTGATAAAGTGGCAACTCATTAACCAAGTTGGGCATAAAAGAAGGATTAGTATGCAAGAACACCTGTCCTTAAGAAACACCAGAAAAGGAGGACAAGCCATAAGGGCTCGAAGCTCAGAAACCCATCTCACAGAAGTAATGGCCAACAAAATAAAGGTTTTCCAGGAGCAATGTTGCAAAAGCAAGCTGAAGCAGCAGGCTCAAAAAGAGCCCGAGTCAACTTCTCCAAAACAAAATTAATATCCCCGGGAGAAGGAACAGGCTTCCTGGGAGGCTTAATATGAAGGACACCTTTAAGGAGTTGCTTAGCTTCAAATCTAGAAGCTAAAGGAGGAGATAAAGGCAGACAAGCAGAGATAGCTGATAAGTGGACCATAACAGACAAATAGCCAAACCAGCATTGAGCAATTCACACAGAACAGAGAACCAAATGAACATCCACAGTAAGTGGATCCAGGTTATGAGAGAGACACAAAACAGAAAACCTCCTCCATTTGCATAAGTAGGATTTCCTAGTACTGGGTTTCCTGGCCTCCTGCAGGACCCTAAGCACATCCTCAGAAAAAAAGGTGTCTATGTGGAATCAAAATACTATCACCCACAATGTCAGTTGAAGAGTGGAAAAGTGGGGATGGATGAGAGATCCCTTATCTTGTATAAACAGATCCACCCTGTGAGGTATCTTGTGATGACTGCCCTTGGGTAAATGCAGAAGAGGGAACTAATGCTGTCTCGGCAAAAAGGGAGTCCAACAAAATTTTGGGACCATCCTGTTGAATTCTGAACAGGACGTTTGGAAGAAAGGAAGGTAGGAAATGTATAAAGCAACATTCCCTTACAAAAAAGGGAGAGGGCATCCACTTTCCACACCAGAGGACCTGAGACTCTGGCACAAAACAGAGGAAGTTGTTTGTTCAGAGGGGAGAAAAAACACACTGAACTACTGGAGAAATAAACAGTCACCATCCACTTTTACTGTGCTCCTAGTACTTCAACATCAAGCCTTCCAGGGAAAAATCATGCACAAAAATGGTGTGCTTTATACACATTTCACTACATTCATTATTCAATTCAATTATACAATAATTGAACAATTAATCAGTGAGTCAAGAAAGTTAAAATCTAAAGTGCATCCTGAACAATAAAGTGCTTCAGAAACATTTAAAGTGCATCAAAACATATAAAGTGCAACCGCTTACATTCCTATTGCATTTAACATTACAATTTAAGACGTTAATACAAAAGCACTTATGCACCTCTAGATAAACAAATACTAAAACATTTTGCCCTACAATGGTTGATCAATTAATCAAGGAGTCAATAAAATTTAAAGTACATCCTAAGCAATTAAAATGCTTCAGAAACATTTAAAGTGCATCAAAAAACTTTTAAAATGCAACCCCTTACATTCCTATTGCATTTAACTTAATAATTTAAGTTCATGCCAATGCACCTATACATCTTTAGATTAACAAATACTTAAATATTTCACCCTATACATATAAATCATTCATCTTATATGTCTATGCATTTATAAAATAATGCATACTGAAACATTTTATCCTATGCATGTAAATCTAACTCCATATTAAGACCATGGGGTCACAAAGTTCCAAAATTAATAATATATCTACTTTCCATTCTTAATAAAATGCGCCCATATTCCATGCCTTGTGCTGCATAAGGTTAGTTTACAACAGAAAAAAATAAACTACTAGTGTTACCATTGTGAACAGCATGGAAATGCTGTGCCACAGGATTATTAAGCCTAACATGCCTCACATCCCCCAAATGCCCCATAATTCTTCTTTTCACCATTCTTCTGGTGTGGCCTACATACCACTTTATAGGTAGACAATCACATCCAATGGCATAAACAACCCCACTGGTACTGCAATTGTAAGATCCCAGGGTGATGAACTTCTTTCCATTAATCAAAAGTACCTGAAATGTTCTTGACCTTGTCACACACCTTGCACGTTCCACATCTAAAGGTGCCTACTGTGTTAGAACCAGTTTCCATCCTACTTACTCTACTGTTCAATAATTCCTTCAGGATGTGAAATCTACTATGAGAAAAAACAACCCTGCCCTTGAAAATGTTGCCCACTTCCACATCCTGCTGTATAATAGGTCAAAACCTATGCACGAACGCCTTCAATGTAGCTGAAAAAGGGGAAAATTTATTAACAAAAAATATATCATCCTTACCCACTTTATGATAATCTCCACGCCCATGATGTGTTGCATGACTCCATACTCTCCGACCACCAATTTGCTTTCTCACTTTCTCCTCAGCCCTATTTAACACCTTGCTAGAAAACCCTCTCTTCGCCAACTTGCATCCAACAAGGTTAAATTCCCCATCTAATGTGGTTCTGTCATGAACATTGTCACTAATGCGCTTGAATACTCCATAAGGGAGAAAATCAAGTAAATGTTCTGGATAGCTGCTGTCTGCACTCAAAAAATTATTAGCCACTGTTTCCTTATAAAATGGTTTAAAAGACACTTGCTTGTCTTTATCCACAAAGACCTCCAAATCTAGAAACTGTATCTATGAGTTTGATAGGATACTGTGATGCCATACTGATTCTGATTTAGTTCCAACATGAACTGTTCAAAAAGACTAATCTTCCCTCTACATATCAAAAACAAATCATCAATATAACGTTTGAAAACTATAACATTTTCCAAAAATATGTATTCCTATAAACACAGCTCTCCTCAAAAAAACCCATAAAAATTATGGCATAAGATGGGGCAAAGGATGCCCCCATAGCAGTTCCTGTTCTCTGTAAAAATAAATTGTCCTCAAAACTAAATACATTGTGTGTCAGTGCAAATTCCAACAGCTGTAAAATGTAACTTGTTGTGGGACCTTCCCCCAATAGTCTGGCTACTGCTTCCAGACCCCACCGATGAGAAATATTGGTATACAAGGACTTAACATCAACAGGTGCCCAGAAAAAATCTTCTTGCCACTCAGTCCCTCCCAAAACTTCTGAGAGTGTTTTATCATTTCTAATGTGTGAAGTGACTCGCTTCAAATGCTCTTTCAACTGTGCATCCAGAAAAATACCAATATTCTGGGTCTCCTAGGGGGATTTGTTAAGTCCTTGTGTTCCTTGGGAATGGCATAGAACTTAGCCATTCTAGGATATTTTACATGCAACTTTTTGACATCAGTGGTGAAAAGAAATCCCAGTCTCCCTCCCTTTTCAAGTAATTCCAGCAACAAGTCATTATATGCATCCAGAACATTTGACTGCACCTGCTCATAAACACCAACTTCCAGCAACAATACCTTCATCAGATTGTTAAATTTCACTCTAGACATCATTACCCAGTTACCCCCCTTATCTGTTTGTGCAAAAACATTATCTTTATTCAAGCTTAACTGCCTTAATGCATTCTTGTTCATGCCTTTTCAAGTTATGGGGCTTACAACTGTCATAAAACTTCTTACATTCAACTTGCAACTGTTTGTATAACACCTTCTCAAATTTTATTATGGCTGAGACAGTTCTAGGCGGATAAAAAAAGTGCTAACATAAGGAACCCTAGGAATACTAAATTTTCCATATCCAGTGTAATATGAAAAAACTATTCCTATTACTTTCAAGCTCTTGTTCATAAGCAAAAATATCCACTAACTAATTTTCATACAGTGACAAATCTAGCAATGGTTCCTCATCAATGATGCACATTACATTACCACTTGCATTTTCTGGATTTGTTTTAGAAAAAAATGCCTTTAAGTGTAGTTTGCGACAAAAAGTACATATTTCTTTTTTTTTTTTCAATAATCCGTTTTTTATTGTTTTCAGATATACTAATACAAAACTACTCCATATACAATATATACATGAATGCTTCCAAAAGATACACCAAACATTGTATATTCACATAAGTTATTAAAAAGGTAATACACAAAAAGTACATATTTCTAACATTACGTCTGCCAAGGCTGGAAAATAGGTTGGCACAAATTTCATCCCTTTCAAAAGTAAACTATACATGTTATCATCTAATTGCAAATCTGATAGATAATAATATTTAACATTTCACTTTGACTCACTGAATGTGAACTATTTACATTATTCAAGAATACCTGTTATTATGCTCATTAAATGTGACAACATCATTAGTAATGTTAAGTCCAAAATATCCAATTCTCTGATTTTCTTCATTTCTTCCTGTTCTGCCACCTCCCGTTGTGCTTGCTTTTCGATTGCTGTGGGCTCACTCTCTGACCACTGCTCTGCTCACACTGCTGGACACCTCCTTCACTCAATTACTCAAACAAAACACTTTTCCTGCTGTTGATGCTGCTGCTTGCTTCTGTGTACGAAAAGTATGACTCTCGCAGACTCGGAGACCTCATAGCCATATTTTTTAAGGTGGACCTGCTCTGCCTAGGTTTTCTCTGCCATTGAAAGATGAGGTTACTCTTATAATCATGACCATCTCTGTCCAGTTTCCTTTCAAGTATTTCAGCCTCAGCTTTGCCCACTCTCACATGAATGTCCTTCATTTTATTAAATATGGCAGTTCTGGTTCCCCCTTAAGCTCGTCCTGCAGCTCCAAAATTGAATTTCTTACTTGTTCATGCAGTCTATTGTTGCATTTGACAAGTACTTTAAGCCACCCTAAAGTACACTGTAAAGAGATAGTCTTCCACTCCTCAAATAAATCAGCTTCAGAAAATTCAGAAGCTGGAAGTTTGTCCACCCTTAAACCCCGAGGGTGGAAATTCAGGCTGATATATTTATCCAGCAACCGGGTATCATAATATAAAAAGACACCTCCTTTACAACCAAACATTTTAGTCCCTCATACCTGGTTGCCTGCTGGTCTCAGGCCATTACAAGACCGCAAATCGGAAGCAGCCACCTTCTGATACCTTTCTCTCCACATTTATGTACAGGAAAGAAAGGTAGTTAATGAATTGGACCTGGAATTGGATACATCTCCACCAACTTAAGCTCCAGTAACAGACATACTGTCAGAAAACTCCAAAAACACCACTCCATGAACCAACTCACCAAGGACAGAAAAAACACGCTGAACAACTGGAGAAACGGTCACCACCCACTTTTACTATGCTCCTAGTACTTTGGCATCAAAGATGCATAGGTGCATTGGCATGAACTTAAATTAATAAGTTAAATGCAATAGGAATGTAAGGGGTTGCATTTTAAAAGTTTTTTGATGCACTTTAAATGTTTCTGAAGCACTTTAATTAATTAGGATGCACTTTAGATTTAAATTTTCTTGACATACTGATTGAAATTGAGCAACCATTGTGGGGCAAAATGTTTTAGTATTTGCTAATCTAGAGATGTACAAGTACTTTTGTATGAACTTGTATTTTAAAAGTTTTTTGATGAACTTTAAATGTTTCTGAAGCATTTTAATTGCTCAGGATGTACTTTAAATTTTCTTGACTCGTTGAGTAATTGATCAACCACTGTAGGGTAAAATGTTTTAGTATCTGTTAATCTACAGATGCACAAGTGCTTTTGTATTAACTTCTTAAATTATAATGTTAAATGCAATAGGAATGTAAGGGGTTGCACTTTATATGTTTTGATGCACTTTAAATGTTTCTGAAGCACTTTATTGTTCAGGATGCACTTTAGATTTTAACTTTCTTGACTTGCTGATTAATTGTTCAATTATTGTATAATTGAACTGAATAATGAATGTAGTGAAATGTATATAAAGCACACCATTTTTGTGCATGATTTTTCCCTGGAAGGCTTGATGACGAAGTACTAGGAGCACAGTAAAAGTGGATGGTGACCGTTTCTCCAGTTCAGTGGGTTTTTTCTGTCCTTGGTGAGTCTGGTTCATGGACTGGTGTTTTAGGAATTATTCAGAGGGGAGGCAAATAGATCTACTTGAGGAGTACTCTGATTATGGACAATGTCCAGAAACACATCCTTGTGAAGCACCCATTCATGGAATTGAGTTAACTCATTCACTCCAGAGCAGCTCAGAAAATGCTGCCTGCCTACTTCCACTGTAGGAACAACAGCACAGCCTGAGCTCATTTTCAGACAATCCATTTGTAATACCATACAGAAAACAAATGTTCATAACTCTTTAAGCATAAGAGTTGCACTAAAAATGTAAATGCGAAAATTGTACAGCAGACACTGACCTTTCCAACAATGTAAATGTTGATAGTGCGTATCTGTGTCATTACTAAATATCTGCCAAAGAATGTGCTGATATTATGGATAATTTTTACCTTTTTGATAAAACAAATCACAATATCTTGGCAAATGTACCATGGAGAGCCATACAATTTGTAATTAATTTAGTTGAATGTCAGCTTTAAAACGATACCTTAACCATTGCCGTGTGGTGCTCCTTTATGGAGATATTCACAGAAATATGAATAATATTACATTTCTCATAACTGATCAATAAAGAAAGCATAAGATCTCATCACCTGTAACAGACAGAAACTACATATCAGTGTACAGGTTGTGTGGCTCAATGTCAGCTTCAAAATGATGCATCATTTGCGTCATTATGCTCCCTTGCAAAGATATGGGCATAATAATGAGAAATATGGCAAATTTATAATTTTCATAATCCTACAAGACTAAAATCTGTACATGTGTGCATCATAAAGGCACCGTTCTTTTACCATTTTGTAAGGAGTAATAATGTCTTCAAAATGAGATATTACTAGGCACACTGACATACTCCCTTGCAAAGTTATTTACCAAAATATGAAAAAAAAATCATAATTTCCATAACATAAGCCCTGAACAAACTGCAATATCTGTACATGTGTACATCACATGAGCACGTTCTTTTACCAAGTTGTAAGGACTAATACGGTCTTCGAAATGAGGCATTACTTAGCATGTTGACATCTTTCCTTAGCAAAATCATTTACTGAAATATGCAAAAATTTCATAATTTTCATAACCTTAGTCCTAAAAAAACTGTGATATCTGTACATGTGTACAGCATACAGACACATTTATTTTATCATGCTGTAAAGAGGAATACTGTCTTCAAATTGAGGACTTAGCCACGTTGACATCTTCCCTAGCAAAGTTACTTACCAAACTATGAAAAAAATAACTTCCATAACCTAAGTCCTAAACAAACTATGATATCTGTACATGTGTACAGCCCACGGGCATAGTTCTTTTACCATGTTATAAGGACTAACACAGTCTTCAAAATGAGGTATTACTTAGAACAACTGCATGCTCCCTAGCAAAGATATTTACTGAAATATGAAAAAAATCATAATTTCCATAATCTAAGTCCTACACAAACTGTGATACAGGTTCATAGGTAGGTACTAGGCTATTGGCCCTAGGGCCTATACAAGCCTAGCCAAAAAGGTACCCTGGCTTTCGCCACCCAAGAAAATGATTTTCCGGTGCCCCTGTCAAACAGAACCACAGAAGTGATCCCCGGGGTGAATTTCCTATTACCCATCCAATCATCAAGATTTTTCTTGAAGAGTGCTTATGAGGAGTTCTGTTTGACATAGACAGGTAGTCTGTTCCAGAATAAGGGAAGTCTCTGGGACAGGAATCTATCCCTCCAGCATGTTCCGTTTATTGTGGGGACAAGGTTTAGGTCCCTAGAGCGTGTAGCTCAGAGGGACTGGGATTCCTTTAAGTGGAGCATGTCCAACAGCTCTGGGTTTGACATAGCTTTCTATGTTAGGCAGAGATCACCTCTGAGTAGGCGATATGCTACAGAGTAAAGCTGAAGTTTTTTGAGACGGTCAGTGTAGGGCATTTGTTTGAGGCCAGTAATCCTCTTTGTTAGGTACTTCTGTGGCTTTTCCAGCTGCTGGAGATGTCTTGTGAGGTACATTCCAAAAGGGGTGTTGTACTCTATAATGGGTCTAATGAGTGTCTGAGCAGGCGATATGTGACTGAGTAAAGCTGGAGTTTTTTGAGTCAGTCTATGTAAGGCATCTGTTTGAGGCCAGTGAGGTATTTTTGTGGCCTTTCCAGTTGTTGTAGATGTCTTGTGAGGTACATACCAAAAGAGGCGTACTCTATAATGGGTCTAATGAGCGATGAGTAGAGGGGAACAATGACCTCTTTTTCTGGATGAGAAACCTTTTGTGATGAAGGTGTGCCACGTAGAAGGATTTCCTGAGCACTGTGGCACTGTGATTATCAAAGGAGAGACTACTGTCCACCTGTGTCCCAAGGTCTCCTATCACACTTTTGGTGTTAAGCAGACTACTGCCTAAGTGGTAGTTCATGGGTACAGTGTTTTTAACAAAGGGGATGACAATACACGTTTTGGCATTGAGCTTGAGACCATGGCTTTGACACCAAGCACTGTCTCAGTGAGGCCCTTTTGTAGGATGTCCACATCATTAGGAGTTTTGATTATGGCTCCTAGTTTGCAGTCATCTGCAAATTTAGTTAGCCAAAGACCTTCTGTGTTAGCCTGTACTTCAGAGAAGTAGATACCAAACAGGAGAGGACCCAGGACTGAACCCTGTGGTACACCACTTGTCACTGGACTGAAGTCCAATTTGGAGTCTGCTACTTTCACAGTGTGGGTTCTGTCAGTAAGCCAGATGGCAACCCATCTTGTGACATAGGGATTTATACCTAGTTTAGTGAGTTTATCTATAATTCCAGAGTGGGGTGTGGTACTGAACACCTTGGCAAGATCTAGATAGGCTGTGTGAACCACCTTATCCTCATCTATGGCTTTGGTGACAACTTCAAAGAAGTCTATCAGGTTTAGGAGACATTATCTGCCTTTTACAAACCCGAACTGTGTGGGATCCAGAGTTTGGAGATCTCCAATGTCTGTTTATGAGTTCAAGGATGATACGTTCCATGGCCTTGCAGACCAGGCTTAACAGGCTAATGGGGCGGTAGTTCCTGGGGTCAGTCGTGGCCCCCCCCCTTTGTGGAGTGGGATAACAGTCGCGGTGCGCCATTCAATGGGCACAAAGCCTGAGGTGAGGCTTTGATTGAACATGGTACTTAGGTGGGGTGCCAGTTCATTCTGTAGTTCATGTAGAAGGCAGCCTGGGATGTTGTCAGGTCCACTGGATGCTGTGTTCTTGGCTTTGGAGAGTGAGGATTTTACCTGTGCAGCCGTGATTACAGGAACTTTGCATTCTTACAGTATACAGATGGGCCCTTTAGGGGGTGAGAGGGGGGTAAAGTTAGCACTGAACCTATCTGCCAGGATGTTGTCAATATCAGTTGGTTTTGTATATTTAGTGTCATTGTGCTATAACTCAGAGCAGATCAGTGTGTTGCCACTGAGATTTTTGACATAGCTATAGAATGATTTGTGGTTGTTTTTAGAAATCAGTGGCAATTTTGTTTTCATAACTAGCTTTGGAGGATTTTATGAAGGATCTCAGCTTCTTACTGAGGCTGACCAGGGAGTTCCTCCAATCGCGGGATTTTACTCTTTTTTTTTGCAACAGTTTCTTTCTTCTGTTGTAGAGTTTGTTTATGTCAGAAGGCCACCAGATTGGTTTCCTTTTTTTGGAGGATAGCATCTTGGTTCTGTTAGGGATAGCATAATCTATGCACCCGTGTAATTGCTTATAAAGGGCATTTGTGTAGGATTCAGCAGTTGTACCTCTATTGTCCATCTGCATGGGTGTCATGAAGTCTGCCACTTCTGTCTTAAGAAGCGTGAAGTTGGCTTTGGAGAAATTATTTATGGTTGTTTTCCTAATGAGGGGCTGGGAGCGGGATGTGGATGTCTAGAGTGATTAGCTTGTGGTTGGATCTGACCAAAGAGGAGCTGACTTCTGGTGTTGAACACCAGTCGCCCATGTTGGTGATGACCAGGTCTAGGATATTGCTGCCCCTGGTTGGAGTGTGGATAAGTTGATCAAAGGCATTGGAATTGATGATTTCCAGAAAATGTTGAGCAAGAGAGTTGGTACATGACTAGTTTTCCCAGTTAATAGTAGGATAGTTGAAATCACCCATTATTAGAGTGTTGGGTTGTACCTTAATATTTTCCAGTGTATCAAGAAAAGAGGAGTGGGAATCCTGGGGCATGGTGGGGGGTCTGTGGCAAGCTACAATCTGGATTGCGGTTTTGCCCAGAGTTAGCTGAACTTGGATAATCTCGGATGCATTATGCTGAGTAACCAGCTTGGAGGTGTGGATATCTTTAATGAATATGGACACGCCTCCACCTTTAGCGTTTCGGTCCGGGTTTGGTGGTCGAAAGTTGTGGTATGTATTATAGCCTGGTAATGCAGGAGTTCTCTCTGGAGCTTTGAATCAGGTCTCTTTCACTGCAGAGATGTCAATGTTCTCCATTTTAAGGAGTGCCTCGAGTGAGTGCATTTTGAGGTTTAGACTTCTAGCACTGAGTAGCATTACCCTCAGATTTTGCTTGCTTGTACCTGTTACGGTGGTGAATTTGTCATTTGAACCTTGCCTAAAAAAGGCAGTATAGGGGTGGCAAGAGCCTTTGCCAGTATACGGAATCCCAAGGGCGACAGGTGCAGGCCATCTCTGGCAAAGCAGCATGGTCTGTCGATCATGTCATCCCAGGTAGACAGATACTGGATTCCCTTAGAATGACACCAGAAGCTTAGCCAATTGTTAAAGGCAATCATTTTGTCCTTGTACTGTGGTATCATTCTGGGTAATGGCAGGATGCTACTCAGGGCTAGGGTCATACCTGCCTGGGCTGCAAGATCGGAGAGCTCCTCCATGTCTCTTTTCATGTAGTCCAGGGAGGTACGTCTCAGGTCATTCACACCAACATGGACAATGACAGAGTCATATTTGTACTTGTTGTGGAGTGACCTGAGTGCGTGCATTATGTGGCGGATCCTGGCACCCGACAGGCAGCTGACAGTAACTTTTTCCTTGTTTAGCCTGGTGAGTGGAACATCATTATGGGCTATAGTTGAGTGGCACACTGAATATGTGAGCTATGTTTCATTTAGGTTGTGTTGGGGGGTGGAGGTTGCTTGCATTTCTGCTTTGGAGGTCTTGGTTGTTTGGGCAGATTTGTACTGAGAGCTTCCACAAATGTAGGTGTGTGTTTTGGTGGTGTAGGCTTTGAAAGACTATGTGATGAGTGTGGTGCGGTGCAAGTGTTTACCTTCTCCTCTTGATTGTCTAGTCCAGTCTTCGGTGAAGAGAGCTTTGCTTCCAGTTTGGCTATATAAGTGCATCTCTCACAGGTCATAGTGTTGGGTGGTAGGAGGAGAGGGTTCTCTGTGTACATAAGGCAATTGCTGCATTGTCGCAAGATGCCCAGACTCATCAGGTAGACAGGAGAAAACACCGGGAGCTGACCCTTATACTTGCCTGGATAGGTGCTTATTTATTAAGTACTAAAAACTGTTTTCCTCTAAACAAGTAAGGAAAGTTGAGTGCTATAGTAATTTGTAACTTATTTAGTGCTTATAATAAGTTCTGAACAAGTGCTGAGCTCAAAGAAACAGATTTGAGTGCTACAACTAAAAAGCTGGCTAGTTGCAAGGGAAAATTTAAAGAGCACACTTTATGGCGCCAGGAATATTTTAACCCTAGTTAAATGGGACGGGGGCTCAAAAGCTCACAAACAGTCCTGGACACAGCAAATCCGTATCTGTACAAGACCTGCCACAGGAAAGGGGCAAGCAAGCTTAGAATTTTTTTCAGTAAAGGTGGAAATGGAGAAAACTGGAACAGAAGTTACTTCAACGTTAAGAATCTGAGTGGGTTGGCCTTCACAAATGTTCTCTATTACATTGAATGAACTAATGACACTAGACTGGGAGGAGTTTCACAGATCAAATCTACAGTATGGGCAGGCAACTGCAAAGCCACCAAGTAGTTCCTGCTGTAGCCACCAAATGAAAGTTTTAATCAGATCAAGGAGCAAGCAAACTCTAGAGAATATGTTTAACTTTAAACAGATAATTATAGTAATGCACACTATTACAGTTCCTAGCTGTAGAACACAGAAACCTCAAAAAATCAAAAATGCACATAAAAGCTCGGATAGAGCACTCACAAACAGAATATAAAACTCTCAGTATGAAAAAGCCGTTTACAGTTAAGTAATTCAGTAAACCTGCAATTAGAGTAATGAAACAGTATCTAGCAATGAAAAATACAGTTAAAACACTATAAAACAGTACATAAATGCAGTGAAACAATAAAAAAAGCTTTACAACAGTGCAAAATGTAGTAGATCAACAGAAACATTATTGACCGAGCCAAAACACTGCATGACAAGGGGCTACAGAAAGGACACAAACATATGAAACATATAACCACAATGGATACCTTTATTCTGTATCTTGCAATAAAAATAATGGGAAAAAGAAAAGAAAGAAATTGGGGGGGGGGGCTTCTGCATGACCATCTGGCATGTACATTCAACAATGTGATAATGACAGTTAGTAATGTGAATAGCAGTGGCAACTGCTGAGGCTTTTACCTGACAAGTGATAATGACTCATTGTTATATTGTACCTGCACATATTGTCAATTAATAATGTGATAAAGACTGGCATTTCATTACTGCAAGGTTCATCATGCTCAGACAAAGGTAGCAATTGCTGCACATAACCTGTTGAGCACACATTCATTACATTCCTGGTGCAGGTGTAATGTAAGACTGAGTCATTAACATCTGTTAGAAAAAAAGAGTGAATCAATAAAAATAGTATACCACTTATATATTACTGAGCCCTTCCTCTCACCTAAATTCTACATGACAGACAAAACCATAAATATTGTCCAAAATACACGGTTGTTCCATGCCAGAATTACTGTACAAGTAATAACATTTATCTCACTGACCATCCTGCTGATCATAATCAGGCACACAAATAAAGTTAGAAATATGTAAACTATCTGGTTGATTCATGTAAGAATTAGTCCAAAATAAAACTAATTTTTATCTCACTGAACCATCAATCTGATTAGAATTAGACGCATAAGTGACAAAGGCAGAAATAATGTTCCAAATATTTGGTTGATCAATGCCGCAAATACTGCAAAATCCATAATACCATACTGGTGTAGATGGCCTAACTATGACCCAGGGAACCCAGGTTCCATGAGTAGCCTGGGCATCTCCTGCAGCTGGCTTGGACAAGACAAGTGTGCCTATTCTGGAGAGCAAGGCTGATCCAGGTAGCATAGTGTCGCAAACCCCAACAGAGTAGAGTGTGCAAACACAGAAGGGACCTGGTGTCTACATTTTGCTTGCAAATGCACAAGCCTTTACTCATTATGTATATCTACATCTATATGTGTCTGTGTGAATGAGAAAATAAACGAATATTCCTGCAAAGCAACATTATGAATTGTTACAAGTAAAAAAATATAAGTAGAATACAAGTAGATACCCACTGGTGTCCAAAAATTTCCAGTGAGTATTAATGTAAAAAACAGGGGTTTAGCCAGGGAATATAATTTGCAACTGGCCTAGTACTAAACTATGAACCTACACTCACCAGTAAAAATTATACAAAGCAAAACACCAACAATGTGCTCTGCCACTGGGGACTTTAGAATAGGCTTCCCATCCATGTGATGCAGAGTCCATCCCTAATCCTATTTAGGCATCACCTTAATGACTGGATGGGAAATCATAAATTCACCCCCGGTTGGACTCCCATGTCTCTGATGGGCAGATGATCCAACATACCCTTTCCCCCATAAAACCCTTAACAACCTTCTAAATAGGAAGTCTGGAGTGAGTTTTATCCATCAGCACAAAAAAAAAAGAAAGAAAGTGGATGCAGACTCATGTTGTATCTTACTGTATATGCCATGTCTGCTTCATGTAGAAGTGGTGAGACAGAATGATTCCCAAGTATCATGTTCCTAAAGTGTCCTTCATTTAATGGCATCCCACCTTGGGATCTGTTTATTGAAATGCCTCCTTAACAAATAATGCACAGCTTTGCTGGCATTTAGTCAGTGGCCTGCATTATCAGAGATGGAGCTGGCTGGCTAAGGATGGGCAGTAATGCCCAAACTTAAGGACTTTGTGAAACAATATTTGGAGGAAAAGAGGGTTAGTTACTTGTCCTGTTAGGAACAACAATGCCATTAGGGAAAATTAACTTTGTAAAATAATTTGAGAAAGTGACACCCTTTTAACAGAAAACTGTTGGCATCTCAACAATATGAACTAAAATGGGCAGAGTTTTGTTGGAGTTCTTAGAGGTGCACTAGTATATTTATAAATGCTTGATGCATCAGGATGCACCAATAACTGGGGAATTTTTCGTTCTGTGAAGTCTTTAAGGAGACAATGTGAGATACGAGTTTATAGAAATGAAATCAGAAAACCAATATTTATAGTTGCAGAATTTAAGGTCTTCTGGAATCATTGGGAATCCACACAGGCACACTACCAGCCGAGGCAGTACAATGGGAAATCTTATCATAGGCACAGATTTGCACAATATTCAATGCTTCCCAGAGTCTGATATAATTTTTCAAAGAGCACAGCATACTGTGCTCCCAGTGTGTTAGAAATGTGTATCTAAGTAAGGATACAGCCATGTGTATGTATTAGGTAATTAATGCCTAACTCACGTTATAAATCAGAAGTAGTACAAATAGGTAAAAAGAGACAGCAAAGAACCAAAGCAGTTTTTCTTCTGATTTAGACAGACAGATGCCCTTAAATTATTTTTTTTGTATTTTGTTGTGACCAGTTCCAATTATCATGTATTTTCCTTTACTTTTGCGGTAAAGGCACATAACGATAGGCAACTGTGCAACTAAAACTCTTTCCCAGAGCAAAAGTGAACTACTGCATCCAGAAGACGCAAAGCATTATGGTGCACAATTCCCGAGCGTGAATACTGTGATTTGTACTACTAAAGTCTAATAGAGAAGCACATAGTATAAGGATGAATTAAGAAAAAATAAAATTGTTACAGAATTGTTTAGTTTATTTTTTTTTTGCTGCATACAGTTAGCGCTTTAACGATTCTAAATGGAAACAATCTGTAACAGTAGCAGCACATTTTACATTGCTGGCAAAGGGCTTGTTAGTTACAGTTTGATACACTGGATACAGTAAGCACTGTAGCACTTCTTACATGAATAGAAATGTTAAAAAAAAAAGAAGTTGGAAACAATCTGTTTGCAACTGTAGCAAGCCCTTTGCTAGAAATGTAAAATGACTTGCTGCAGTTACATTGCAATACTGTAAACACTTCACTACTTCTGACATTAATAATAAACAGTTTGCACCCTTGCACTATTAGGAAAATCAGGGGAAAAAAAGATTAGGTATGACACTCTAATCTAATCTGGTATTAACTGGCTGCTGCAATAAGTAGAAAATCTGGAAAAAATTGATAAGAAATAAAGCACATAACGATCGGCAGCTGTGCAAATAAAAATGTTTCCATGGACAATATTGAAGTATTACATTAGGAAGATGCAATCATTGTAGGCCGCAATTCTCAAGTGAACATTGTGATTTGTACAAGTTAAACTAATAGAGAAGCACATAGTATAAGATGAATACAACAAAAATTAAAATGGTTACAGGATTAATGTTTAAAATTATTCCATTGGAAGGTGTGCACTTCTAAATGGAAACAATCCGTCATGGTAGCAGCACATTTTACATTGCTGGCAAAGGGTTTGTTGGTTACAATTTGATACAATGGAAACAGTAAATGCTGTAACACTTCTTACATGAATGAACATTTAGATAAAGGAAAGTGGAAGTGATCTGTTTGTAACTGTAGCAAGCCCTTTTCTATAAATGTAAAATGACTTGCTACAATTACATTGCAACATTGTAAACACTTCACTGCTTCTGACATTAACTCAAAATAAAAAAAAGTACATTTTCTAACAGTTGCAAGCTATATGATAGAAATGTAACAATTGGACTGCTGCAGATGCACTCATTAACCAAAAGCCTTTTCAGACTATAAACTTGGGCTTCATCGACTGATTCTAATAAACATTTTGTACTCCTGCACTATAAGAAAAATTAAGAAACAAAGATTAAGTATGACACTGCATTCTAATCTGGCATTACTGGCTATTGCAATAACTGGGAAGACTGGAAAATAAATTGATAAAAAATAAAGGCACATAACGATTGGCATTGCAAGCATTAATTTGTAAAAGTTAATCTCCAGCAGAGAAGCACATAGTATAAGATAAACATAAGAAAAAATAAAATTGTTACAGTATTATTGTTTAGTTTAATGTTTTACTGCTGAATACAGTGAGTGCTTTAACGATTCTAAATGGAAACAATCTGTTTGTAATGGTAGCAGCACATTTTACATTGCTGACAAATGGCTCGCTAGTTAAAATTTGATAAACTGGATACAGTAATCACTTTAGCACTTCTTACGTGACCGGAAATGTTATTAAAAAAAAAAGATGGAAATGATGTTTGTAACTGTAGCAAGCCCTTTGCTAGAAATGTAAAATGGCTTGCTGCAGTTACATTGCAATACTGTACACACCACTGCTTCTGACATTAACTCTGAAAAAGGACATTTTCTAACTGTTGCAAGCTACTTGACAGAAATGCAACCACAGGACTGCTGCAGATGCATAGAGAATCGTCTTGCTGTGATCAGAAATATACAGTGCATGGCAAGCCGATTTTCTCAAAAAAGTCAAGTATGAACATCACCCAACTACACATTGAAGACTAAGTTGAGAAGGTAACTGACAAAGTTCAGATACATTTTCAACTTATTTTTTAACAGTGGAGATAAAATATGATTGCAAAGTTGCTTGCGCCTGTGGAAGGCACTCGGGTGTAACAGCGTACAATTACTGCCATCTCAGAGAGCGCTCAGATTTAAGCACACAGGCACCAGATGATGGTGTTCAGGGTGAATGAGTCAAGGACCTGTTCAGCATGTCTGCCACAACGTTCTGAGGGAATGTAAACTGCCTGAAGACTCATTTAATACTGGACAGCAAGATCCTACACCAACTGGTAAAGAAGGGAAGACCTTGTTCCGCACTGTTTGTTTGTATGCCACATCACTGTGGTATTGTCTGTGAATACCTTGAGAGGTCCTGGAGAAAAAAAAGAGGATGATAAACCTGAAGAGCCAGCAGAAGGGCTCTCTGTGTTGAAGAGGTGACCACACCCCCTGCACCTTTAGGGAGCCAAAAGCTGCTCCCCATCCCACTTCTGAAGCATCTTTAAACTACTCCTGAGAGGGAAGAGGGGGATGAACAGGCAGCCCTGGGTTTAAAGACAGCTGCTGAATCTACCACAGGAGTTCCTTCTTGAGACAAGATAGAAAAGGATGTGCATGTTGAAGCCAAATGACTTCAGGAATCACTGAAACTTTTTCATGTGATGTCTGGCCAGAGGAACCACAGGGATGGTGGATGCCATGAAACCCAGATCTCTCAGAAACTCCTTGACTGTAATGGAGGCTACAGGAAGAACAGTCTGAAAGAAGGAAAAAATAAGTTATTTCTTACCATAACGTTCATCTTCTTTCATTCATCACTGATGGGTTTGGTTCCAAGTCCTTGGAACCAACTCAGCCTATTACCAAGCCTGCGCCAGCTAAAAAAACTCTCGAGCAAAGTCTCTACCCAGAATGCCCTTCTCCCTGTTACCTCAGATCGAGTTTGCTAGGAAAGGAAGTAAAGCCGAGGCCACATAACTTCTTTATCTGATGTTGTTAATCTTCTTTCCAATCATCACTGATGGGACAGAATCCCAAGCTACCCTGAGGTCCATGGGCGGCCCTTATGGAAAAACATTCCTGAGTACCACTGAGACGAAGGCAGCTCTCCCTCTGGAGACCAGGTCCAATTTGTAATGATTGATAAAGGTATGAGGCTTAGCCCAAGTATCTGCTGCACAAATGTCATCCATGGATGTCCTGGAATGGAATGCTACAGAAGTTGCCATAGATCTAGTGGAGTAGGCTTTAACTTTTGGCATGGATTCATTATGGAAGAAGGAAGTGACACATATGCAGTCCCTTAGCCATTTCGATAATGTAACCTTGGAAACAGCCTCTCCCATTTTGGGTCCTGAGAAGGAAACGAAAAGCTGTTCAGATTTATGGATAGGTTTGGTCCTGTTTAGGTAAAACCTTAATTGTCTATGTATGTCTAAGGTGTGAAGGCAATACTCTCCTCTATTGGCAAAATTCGGAAAGAACACTGGTAGATCAATGGACTGGTTAATGGAGAATTCAGAAACCACTTTGGGAAGAAAACATGGGTTCGTTCGAAGTGACACACTGTCTTTGTGAAAGACCAGGTAGGGCTTCTTGATGCACAATGCCTGCACCTTCGAAACTCTTCTGGCAGAGGTAATGGCTACCAGAAACAAAGATTTCCAAGACAAAAACTTTAGGTCACACTTAGCCACAGACTCAAAGCGCTTTTGAGTCAAGGACTGGAGGACTAAAGTGAGCTTCCATGGTACTGCGGTCTGTCTGAAAGGAAGCCCGAGATGAGAGGATCCTTTAAGGAAAGCCTTGCAAAGGCATAACAAAATAAGAGGGGTACCATCTATACCATTGTGGAAGTTGGAAATTGCCACTAGATGTACACGAACTGTAGAGGCAGAAGCTCCGCTATCAAAAAACTTAGCCAAATATTAAAGCACTGAGGTAACTGGAGATGAATACAGGTCTAAGCATGCTATCCTTGGACCAAATGGAAAACCTTTTCCTTTTATCCTGATATAGTCTTCTGGTGGATGGTTTGAGAGAGACCAGAATGATGTCTCGAACAGGTGAGGAGAGGTTAGCCTGCCTGGCAACTAGCGGAAGTGGAGAAACCAAGCTGTCAGTTTGAGTGGACAGGTTCAGGTGACTCGGACCTTGGGGGTGAGATATCAGATCTGGTAGAGGATCCAGAATCCACGGCAGGAATACTAGGTGAGGCCGAAGAAAGGGGAACCAAACTTGTTGAGGCCGGAATGGGGCTATGAGGATCACCTTTCATCTCAACCGAAGAGCTTTCTTTAGAAATTGTGGGATCAGAGGAATGGGAGGATAGGCGTAGAGAAGTCCTGTGGGCCAATCGTGGATCAGAGTCTCCCTCGGTGACTCCCCCTGCGGAGAAAGTAGGGCGAAGTAGCTGCTGCACTTGGCATTTGATAGAAGGCGAAAAGATCGCAGCAAGGCTGGCCCCAGTGGCTAAAGATTACAGATGCCACCTCGGGGTTGAGGGACCACTCGTGGGGCATGAGGATGCATCTGCTCAGTTTTGTCTGAAATCACGTTGGAGCTTCCCAGGATATGCATTGCTATCAGAAAGCGGATGGAAGCTATCGCTCACTGCCAGATTCGCATGACTTCTCGACAAAGGGGGTAGGACTTGGTATCTCCTTGCTTGTTGATGTACCAGACCACTGACATTGTCTGATTGGACTGCAATTGTCCCGAAGGGGAGAGCCGCAAGTAATGCCTGCAATGCTAGCAACATGGCCCTCAGTTCTAAGGCGCCGATATGGAGATAGGCCTCTGAGGTGAAGAATGTGCCTTGGACAGTCTTTCCCTGAAAATGCCCCCCCCACCCGATCAAGGAAGCATCCATGGTCACAATGGCAGCTGTAGGCTGGGAGGGTTGAAAAGGTCGGCTCCAAAGATCTTCATCTGGCCTCGTCCACCAAAGCAGGTCCTGCTTGCAAGAGGTGGTTATTCAAATCTCGTAATCCAGGAGATGACAGTTTGGGAACCACTGACACAGAAGGAGCCATTGCAAAATTTACATATGTAGCTTTGCTGGAAGCACTATTGGAATTGAAAACTATAAAAACAAAAAATTGCCAAGGCTAATGGTACAGACAGATGTTTTATTAGTAAGCGCTTTCGTGGGTGTAAATGCCCCCACTTCTTCAGACTGTTTTACAACAATGAAACAAACAATTAAATAATTTTGAATTTGAGTACATAATGGTCAGGTGATTAAAAGGTCCAATAGGACTTAAGAGACAATCAAACAACCATAAGTCAGTAATCACAAATAAACATAAAAAATGTACAAGAATAACATATATCATATATAAAATGCATTTAAAAATACAGTTGAGGCTAATACATACAAAAAAAATACATAAATAATGTGCAACTAGTTAATGCTAAATACATAACCATAGGATAAAAATTCTACAAAGATCTATCCCCTCAGATTCTTTAACCTCAAGATGCAGTTTGTTTGTACCATTAGCCTTGGCTATTTTTTGTTTTCACTATTGGAATTGACACAGCCATAGAAGCCAGAGCTTGGAGAACTTGTTTTGCAGGGACTGATGTCTGAGAAAGAATCACTCAGATTTGAAGCCTCAATCGGTGGTGTCTGTGAAAAGGAAGTGTTTGGGTGACAGACTTGTTTAAGCTATTGAGATCCAAAATGGGTCTCCAGTGCCCTGTCTTTTTGGCACCAAAAAGAATCTAGAGTAAAATCTGGTTCCGTGCTGGTCAGGTGTGCCTGGCTGGATAACTCTTTTTTGAGACAGCTTTATAATCTCTAAAGCTGCTGCTTCCCTTTGACTAGGTGGCACGTCGGGAAGTTTTCTTTGAAAATTTGGTTGACAAGAAAGGGAAATGATGTAACCTCTGGTGATAATATTCTGCACACACTGATTGGTGGGGATAGAGTGCCAGGCAGCTTGGTGCAGAGAGAAACAACCCCCGACTGCTTCCAGCGGTAAGCAATCGGGCCACCCCTCAGGAGCGCTGATAAGGCTGTCCAGAGAGAGAGCCCCTGGAGCCTTGGTTGCGAGGACCCCCTCTGCCCCTATAGGGGCGTCTTCCAGAACTGTTACCCCCTCTGCCTCTGGGAGTATCATCACCATGTGTGGCACAGAAAGGGCCCTGAGATTTCTTATGCCACATTTCCCCACTCCTCTGATTCCTGGAGAAGGTACGTTGAGGGTTGGAAAATCATAGGCCTATGGCAGACAGGATTTTTCCATCTTGCTTGCACCTGGCTAGTGTCTCCTTCACTTTGGGGCCAAAGAAGGATGAAGCTTCAATGGGAGCATTCAGAAAGGAAGACTTTAAGGGATCCGTGAGGTCACAGATGAGCATCCAGTCATGACGTCTCATAACAATGCCTGAACCCGCTGCTCTAGCCGCCCCTTCAGTCGTGTGAGAGAGCAACCTCATGGATGAGCTGGATATTGATTCCAGGGTTGCTAGAAGTGAGGCCACTTTGTCCCTGACCTTGTCAGACAACTGTCCTGCGAGTGTCCCAAAGATATGGGAGATCAAGTCTCTCTGGAGCCTCGTAAAATGTGCCAATTAATTCAGGGACCGTATAGCAAAGGTCCCTGATGCAAAAACATGCTTCCCAAGTCTGTCCACTGCCCAGGACTCCCTGTTGGGTGGGTGAACAGCGGGACTTTCCTCAGCCAAGTCCTTTTTCGTGGCCACCGCCATAGCATCAACTGGTAACCCTTTGGATCACTGTGGATTCTCAGCAGGAGGGGACAGAACTTTGTCTGGTCTCTGGGGGATCGCCTCAATGGAATCAGGGTTCTGATGAGCTGAACGAGTTCGTCGGCAAGCGGGGTCACCCAAGAGGTAAATGGCCGGGCACGAAAAGCCTGCAGGAACATGGACTCCTCAGATGAAAGGTTGGAGGGCTTCCAGTCACCTCTTTGTTTTAACATTTCCAGGATGTCTCCAAAGGAGACATCATCAGAAGGTGACCGTGGGGACCCTTCACCATCATCTTAATCCATGTCTTCCGTTTAAGGATTCCTCAGGCGTGTCCATGTGCTTCCTCTTGCACACCTTCTTTTGAGGGGTCTCTGAGGAGGACTCAGAAGAGTGGGTACCCTGAACAGGGGTGTTGTGACGCTTCTATGACCGGTGTCCCGGGGGGGGGTGGTCTGTGACAGCTGCAGGTGAGGGGGCGAAAACTGACATCATAGGAGTGCTACCAGAAGCAAGAGCCCTCTCCATCGCGCAGAAGGCAGGCCCACCAGAAAAGGGATGGGAGCCCAGAATCGAGAAAGACAACCTCGGGGCCAGGGTCACACCCCGCTCTGATGGATCCATCCCCATGGGGTGGGGCCTCAACCAAGATCGGTGTGGACGCAGCCATCAGCGCTGAGGAGAAAGTCGACACCATAACCTGGGCCCACACGCCCATCCCCCAATCCTCACATTGAGGAAGGACTGGTTCAGCGTGAACCAAAGACCAAAGGGACAAACTCTGAGCCAGAGTGAGGTGCACCGTAGGCGCCGAGGTGGTGAGTTCCAAGAAGGATGTCTGAACAGAAGGCTTCAGAACCGACATGGTCGAAGGAGGAGTGTAAGATGGAGTTCGTGGATAAGGCAACCCAAATAAAGCAGGTGGATGGGTTTTAGGAAGTGATGGAATCCCCCAGGCTACCAACAGCTGGTCCACAAGCATTGTCGTGTTCCGAAAGGCTCCTGGTGGATCTAGTGGATACTCCAGATGGGGAGTCAGGACATTCGAGAAATGGGCTATACGCTTGGCCCAGAAACGTGTCTACTGAGTGTGAGTATCAGGTCCATGGTACTAGGTCTGCCAGCACTGAAGCCTCTAGTTTCAAGACCGGAAGCAAAGGGTCAGGATCCAGTGAGGGTGGTACAATGCTCGGTGCCGAAGTGGCACTCGGAGCTGAAACAGTTGGTTCCAAAATGGAAACCGAAGTCTGAAGGTGTGCCCTGAGCTGAAGTAGCTACAGGTGCTAAAGTCGAAATAGGCGTAGTAAGATCTATGACTGGTGCTGGAGGCAGGGTCTGTGTCAATACAGGTGTCAGTATCGAAGGTTTTGAGATGGGCAGAGCCGAACAGGCAGATTTATGCTCCGACAATAACATGGGAACCTTAGATTTCCCAGGTTTGCTCTGATCACCCGATGGTGAAGAAGGAACAGAATGGGATCTCTTTTTGTCCTTAGAAGGAGGGGTTGAGACCTCCATCGCAGAAATGGCCTCTGAGAAGGGAGACTTGAATAACCCCTTCAGAATGAGTTTATTTTTGCGCCCATTAAGAGTGCGTTGGCTAAAACTTTGATAAATATCACATGGAGGGGGCACTGAAAGATGGGCCACTCCCAAACAGTATACACAGTCATCATGCAAGTCACTGTTAGGTAACTTGCCCTTACAAGAAGTACAATGCTTAAAGCCAGAGGTACCCTTCTTTTCAGACATTTTAATAGAAAGGACACCACAACTAACTGTATACTCCAACAACAATGAAGTCACTCAGTTCAAAAAAAAACACAAGAACTCACAAGAAAAATACCAATATTACAACACATTGTATATGTGAAGAAAGGGAAACACCTAAATAGAGATAAAAAGCTAACAGGTTAAGCAAGAGAAATCAATACCAGCTATGGTATTGAAGAAATACCACAAGGGTAAGGGAAAAGGCCGTACCAACAATGGTACTTAAGTTTACCAATGGTAACAACAGGTAGAGTGGAGAATATATAGTTAGATCAAAGAAGAGACACTAGAAATACTAAAGGATTAGTAAAATATGAATATATCCAAAAACTTTTACACAAATATCAAAAAATATTTTACTTAGCAGAGAGCTCGGCTGAAACACAGCTTTACAGAGAGTTAGTTTGAGAGTTTTTTGGCTGGTACGAGCTTGGTAATAGGCCGACTCAGTTCCGAGGGCTCTGAACCGAACCCATCAGTGATGAATGGAAAGAAGATTGACAACATC
Source organism: Protopterus annectens (assembly GCF_019279795.1). Lineage (NCBI taxonomy): Eukaryota > Metazoa > Chordata > Ceratodontiformes > Protopteridae > Protopterus > Protopterus annectens. The sequence goes on from NC_056746.1 coordinate 330,469,176, forward strand.
AGATTGAGTGTTAAGGCCATGAGAGGAGGGAGGGATGCCAGCACAGGCACCGTCTGAATCCTGCAACACAGGAAAACATGGTTCTGAGAAGGAGTCAGAAAAGACTTTTTGAAGTTTATTGTGAACCCCAGGCTCTGAAGAAGAGAAATGGCAAAATTTTGTAACAGGATCTCTGGAGAGGATGCCTGAATCAGCAGGTCATCCAAGTAAGGAAATACTTGGAGTCCCTGAAGTCTGCGAGGGAGGCATTTGGTGAACACCCTTGGGTCAGCAGAAAGGCCAAAGGGCAAAGCAGAGAACTGAAAATGCCAGAAAGCAGACAGAGAAATGATTCTGGTCTTGGTCTCTTAACCTTCTTCTTCCTTAATTGCTGACCCTCAGGGCATAAAGTTCCTTCCACAGTATCCTTAGCAAGAAGCTTAAGTCACTGATTCTCCAGATACAATGCAAGGGAAGAAGGCCTACTGCACAGAGTCTTCAGTATGAAAGTCTGACAGACAGAACAGGACGTATGGTCATGAGAGGCACCTACGCAAAATAAACACTATTCATGGAGATCATTATGGGGAATGTGTCTCCCACACTGGCATTTACCCTTTCTGGATGACATGAACTCTTAGAAGCAACCAAAAGACAACAGAAACCAAAACCCCAATGGGGTACTTATCTCTAATGGCTCAGAAACCAGTAAACAGGATGTAAGCATTCAGACAGACGATCGAGAGATGCGTTCATACTGGAAGCAAAGAAGTTCCGATGATGGTACATCCATATGTCACCTTTATGTTCTACGCTATACATGTAACGTACAGTGTACGTTAAAGCAACCAATAGCTTTGGTACACTGGCCAGACGTAGGGGCTACCCAAGGCAGGGAAACCCAGATGTAAGAAATGCTACAACCAGTAAATGGATGGACATTATCTGATTATATTACTTGGAAGTAAATAAAGATTTTTTTTTATCAAAAAAGAAAAAAAAAACAATGAAGACATAGAACTGAATGTGAAAGTAAAGATTCATACAGCTTCACATCTACATACTGAAAGGAGGCTATAACAGGAACACCAGACACTGTTGGAGACAACTGTGAAGGACTGAACTGAATGATACAGGAAAAGAATGGGATAGGAGTAGCAGCTAGCAAAAAGGAATGTTTCAAGACCAGCTTAATAAAATGATAACCATTTAATAAACTAACACTCTTTAGTGCACATCCTGGAATAACAAGATTGAATAAGTGAAAATGCAGACTGGGCATGCCTTCCTTGAAGGCCGGGCATCAGGCTGGCACCTCGGCACCATAAAAATCCACTGCCAATCATTAGCGGACTGGAGTTCCACTGTGGCGACCCCTAACGGGAAAAGCCAAAAGACATTAGTTTTACATATACCAAGTCCAAGACTGCACCTACTCAGACAGTACAGTTGTGTACCTACCATAAATGTAGATGTTCGAGTGTATTCACTGTTGCAGTCATTACACTTGGGTTATCCTGCTGGCAGGATACCCGCAGTCGGCCCAAGTTCCAAAGTCTAGGTCCGGCGACGGTTGCTGTCGCCTCTTCCCTGACGTCAGAGCGCCAGGGGTATAAAAGATGCAACCGACGCCATTTTCTTCAGTTTTTCTTGCCCCAGATGTCATGTGCCCCCGAATAGGAAAGGCTGGAAAAAAATTATGTCAAAAAACATGCATGTACCAAAATAACATTTCCTTCATCTACAAGCAAATACATCACATACGCTGTACAGAGTTGAGAAGTACAGAAAGGAGCCAGCAAAGCAAAAGGGGGATGGTGGGTGGGTAACCTGGACTGCAACAGTCTACAATTCTACATTTAATAATCTACATTTATGGTAGGTACACAACTGTACTATGTTCATCGTGTTTCACTGTTGCAGTCATTACACTTGGGTTGAATCCCAAAGCTGAGGTTGGGTGGCTGGGCCTAAATAGGGTTAGGAGAGGCTACCAGGCCCTGCAGAACTGCAGTGGCAAAGCCTGCTCTGGATTTAGAGTAGAGTTAAGTGGTAGTGCTTAGTGAAAGTGTGCACTGAACTCCAGGTTACAGCTTCTAAAATGTCCTTGGTTGATACTCCTCTGAGGAAGGCTGCTGAAGTGGCTGCTGCTCTGGTAGAATGAGGCCTAATGCCCTTAGGCATGGATTTGCCATGTTGTGCATAGCAGAAGTGAATGCAGTGTCCTATCCATTTTGAAATGGTCTGCTTTGAGATAGGCTTTCCTTGTGATCCTGCAGCATAAGCTACAAACAGTTGCTCAGTTTTTCTGAAAGCTTTTGTTTTGTCCAAGTAGAATCGTAGCTGTCTGTGTATATCCAAAGTATGCAGAAGTCTCTCCCCTTTGTTCTGGGGATTTGGATAGAAAGTTGGCAAATGAATGGTTTGGTTAAGAGCCACACTGAAACCACCTTTGGCATAAATGTTGGGTTTGTCCTTAGGGAGACCCTGTCCTGATGAAAAATGATGAAAGGTTCCACTGCCATTAATGCCTGTAACTCTGAGACTCTTCTTGCTGAAGTTATTGCTAGGAGCAGAGCAGTTTTCCATGATAAGAATTTTATATCAGCTGTGTTGGCTGGCTCAAAAGGAGGCAGTGTGAGCTTTTCTAATACAAAATTGAGGTCCCAAGCAGGTATTGGTGCTCTCCTTGGGAGTCTTATGTTTCTTGCCCCTCTGAGGTATTGCCTTAGCAGTGGATATGAAAAAATAGGAGGTTCCGTACTGTAATGAGCTGAAATGGCAGAGGCATGTACTTTAATAGATGAAAAGGATAGGCCTTTATCCAGCATCTCAGTTAGGTATTGTAAAATCTGAGGAATATTTGGAACAAGTGGTTCGAGTCCTTGCGCCTGGTTCCAAGCACAGAATCTTTTCCATTTTTCTGCATAAGATTTCCTAGTGCTGGACCTCCTGGCTTCTAAAATGACATCCATAACAGCTTTAGAGAGAGGTGTGGTCTGAGTGGCTAAATTATCTGCCATGCAGCCAGATTTAAGGTTCTGAGTTGACTGTGTAGAATCGGATTGTTTTGTTGAGTCAGAAGATGAGGAATTTGAGGTAAAGGCCAGGCTGGGCCTCGAGACAAGTTCCTTAGGATTGGGTACCAGTGCTGGCATGGCCAGTCTGGGGCAATCGGGATAATTTTTGGCTTCTCTTGTCTGACTTTTAGGAGTACCTTGGGAAGAAGAGGCAGTGGAGGGAAGGCATTAACTGTCAGGGTTTTCCAGCTGAATGAAAGAGCATCCACTTTCCATGCTTGTGGATGATAAGTTCTTGTGCAGAATTTTTGTAGTTGGCAGTTGTGAGGGGAGGCAAAAAGATCTATGTCCGGGCGTCCCCATTTCCTTGTTATCACGCTGAAGACCTGTGGATTTAGTTTCCATTCGTGCGGATCCATGAGATTTCTGCTTAGATCGTTTGCCAGTGTATTTTTCTTTCCTGGCAGGAATTGTGCCTGCAGATGTACTTGATAGGTCAGTCTTGTGCTCCAGAGTCATGGCTTGCCTGCAGAGGGGGTAGGAATGCATGCTCCCTTGCTTGTTTATGTACCACATAACTGTGGTGTTGTCCGTCTTTTAGTAACAGTTGTCCTGGATGTAGAAGATCCTTGAAGGCTGTCAGGGCATTCTGTACAACTAGCATCTCTTTTTGATTGATGTAAAGATGCATTTGTTCCTTGGGCCACGTGCTCTGAATACATTTTCCTGCCATGTGTGCCCCCCAGGCATAATCCGATGCATCTGTTGTTATTGTCTGCCTGGCTGTGGGTAAGCTGAAGGGCTGTCCCTTGCTGTGGTGACAGGCTGTGGACCACCATCGAAACTACTGTTGTAGATGGGGAATTATAGGTACTATTGTTTCCAGGCTGTGGCAATGCCGAGTCCAAACACTTTTTAGATACCATTGTAGTTTCCTCATATGCAGTCTTGCATATGGAATTAGTAGAATGCAGGAAGACATGAAGCCCAGGGCCTGCAGAATTTTTCTTGCAGGGAGCTGGGTCTTTGTTGCCATCATTTGAAAGTAATGAGTCAGTTGCTTTTATTTGTCTGGCGTGAGATAAGCCATCTGGGCAGTTGTATTTAAGCTTGCACCCAGGAATATTATCTCTTGAGAGGGCACTAGTTTTGATTTATTTTCGTTTACTGTGTACCCTAGGCAAATTAATCTTTTTACAAACACCAGATGCTTTAGTAGAATGTCCTTGCTCTCTGCTTGAATAAGGCAATCGTCCAAGTAGGGATATATCTGAATTCCTTTTTGTCTGCAAAATGCAATTACTGGTGCCAGGCATTTTGTGATGACCCTGGGTGCAGTAGATAAGCCAAAGGGCAGTGCAGAGAATTGGTAATGCATTGAACCAGCTATGAATCTGAGGCATCTTCTGAAAGATTGTCTGATTGGGACATGCAGGTATGCCTCCTTGAGGTCCAAAGTAACTAGCCAAGCCTTCTTGCCCAGCATGGGTAGAAGTTGTTGCAGTGTTAACATTTTGAATTCTGGAACATCCAGGAAAGTATTTAGGGTTGACAAGTCCAGTACTGGTCTCCAGGCTTTGTCCTTTCTGGGAACCAGGAAAAGTCTGGAGTAAAAACCTTGTCCCTGTTCTTGCTGTGGTACTCTTTGAATAACTCCCATATCCATGAGAGCAGCAATTTCCTTTTGTGTCTCTGCCCATTGGTTTTGTGGCAGGTCCAGCATACCTTTTGATTTTGGAAGGGTGTGAAAGTGGAACGTGTAACCCTCAGAAACTATATTCAGTACCCATTTGTCCTGGGTGATTATGTGCCAGTTTTGTGCGAAAAGTGCTAGCTTTCCCCCTAGGGGTGCTGCCAAAAGGTAAGTGCTTGGGCTTTGAAGAGGAAAGTCATTGGGACTGTTTCCTATAAGGTTGTGATTTGTCTTCTCCTCCTTTGGGGGCAGAAGCACTCCATTGTTTAGGTCTGTAGGAGCCTTAGGGCTGAGATCTGCCTCTTGGGCGTCTGTATCTGCCTCTTTGTGGCCTGTCTGACACCTGAAAGGACCAATTTTTTGAAGGCCAGTTTCTACTAAACCTAGGTGACTGAACCTGTAAGAAATCCTTTACTGTCTGCATAGATTTTGCTTTATCCTCCATTTTCTTTAACACCTCTTCTGCCTTAACACCAAACAAAGTATCATGCTGTAATGGAGCATCCAATAATTTTACTTTAACATGTTCAGGTAAACTTCGTTCTTTCAACCAAGCATGCCTTCGAATGACAGAGCCTGTAACTGTGGCCCTGCAAGAAGCCTCTAATGAATCAAAACCACATTGCAGAGTATACTTTCCCACTTATTCAGCTGCATGCAATAATTCCTACATTTCCTTATTGTCAGGATTTTCTGAATTTGTAAGCATCTTCTGTTTTAAACAAAGACATGAGGTACTGTTGATATTTAAGCATGTGAAACTGGCAGTTTAAAGCCCTTACAGCTAAAGTAGCAGAGGTGTAAACTTTTTCCCCCATCTATCCAGAGCTCTAGAATCCCTATCAGATGGAACAGGGTTTTTAGCAGTAGAAGCCTTAACCCCCTTGGGACCATGAGAAATTGTTTCAGGGTCAGCAGCAGGGTTTTTATAAAGAAATTTATGAGTCAGGGACCCTGTAATACCTGTCTGGCTTGACTGGTGCAGGGGGCAAAGAATCAGGAGACAGACTGGATTCAGGGAAAACATCATCAACTATATCAAGCACAGGGGGGGGGGGAATAGCCAGGGGCCTGTGCTGAGGCAGTAAACGAAAATCTCTGAGCCTTTTCTTGGATTCTGAATAATCCTGGCTCTCCCAGTGGAAACATTCCCTCATGGTGTGCAGAGTTTCCCCAAAAGAGTAATCCTCAGGTGGAGAGGCTGAAGGTATAGATTCTTCAGCATCAGAGTCCTCATAGGGAGGAAGAGAATAGCCCTGATCTGAAGAGGAATCAGAGGAAATAGAAACCTGGTCAAAGGAATCAGTCAGTGTCTTGCCTAGGCCTTTTATAAGGAGGGGGATGGGAACCCCCTGATCAAAGTAATTAAGTCTTCGGCCATTTTAAGCATCTGTTTCTTTGGCATGGTTGCCTGTCCAGGAGAATGCTGAACTTGTTTCTTTGTCTTTAAAGGTGTCTTTGGCTGTACTTTGGCTGCTGCAGAGGATTTTATAGTAAGCTGTGAAGGTCTGAAAACACCCTCAGTAGCCGATGCCTGCTCAGCGGCTCCAGACCCATCTGAGGGAATATTTTCCATAGGCCCAATGCTTTGGGTATCCAGAGGCCTAGTTGTCTCCACGTGGGAGTCGGGTACGGCCTGTGGCTCTGAGGTAGCGGTTGTCAGGGGCTGCGAAAGTGCCTCACTGAGAACCAGCGAACCGGCGACTGCCTAGAAGAGGTTTTGTCATCAGTTTTGAACCTTGGATGCCTGTCCTTTTCCTTGTCTTTGCATTTTTTATGAATTCCGGCCGTCGGTTGTTCCAATGGCATTATATAGTTAAACCTTCGGCCAAAGTAATGTAATGCAAAATCAAATCGACGTTTAATAGTGCGTTTGTTGAATCTAGCACAAAACCGACAACTAGTAACGTCGTGGTCAGGGCCTAGGCAAGGAATACAGTAAGAGTGAAAATCTTTATGAGGTATTTGCTTCCCACAAGAAATACAATTGTTAACTTTTACTGACATTGTTCTGGAGCAAGAAAAAAAGTTTCCCCAACGGGGTACTTGGCTTTATTGAAGACTTCGGTTCTGAAACTCTAATTCGAAAATCTCAGGAGAAGGCCGACCGGCACTTGCGAACTGCTTCTGCTTCAGGCACCGCGTGGCAAGAAAGACTGAAAAAAATGGCATTGGTTGCATCTTTTATACCCCTGGCGCTCTGACATCAAGGAAGAGGCGACAGCAACCAACTTCGGACCTAGACTTTGGAACTTGGGCCGACTGCGGGTAGCCTGCCAGCAGGATAACACAAGTGTAATGACTGCAACAGTGAAACACGATGAACATCGGTCTCTTTTCACAAAGGTATAATGGTCTCAGAGGTGGTATATGTACTTTTGGGAGGGGGTTGCCCCACCAAAAAAAACAGTTTTAAATGAGAACAGAAAATGTTGACATTTACTGTTCTCCTGTATTTTCAAGAAGTTTTTGTAATTCTGAGGCTCGCACTTATGATGCTTAGAATTACAATAAGGAGCCTAAGAAATACTGAATTACAGATAATGCAATAAGAAAACAAAACAGACTGCCTGAAGCAGTAGCAGGGTAATACAGGCATACATGGAAGTTTTGAAAATAAAAAGGGATAAGAAAGATGTTGAAAGGTAGCTGGGTAGATGTCAAATGCAACTTTTGAATTGCCTGTGGAGACGGCCTACATCCAACAACATTTTTCTTATGGACTTCTAAAATATACTAACAAATTTAATGCTGTCTTACGCCCACAAGAGTTTACGTCCTTGCACTTTCTTACCACACCTTAACAGTGTTACTCATCTGACCTTAATGCACTATGGCGGCATAGTAATTAATCCTGTTGCTTCTCAGCTCAAGGGCCAGAATTCTAGCCAGGCCTAATGCTGTCAGAGTGGAGGCGTTTTTTTTTTTTTTTGTCTCAGCAATCTGTATAACATAGATCTAAAAGATGACAATATAATTATTTACCTGTTCATAGTTTATAAACATGGCAGTTTGAAAGGTGTCTGCAGCCCACCTGACAAGATTTGCTGACCGTTCAGGCGCCATGTACACAAGTACACATTCTGCCAAAAGCACAACAGGTAATCTGATGAGAAAATAAAAACAAAAAAGTAAATAATGAACCATTCAGTTTCAAAGGAATTTAACAAAAGGTAGACAGTTATATGAAACTATCCACCAGAGTACAACTTTAAAAAATCATGCAACAGTGCTAGAAGTAGATCTGATTTTGACAAACTAAAACACAGCAAGCCTTCATATATGGAAGACTCCTTTACTCGTTATTGTTAGGACGCAGGTCACTTTGTAGGGCCACAATGTGGAGAACCAGGAGAAAGAAAGCAGAAGCAGCAAACCAAGAATTCTGTCATGCATACCTGGTGAGAAAAGGGTGAGAAGGCCCATCAAAAAGGGTCTGCAGTGACTAATATTTAATTGCCATTCTATCTTCAAATAGGTCCAAGTACATCAGTTCACACACATTCACGGAGGATTATACATGGAGCCAAATGCTTTTTATTCTCTGGCCAGCTAAGGTTATAGTCACAGACCTGTAGAAGACGGAGGTCAAAATCAGTATAAAAAAAAAAAAAAAAAAAAAAGTTCACCTAAGGCATTTTGTTAATAAGTAACAGACATTTAAACAAAATGTCACTGTGCCCCAGAAAAAAAAGTTAATTGGCCCAATACAGTCATCACTTTCATCCCTACTTAGTCCTCCTAATGCAGAACTATTACACCACCAGCCTCATCCAGTGCTTACCATCTGGAACTGCAGGACTCTCTTCTTCCCCAAAATGAAAGCAACAGTACTCCCAAACTCAAACTGAAAGCAACAGTACTTCCAAACTCGAACTGACACAAGTACTTCCAGAAGGACAGGTGACTAACATTGACATCTTAACAGAATAACGCTACATATTCACCATTAAAAGAATGAGTCCCATTTCAAACTGCCAGACAGAAATTTTCATAGTTATGTTTATAAGATCTCTTTTTGCATTCATTGATCGAAATCCTCTTCCTGAAAGAAGGCAATGAAATACAAAACTGGTACAGTGAAAATCTGAAATTCAAATAAGGAAAGTTATACTGTGATTAATTTACCAGCTCCAACCTCCTAATGTTGATGGTTTCCAGCATATCTACCACTCAAAAAATATTGCGATGCCTCTACAAGTTGGGATGAACTAAAGAGAATCTCTAGCGGGCATTAGTTAAGGGAGAAATTATCAAATTAAAGAAAGCAACTTTCTGTACAATGCTAGTGAAAGAAGGTAATAACTGTGGCAATTACTGAAGCAACTTCCCAGGCATGGTGAACTTTAGTAAGGCAAAGAAGACGGACATCCAGATGACCTCAACAAATTCTGGTAAACTATGTGAACACTTGGTTGAGGGACAAGAGTGTTTGGGCTGCTATCAGGAAGGCTGGGTCAACACTGACCTTGACCACTGGGAGGTAAAAGAAACACTGAACTTATGAATCTTGTAGACATGTTTCCTAAGTGTCCTTCTGAATCTTGTAGACACGTTTCCTTCTGAATCTTGTAGACACATTTCCTAAGTTTCCTTCTGAATCTTGTAGACATGTTTCCTTTCAATAGACAATACAAGAAACAACTGGAAGATTAGGTTTGTTACTGTAAATGAGGTCACTCAAGATTAAAAAGTTCTGCTGTGGTGACACTGCAAGAATGGATAACAGCAAGCAGAAATTCTGAAGTCTGGATACTGCTGTTGCATCGTGGTATGTCTTTTCACTGTTGCATAGAAGGTGGGGACACAGCACTTCCTCATTACCAGATTGGAGTAGTAGCCCCACCCCAACTCCATTTTCAAATCGGGGAGAGGACAGTGTTTTCCACTTAAAGTAATCATGCTCCTCAGCCTTCTTGGGAAGGCCTATGCTAGAACAATCTCCCAGCTAAGCCTCTGACTCAGGACAGCAATATGGATTCCATCCTGGGCACAGAATGTTGTCCTTACACATTATGTGGTCATGAAGAAAGGATATGATCACATATCACAAAATGAGTCCGGTAAGGTGCTACAATATACAGTGTGCTGGGTCAATGCTGCATGCCATTTTCGCTGTGTATTTTGTGAGTAGTAGTTGTATTTGCATTCTTGGTATTTACACAAATGCATACATGGTGGGCATAGGACCCTACCTCCAGTCACGATCATGATTTTCATTGAGAGGCTATGAAAATACAACTAAGGTTAGGGCAGTATCCCAGTTGGAGATTTAAAAATTTCATCTTTATTGATGTAATAATGAATTTTCTCTAGGTTTCACATGATTAATCTCCAGCATATGCTGCAGCAGTTGCTGCTGACTGTGAAGAGGCTGGAATGAAATTAGCACCTCCAAATCACAGGTCGTGCTTCTCTCTAGGAGGACTGCATTCCGCTAGTGGGGAAGAAGCTACCAGAAAAGGAGCAGTTTAAGCATTCGTGGTGTCAGTGGTAAGGAGAATCAAAATCAATAACCCAGCCAGTACTACAGATTTCAGACCCATTTCTATTCTCGCAACTTCGAGCAAAATACTACAAAAATTGATCTACAGTCAAATAGCACAATATTTTCAAAAATATAGAATTCTGTGCCCCAATCTGCAAAGGTTGAGACTTGGCCATAGCTCAATTACTACAATATACGCACTTCATAGACGGCAAACTGCAAAACATGGGAAAAGTAAACCTCATTGCAGCCATCTTTATAGACCCAAAGGCCTTTGTTACTCTGGGCTGTCCCCTACTACTAAATTTTCTAATGCCTGCAAGCTTCAGCTCACTAGTTAAATATTGGTACAGTAACTTTCTTACAAATGGAGCATTCACTGCAATCCTTGGCACCTCCTCCTTAACAGACCCATCCAAGAAAAGCATCTCCGCAAAGATCACTCCTCTATTCAATTCTTTTCTCTTCTCCCTATACATTAAACTCCCCTCTGACCTATCCAGTTTACCTTCTATAATGTATGCTGATGATATGGTCATATACAAGACAGACCCCCTCCACCCTCCTTATTTCCAACCTTCTCTAAACTAGTCTCTCTAAACATAGTAACTGGATTCTCCAAAACAAACAAATACTTTTGGAACCTTTGAAAGGTTAAACACTCCACTAATGAGCAAATCATCCACAACACTAATGAGCCTCTTAAATCAGTCCGCCATTATAGACCCTTCGGAAACTGACTAGACCTCACACAACTTCTTGAACCATATCACCACGCAAAAGACAATAACATGTCTTTCTTGGGCCAAAAAACACACACTTTGTTTCTTAAAGGCTGGATAGGCACAGGCAAAGGAGTCATCTAACCATAATTTACAGTAAGGACGCCCAGTAATTGCCTCCACTTCAGAAATACACAAGACCATACTGCAACCCAACTCCAATAAAACCTAGAGATTTATAACGCTCTCCCTGAGGACAGAACACCACTACAACACTCTAACCAAAACCAAATAGCTTTAAGTCCCACAAAAAAATCTACCCTCCTTCTAGGCTCCACAATATATAAGCTTCATCAATATTCAATCCTTCCAATTATTTTGTCATGAGACCTTCCAAGAGACCACACTCACATAACCCTGGGTTTCTCTTAACCCCAATCCTATTTACCCCCCCCATTCACCAAAGTAAAAGCAACAGAACATACCTTCTCAAGTTTAACTCACAAAAACAGACTCCCATCACTAAACAGACAGCTGACTCATAATCCTATCCAACATTCATAGAAGAGCTAAATCCACCTCCTCAACTAAGCAAAATGTACATGCTACAACAAAGGTAACACTACTTAAACCTGGGCACACTAAACCGCACAACGTATTAGTAATAATCCAAATAAATACAACAAATTAAATTATGCTAAAGCTGCTTAGCATGTCTACTGCATCACATCCCGTACTACAACCGTTTGATAAAGACATCAAAATTAGAAACTCTTATGCATTTCTATATGCTATTCTGATGTAGCTTTTTCACCAATATCTTCTGCATTACTAATCGTCAGCAGACTAACAGGCCTTTGTATTATAGTTTAATATTTGTTCTTCATCTATTTTGATTTCTATCCTTTGATTTCTGTCCTGGGCAGAGACTGAAAATGTTCAATAAGGTTAGCACTTTACCCCAGTAAACAAATGTGCAAAAGAATGAATAAACAAAATGAAAAAATGAGGAACACATGGGTTCAGCAGCACCAGTACTCCATGCATTATACTAGACTGACATTATGAAGCAATAAGTCAGTCACCCGATGAAGGTCACAGTTCATGGGTCAACCAATCCTCACCAATGGTCATGAGCTCAGTGTCATTATGAAAGAATGAGATGCAAGCAGCAGACACAAAGGAGCAAATTAAGACCGTCTGAATACCTAGTGATTTTGCTCCTGGGCACCTTCCACAACAGATGAACCAAACACAGCTCACTGAAAATAGGGTCTCAGGTGAAAAAACAGGACATGCTGAAGGTATTAGATCCATATGGGAACCATACAGTATGATGTAGAGAATGTTGTTGGGGACAGAAAAATTTACCTTGCCATGCTCAGCTTGCTGTTGGCACACACCTCAAAAAGTGGTGAGAAGATAGCGAGGCTCTGCTTGCAATGGGAGATAATACCCTTACCAAAAGTAACTTTCTTAGAAAGGTTCTACAATTTCAGGTTCTACAAGGACAGAACTGAACAAAAATCCAAAAAACTAACAGCTGAAAAAAAAAAAAGAGAGAAATGCTACACAGCAACTATTCTCACAAACACATACTTACCTTCATACAACAATTATACCATCTACAACAGCCTGTTATTACTCTAGGGTCAATATATGTAATTAAGTTGGTGCAACAGGGTTACAGTCCTCTGATCGGTGGAAGGGGATTGGGGGACTCTGCCTGCTACCAGCACTTCACTGTTTTCTGTACTGTTAGCAAACAAGAATAGCGTGGTACTTTTAGAGGGTCACTTCAAATAAACATTCTTAGAACTGCATCTAAATCTATAGAAAGCATTAGACTGGGTGGCCATTTTCAGGCTGGGGTGGGGTTTAGATGAAAACTCTTACTTTTTCCTTTTTATATGTCTACATAACAATGCAGAGATAAAAGTACACTTACTGTGTATCTAAGTTGCATTTCTTTAGCTTTTCTTCTAGTACAGGGAGATCTCTGAGATCAGCACCAATTACAGAGTAGCGGTCAGAATCTAAGCCATGGCTGTCTGAAGAATGACAAACACAAAACATATTATTGACTTTTTTATTCTAATTCACATTTCCCATACAGTCAATATTATAAACTAGACAGAAACGTTTTATAGATATTACTCTCCAACAACAACGAGAAAAGAGATGCAACACAGTAGGGAAGCAGAGAAAGGTAATGTACTACAATGTAATTTTTTGAGAGTGCCATGAACTGAACCCATTTAAGCCTACAGTGCCTTTTTTGTATGATTTCAGTTCACACCCATGCTCCTTATGGCATCCACACCTTTTTTGTGTCTGGTTTTATAATTAAGTAACTTAACAGCTAATAATAGGCAGCATTAAAAAGTGCAAAAAGTTATTAACAAAATGGCACCAAGTTTATCTAGGATGCCCTGCTGTAGAAAAAATAATCTTTTTTACTTATTATTTATATTTTTATATACGTGTTCATAGTTTATAACCGAGAACTGTGTATGTTGCTGATAGGTAAGGTGTATATGTCATAGTGAAAGACAGGAAAATTAACAGTCAATGCCCATTTACATCAAAATATACCCGAGATACTGCCAGTGGTTGATTACTGATCATGAAAATAAATAGTATTTTGATACGTACTTAATATTTCAAAAAACAAGTGACTTACACACTATGTGACATCAGGTGAAAACCTTAGCTGTTGCCCTGTAAGTTGCAAATCTTGAGAGATATTCAGTGTTATTTTTATCGCCAATTAAACAATTAAGCACAAGTTTTGATATTTCTGTAAATATCTCAATAAACATGCATTTATACAGGAATTTCTTACTGTTTCATGAAAGCTTACATCTGGTTAACAAAAACATTCTCAATATACGTCTAGGTTGTACAGTTTCCAAGATGTGACAATTTATGAAAGTTTACCAAAAATATAATGTTGGGCTTGTGCACATTATGATATATTATAGTATTTATGGAAAGACTGTGAATGAACTATTAGCACTGTATACAATACTTCTTACTGATAACATTGCTATTTGTACAGTTTTAATAGAGTTTATTGATCACAAAATATTTACATTTGTTCATCTTAAGTTTAGTTTTCAAAAAACGCTCTGGAATGCAAGATGTGTGCAGGCTGCTAGAGAGGTGCATCATTCCTCGCAACACGGGTGTTAATGAGTTAAGATATTACAATTGTACGAATCACATAGTGCTTTCTGTACTCTTGAGCAGACACTAACCAATACCAAATAAAATACATTCTACCACACAGTCTGTTGCTGATCTCCACTATGAACAGACCCCATCAGTGTAACTGGTGCCATCACCTGTAACAGCACACTGGAAGTTTGGCACAAAACTCATCATCAGTTATAAGACTATCATGACGCTTTGTACTTAAAACTAAACACTATGTAGAAAAGAAGGGTGATTCACCTTAAAACACACCACACCAAAAAGGCAACAACAAATGAAAACTTTACTAACAGAAAGGAAGAAGAAAAGCATAAGTAATTAAATTAAATCATGCAGAAATAAAATAAAATGGAATATATTACACCCTAAGCAAGAATTAAAACTGTCAACTTGGCGTTTCTAGGGTAGGAGACCTATTGTCCTCTCCCTTCCCAAGTATGAAGCCCTGCCTTAAAACATATGATTGACAGTTAATATTTCTAGATGAAAGTGCATCAGCCCGACACTTGTGCCACTCTAAGGAAATATGCCCACAGAGACCAATTTAGAAAAAAACTAAAGACACCACAGCTTTTTTTTTCCCCCAAGTTACATTTGAAGTGTAACCCTCTGAACAACTGCTGGAAACGGTCAACTACACATTCCTTCTACTCTGTTTGGAGAAATATTACTGTTTTTCTATGAAACACGGTATAGTGTTGAAAATCAAATCAATGCCAGAAGTTGCTGTGTATAATTCAAATGCTCACAATAACCTAATGTTAAATAAGGTATGACAATCATATAATCTGCTACACAGCCAGTAACAGCCAACTGATAATGTGCCATATATCATACCATTAGAGTGTAAAGCTGCTAAGGGTTTGGTCACTTCTCTTACCACACTTCCTCACCAGTTTTTTTTTACAAGTTCACCCTCTGAAGTCACAATGTCTATGCCGGCATTTTCCATAATTCTAGGTTTCCCACATAGTTTAGAGGGTGGCATAATAAGCTCTTTATTCAAATGAAAGTAGTTAAAAGACTTGATCTGACTCAAACTACCTCTATATAACAGCATGTATTCTAACCAATCAGCCTTTCTGTGCCTCTATAACTACCACTGTATGGAGACAGCTGTTCCCCATCACCTAGTTAAATAAAATAAAATAGCATTATATGCCACAACCCCAAGAGTTCTAGGGGTGTGGAACATCTAAACTCGGGAGGGGGGGGGTTCAATCAATACAAGTCACTTCTGTTTCTCCACTTCTTGACTGTAGACATATCACCACACCAAACAAATTAATGGGTTGTGTCCCAAGTCAATACCAGTGTACTTAGTAGACATTACTTACCACTAATGGCAACCTCTAATATGCATTGCTGTACGTTAATACATATTCAGCATTAAAGCCAATGCTCAAATTATATATTAATGATATTAATACACATTTCTTTATACTTTCACATGCTACTACATACTAAAACTAATCAAAAACCAATTCACATCACAGTGTACTATGCCAAGTCACAGTGCATCAGTTCCTGCACTTACACTCCTAGTACAAATTACTGAATGTGGATAGTACTGACAGCAGCACAGAGGAAAAATAAGTGTTCATGCCTCACACCACTTGGTTCACTAGTTCAGTTCCTGGCTGGGGTACCTTTGAAGCAGTCTGCAACTTTTCCCTCTGTCTCCAAAGATCCTCCCTGGGTTCACAAGTTTCCCCCCATACCCCAGAGACATGCTGCAGATAAACTTGTGAGCCACTAAATTGCCTGCAGGAGTATGAGTCACTTGTGAGTGACGGTGTGCCTGCATGAATGCATATTTGCAAGCATGTCTCTGTATGTGCGCGCGCATGCATGTCCCAAGACAGAATGATTTCTTATCTGACATTAGCCTAGCAATTGTAAACTTGCCAACACACTTTATAAACGCACTTTGCAGTGTTCAAATTACAAATGATCTTTATTTTTCATTACCGACAGAGGTGGGAATTGCGACTTGCTGCTCGATCAAAAAGAACTATACTGGCAGTTATAGGATCATGGGTGCATAGGTATTTACTAAGCTAAGTACCACAAGGGCCTTTTTAAGCCTAGCCATGCATTCCAAATCTCTGACAAGTTCTGATTGACAAGTGTAAGCATGGGCCTGGGAGATGAACCACGTACAAGTTACCTGCTTGCACTACAGACATAGGTGCCAAACCAGGGATAAATTTCCATTTTCCCACCCAATTGTCCAAGTTGCACTTGAATTGGGTTAGGGAGGAACTCTGCTTCACAGACGGGGCAGTCCCTGGGATACATACCCATCTCTCCAGTAGGTCCTATTTATATCACAAGCAATGTTTAAGTCTTTAGAATGCGTAATTCTGGTACTGTTTGTTTTGTGGATATGCAGGAGGTCCATCAGAGTGGGGTCTGACAATGCCCTGTATATGCCAGATCTTCTCTCAAGAGTCTTTAGGAGACAGGATACAGGGATAGGGCCTGGAGGTGGTCTGCATAGGACATATTACTTATGTCTTGTATCCCTGTATTCTTTTAGTGAGGAACCTCTGTGAACGTTCCAGTTGTTGGATATGCCTGGTTAGGTACACATACCAAAGGGAGGCATTCTGCTCAATGACAGGTCTGATGAATGCCGAAATACAGTGGAACAATGACTTTCTTGGACTTGGCTGCCATACCTTTACAAGTTGCGCAACATAGAATGATTTCCTCATTATTGTACACACATGATGATCAAAGACTAGATTACTATCTATGTGTGTTCGTAAGTCCCTGACTATTCGGTCAACTCTAAGGGATGTGTAAAAAAATATAATAGTTACCAGGGATGGATGACTTCCAAAAGGATACTATTATGCATTTTTTGGAATTTAGTTTTAGTCCATGACTCTGACACCAGATGTTTGTCTGTGTCAGCCCCTCCTGGAGAACATTTGTTTCAGTGTGAGATTCAATGACCGCTCCTAATTTGCAATCATTTGCAAATTTGTTCAGCCAGAGACCACTAACATTGGCCTTGACTTCTGAGAAGTAAATGCCAAAAAGGAGCGGTCCAAGGACTGATCCCTGACAGACTCCATTTGTGACTGACCTCTTTGTAGAGATGGACTCCCCAATTCTAACTTCCTGGGTGCTGTCTGCAAACCAGCTGGCTATCCACCAGGTGACATATGAGTTTGTACCTAACCTCTGACTTTATCAACAATGCCAGAGTGGGGTATTGTGTCAAATGCCTTGGCCAGGTCAAGGTAGGCAGTGTGAATGATTTTGCCCTCATCCATTGCTTTGGTGACCTTCTCAAAGATGTCCACCAGGCTGAGTAGGCATGATCTGCCCTTGATGAAACCAAACTGGGTTGGGTCCAGTGTCTGGAGGTTTACTATACCTCTACTGATCATCTCCATAATTCTTTCCATGGCTTTACATGCAAGACTAGTGAAACTTATAGGTTTGTAGTTTCCAGGGTCTGTAAATGGCCCACCTTTGTGCAGAGGGATGACTGTTGCCTTTCTTCATTCATGAGACACTAAGCCTGTTTGGAGGCTACAGTTAAATTCCAGAGGCCCTGATAGGTCATATTTCATGCTATTTAGAAGGCATCCTGGGATACTGTCTGAGTCAACTGATGCAGTGTTCTTGGTCTTAGAGAGAGCATTAAGGACCTGTTCCCTAGTGATAGAGGGGGAGTTATATTTGTAGATATTTCCTGAGGGAAGTTTGGGGGGGGGGTAAAGTTAGAGATTAATTTATCAACCAGTAGGTTTGCTATATATTCAGGCTCAGTATATGTGGCTCCATTTACAATGAGCTGTGCACACAATTGTGTACTGCCTTTGAGATTGCGGACATAGCTAAATAATGCTTTATGGTGATCCTTGGCATGGGAGGCCAAACGTACCTCAAATTTGGCTTTAGTAGACTTTATTTGCCCTCTGAATTGTTTGTTTAGTTTGATGAGAGTGCTTTTATCAGGCTGGGTGATGCACCTCTTATTTTTTGCCATGATTTTCTTCCTCCTGTTAAACAATCAAATAATTTTGTGATTCCACCAGGAAGAAGTACTACCGACAACCTTATTAACATTAGGAGTACTTTTATGTGACAGCTTTGCCTCCAGTGACATTGTGTAAATACATCTCTCACATACCATATCAGTTTGTTTGAGAATTAATTGGTTGTCAGTAAACATGAGGCAATTTCTACAATGCCTCAGGATGCCCATATCCACCAAGCTGGTAACAGAGACAGTAGGAAAGTTAAGATCCATGGCAATAGACCCAGACCATTTTTTATCGATTAGACTGTTGAAGTGAGAATATCAATCACTGTCAGGAGTATCTGGTTTGCAACTATGTGGACAGTGCTGGTCACTGCAAACTAGTTGTCCTGTGTGCAACTAGATATTGGAGAAATTTCAATTGTGCTTTTACAGGAAAAATGTCACTCAAGGTGTCGGAGTCTGTACAGAGCACTGCCAAACACTTGAGGGGAAACTAATGCATAGACCCTGAAAATTGAAGAATGGAGTATTTAGGCAGATATTCTGAAGTTAGAAACAAATCAAGCAGTACTTACTGAAAACAAAGAATTAGCTTGTCAAGAATGATGAAAAAAGGGGAGTCGCATGAATGGCTACTGCCTGGCTACTATTAGTGCTAGTCTCACCACAGCTTCACTCTGTTGGGATACAATGCTCCTTTGCTTCTTCTCTCACCAGAAGTAAAATGTTAGCACCAATACCGAGGACAGAAGCAGGCCACAGCATATTTGGTGATCCAGTCTTGTCCCAGATGATGCAAGGGTCTGTAGGGTTGTAGCCTTTTTCTGGTAGATGCCTCGAATAGCAACCAGACCAATCAGATACATTAAGCACAGACACTCTCTCTCCAACCAGAAACAGTCAGGAATCAATGCACTCTGCTTCCACTCTCACCAGGATCAGACTATAAGCATTGATTCCAAGCAGTGACCTATAAAGCAGTTATTAGGCTTTCTGGTGATCAGCAGTCTCCAGGAAATAATGCCACTGTACTCCTTCTCCTACCACGTGAAAACAGAAGCACTAATCCCTAGATGACTAGTGAGAGGCAGAATGTGGGCTCCCCAATAACTGCTGGTCTTGCAATAGATGCTTAAAAGCAAGATGAAAAAAATAGTTTATCCTAAAAATTGCAGTGTGCACTAAGCGGTTAGATATGAAAGTGGGTAACTTCAGTTTCAGCTGTTTAAAAAGTTAAGTTTTAGTGGGGAGCCACTATTTTTAAAAGAGCAAGACAGATTGAAAGGGGTTGGGCACTTTTGTATTCTGTTACTATGGAATACATTAGGATGGCCAATAAATTTAAATAGCTGAAGGGGAGTGATTTCACAAAATGATCATTTTAAATGATAATTTTGTGCTTACTCACACCAGTCAAAAAGGATAGAGAAGAAACAAGATGTGGTCTCTTTTCAAGTTTTAATATGCAGTTAAAAGCAAAATACAAGTGAAACACAGTGTAAAGAAAACAAATCACAATATACAAAAATAGAAAAAGGCAATACAGTAATACAAAATACAAGAAAGAAAAAGCAAACTAACCTTTCCCTCACAGCAAGCTGTGGCAGAGTCTGGGTGAGCCTTTCCAGTAAAGCCAGAGTTACTCTTAAATGCTATGAAACAACCGGGACTGAACGACAGGTTTCCCCTCAACTGCATTCTTAGAGATACGGCTGCAAAACCGAATTAAACTAAATTATGTTTTTTCTTTAAAAAAAGAAGTTGTATTCATTGTTTGTGAATATATATTCTTTACAATAGTGGAAGCAGTATTTTTTAGTAATTATGTCTATATTCGGATTGATTACGGATTAATTTGGAGGTGTACTTAAAATAAGGCCATGGAACGAATTATCATGGACCTCATAAACAAGGATATTGGCAACCTCCAAACACTCGATCCCACACAGTTTGGCTTCGTCAAGGGGAGGTCATGTCTGTTAAATTTGATCGACTTTGAGACAGTCACCAAAGCCATGGATGAGGGGAAGTAAGTGCACACTGTCTACCTTGATCTGGCCAAAACCTTCGACACTATTCTCCACTTGGGCATAATAGATAAACTCTCTCAACTAGGCATTACTCTGCATGTTACCAGATGGGCAGCCAACTGGCTCACTGATAGAACCCACCTAGTCAAAATACAGAAAGCCACCTCAAGCAGTAGACCCGTATCGAGTGGCGTGCCCCAGGATTCGGTCTTGGGGCCTCTGTTATTTGGGATATACTTTTCTGAGGTACAGGCCAAATCCAGTGGGCTATGGCTGACCAAGTTTGCAGATGACTGCAAGTTGGGAGCTGTCATCAATTCCCCTAGTGATGTGGACATCCTCCAAGAAGTTCTCACCCAAACAAATGACTGGTGCCAGAAACGTGGCCTCAAGTTGAATACAAAAAAATGCATCATCCCCTTTGGGGAGAGATGTCCCCACAAATTATCACATTAATAACGTTCTAAGCATGCAGTCAGTCATGAGGGATTTGGGCGCCCAGATTGAGAGCAGCCTGACTTTTGACCACCATGTTGCTTCCGTTGTACAGAAAGCTTTCTACATGGCCCACCTCACAAGTCAGGGTATCTCATCCAAGAACAAGGTCATAACATCCCTGTATTCCTCCCTTATAAGGCCCATTATTGAGTACAATGCCCTATTTGGCATGTAGCTCGCAAAGCACGTGCAGCAACTGGAGAGACCACAGAAGTTCCTTACCAGGAGAATCCAGGGCCTCAAAAATCTACCATACACAGATAAGCTAAAAGCCCTATGCCTCTATTCTGTTTCATACAGACTCCTCAGAGGTGACCTCTGTCTGGCATACAAAGCGATCTCGGACCCCACCTTTATGGGACTGCTGTACATCCGCAAGTCGAGCTCCATTCGAGTAACCCACACACATGGCCTCAACCTGGTCTGTGACATCAATAGGACTTGCTGGCAGGACAGATTTGTGTCCCAGAAACTCCATCTATGGAATAAACTCCCTCTCCACGTCAAGCAGAGTACCTCTTTACCACTTTTTAAGTGCTATCTGGATAACTGGATGGGAAATAGAAAATACATCCCTGGGATTACACCAGTGTTGCTGCTGGACAGGGGCATCGGGTGCCGATTTGTCTATACATGGGCTAAACTCTTGTCTAGGCTTATAAAGGCCTCAGGGCCAATAGCCTAGTAACCTCCTATGCCCCTATGATCCTATGAAATGTACAATGGTTTGAAGTTTCATCTTTGATGAAGTCTTCGGTTAGAAGGTGAAAGCACTTAGATCTTTTCTATTAAATTCTCTTGCTTTTATTGGCGAGTGTTTTATTTCAATTCCAGAAGTACTGGATTGTCACATATTAATTATTTAAACTAGAATGCTTAGTTTTGTTTTTGGAGCGGTATTTTGCTGGAGGTGTTTTTCTGTCGCCAAGTTTCACCTTTTTTAAGCAACCGTTGCAAGTTTACTAGTTCAGGAAATGAGGTTGCATCACCTAAAGAACAGTTGTGTAAAATCTTATCACAACCATAGATGTCCTTCTCTTCTGTGTTGCACAGTTCTTTACATTTAGGTTGTATTCTGCCCATCAACCCAATGTTTGGCCTGTATACAAAAGCTTACTGCCACTGCTTGTAAGTGGGACATCGCACAAAGGCACATACAACGTCAGCCATAAAAGGGATGTCCACACGTACAATCTTCTGAATAAGAAAACCCCATAAGGAAAGGAGTCCAAAAGGAGCCTAAGGAGATTATCCTCGAAAACAGCAAGTTGTAGGGGGTAGGCGGGAGGGACAGAATACTGCAATCTAGAAGAGGAGGACATCTATGGTTATGGCAAGATTTTACACAACTACTCTATGTCCTTCTGTTCAATGTTGCAGTATTCTTTACATATGAGGAACTGCAAAAGCTGAAAGGGAACCCAGGGAGGAGGGTAGAGTAGGGAAAAGCTAAAAGGAAGCATTTTCCAGGAATCCATGCTGAACTGTGCTGGCAGAACCTGCCCTGGACCTAGAAACCGTGTCCAGTTTGTAATGCTTCATAAAGATATGTACAGACGACCAGATGGCAGCTTCCAGGTTGGAATGAGCATCTAGACCTTTAAAGAAGGCCTCTCAGGATGCCACTGATCTAGTGGAATGGGCCTTAACAAATGCCGATAAAGACTTTCTATGGAATTCATAGCAAAACACAATAGCCTTAAATAACCATGTGAAAATGGTTTGTTTGGATACAGGCAAATCCAGAGCACCGATATGAAAACAAAAAGTTGGTCAGACCTTCTAATGGACTTAGTTTTGTCAAGGTAAATTTGAACATCCAAGATGTGCAAAATCCTTTCACTGGGGGATTGTGGCAAAGGGAAGGTAGGCAATTGGATGGACTGATTAAGAGACAACTCATTCACCACTCTGAGCATAAAGGCTGGATTAGTTCTCAAGGATACTCTATCCCTACGAAAAACAAAGAAAGGGGGGGAAGCCATGAATGCATGAATCTCAGAGACCCTTCTAGCAGAGGTCAATGCTACTAGAAGCACAGTTTTCCACGTGCAGAACTTTGGAGGGGCCCAAGTAAGCTTTGCTAACACATAGTCGAGATCCAAAGGAGGAGGAACTAGTTTCCTGGGGGGGGGGTCTTAAACGTAGGATGCTTTTAAGAAAAAGCTTAACTTCTAACCTGGAAGCTAAGGGGGAAGTTAAAAGCAAACAGACAAAGGACAAACTGAGGAGTAGGAAAGACCACTGTTGAGCAACTCACACAGTTAAGAAAGTACTAAGGGATTATCCACATCAAAGGGATCCGCATTCCTTTTTTAGCACCAAACAGAAAATCTTCACCATTTGGAAATGTATGATTTTTTTTAGTATTACGTTTCCTGGCCTCCTGCAAAACTGTAGCATGTCCTTACAGAATAGGTGCTTGAAAGGGATCAAAAGTTGATCACCTACATAGTTAGCTGTAGGGTTGACACACTGAGGTGAATCAATGATCCCTTGCCCTGAGTGAGCAGGTCCAGCCTGTGAGGCAACTTGTAGTGATAACCCTTGGCTAACTGCAGAAGAAGAGGGGAACCAGTGCTGTCTTGGCCAAAAGGTGGTCAGTAGCAAGATTTTGGGTTTCCCCTGTAGAGTTTTCAACAGGACATTCCAAATTAAGGGGAAGTGGGGGGGGTGCATACAGAAACATCCTCTTCCATGAGAAAGATAGAGCGTGTCCATCTTCCACAGTGGAGGGTGAGATACCCTTGCACCAAGGCAAGGAAGTTGTCTGTTCATAGGGGAGGCAACAGGGTCCAGTTCTGGAGTACCCCAAAAGTGAACTAGATCCAGGAACACATCCCTGTGAAGCATCCACTCGTGAGATTGGGTCATAGATCTGCTTAATGCAGCTGACAGTTCTGAGCCAAGAGAAGGTACACAGCATGTAGAGTCACTTTGTATTCAGTAGCCAATTCCAAAGCCTTGATGGCCAAGCAACAGAGATCAGATTTTGTTCCCCCTGTTTATGTATCAAAGGACAGAGGTATTGTCTGTGAGGATCTTGAGGGGCCCTGGACTGCATAGATAGTGACAGGTCTGTAGAGCTAGAAATTAGAGCCCTCATTTCCCCGATGCTGATACGTTCCTTCCTTAGAGAAGGGGACCAAAGACCCTGAACTTTCCTGGAAGCAAAAGTTGCTCCCCAACCTAAGTCTGAGGCGTCTGTGAAAAGTTGCTGAACTGGCTGAGGTATCTGAAGAAGTAAGGCAAGGGTTCTGACGGAGTTGCTGCATCTACCAATGTAACTTTTTTTTTCAGATAGGGGAGAAGGGGAATCAAGATATCTTAGGGATGAGCATGCTGGGACCAAACTGTCTTTAAAAAACACTGGAACTTCCTCACATGTAGCTTTGCAAAGGGCAGCATGGGAATAGTGGAGGACATGAACCCCAGCATCTCAGAAACTCCCTGGCCATGATGGAAGGAAGAGGCAGAAGAGGCCCCATGAATGTCTTGAAATAAGTTGCTTTCTCCACAAGAAGGAAAAAACATCAAGTTTGTGCAGAACCTGCACCCCAGGAATAGAAGATCTTGACCTGGAGTGAGGGATGACTTTTTGAAATTTATTGAGAAACCCAGGGCCTGCTGGGTTAACAAGTCTGTACTGTTGGCCAGAAACAGCAGACAGTATGGATAGACTTGTAGGCCTTTTAGCCTTACATAGGCAATAGCTGGGGCCTAGCACTTTGTGAATACCCTTGGAGCAGTAGAAAGCCCAAATGGCAAGACAGTAAACAAAGTGCAAAAAGCCCACAGAGATGCACAAAAACTTCTTGAAGTGAGAATGAATAGTGATATGCAGGTATGCATCCTTGAGATTCCAAGAAGCTAAGAAGGCTTGAGGAGGGGACCAGGGGAAGGAGAGCAGGCAGGGACAGGATTCTGAAAGAAGGCACCACCAGGAAAGCATTTAATAGGGAAAGATCTAATATAGGCCTCCAAGGACCATCTTTCCTTGGAACTAGAAACATCCTGGAGTAGAATCCCCTCCACAGTTGGTCTGGAGGGACAGAATGGATAGTGCCTTGGTTGGAAAGTTGAGCAAGAATCGAGGGAAACAGATGCAGTTGACTGGGGGTGTGTGTGTGGGTTAACATATTCCCTGAAAGGGAGGGAGAGTCTTCCAAGTTAAACTATCCATTTCAGATAACTTAAATTACCCATGAGTCCTGAGTGATTTCCATCCAAGCAGAAAGGGAAAGTGAGACAAAAAGACAAGGGGGTATGACTTGGAAGAGGGAGCAGAGCATCACAGAGGATTTTGTCTGGGATGTAAGGGCTGCTGAGATGAGGGAACAGCAGCAGAAGTAACAGCCTTAGCCTGTGGGTGTCTCCTAGAAGGCTTACATGGCCTAGTTCTAGAACGAGCAGAAGTGGAGGAGCGAGCAGGTTTCCTGATAAAAGGAACCATGGCAGGAAAGTTCCTATGAAATTTTGGAACTGGAGAAACAAGCATTTCAAATCCTGATGCTCCTTACCTTTTTCCTGCAGTGATTTAAATAATTCTGCTGCTGCTTTTCCAAAGAGGGAGGAATTATCCAGGGGAACATCAAGCAAGTTTGCCTTTATGTCATCAGAGTGCCTGGAGACATAACCAGTAATGCCTTTTGAGAACAGATGCAGAAGCTGCTGCTCTGTAAGAGGCCTCAACTGCATCGTAACTACACTGGATAGTCTAGCTACCTGTGGAGTAGGCTGATAAAAATGAGAGAGCCAGTGATTTAGCTTCGGACTCAGGCAATGGGGACAGAGCCTGGATAGCCTGAGAGAGCAAGGCTAAAGCAAACCTAGACACGTGTGTTTGACAATTTAAAGCCCTGATAGCCAAGGTGGAACAGGTATTGATTTTTCTTATCCAATCATTCCAAAAGTTTACTTTCCTTAGCAGAAGGAAGCAGTTTGGTAGAGGGAGATAGCCATGAAGATATATCTGAAGTAATGGAAGCCACAGCTGGGTCAGCTGAGGAGCATTTAAACAGAAGCTTGCAATCCTCAAGGACCTTACAGAAGCAATCAGATCTTTTAGGGCCAGGGGCCTGTGAGTCAGGGGTCTTGCATGCATCTAAGAAGGCTGGCAGGACTGGTGGAACTGCTGAAGGAGCAGGGGCATACAAGTGGAGTAGTTCATAACTCTTTTGCTCTTCTGAGATTTGAGAAGGATCCCACAAAGGAAAGTTCTTTAGTGAGGGAGTCCCCCATTAGACTCTTCCTCTGGGGAAGCATATTCCAGTAGAGAAGGGATCTGGGTGGAATATGCTAAGGAGTCTTCATCTGAGGAAGACTCCTCAGAATCAGTGTCATGAATTTGGTATTCTACAGGATGCCCTGAAGAAGGCCCCTAAGACCCTGATGGTAACACCGGAGAAGAGGGAAAGGCCGGGCTTGCTATAGGAGAAGCTGGAGCCAGACGCCTCAGAGCTATCAGAGCCTTAATGAGATCCTGCAAAAAAAAACATCCCAATCCAACGTAGGGGTAGAAGGAGCAGGAACAGGTCTAGTGTTTTTGTACCTTTTTAACATGTTTCTCCTGTTGGGGAGAAATGGAGGACGTAGGCCTTACCTTCGACACCTCCCTAGACAAAGAAGCTGGAACAGTCTCAGGAGTCTTTTGTATTAATGAGTCTCGGTTCTTCCAAGTCGTCCAAACTGGACATCTGTAGCCTCAGACATGCTAGGATCTGCACGCCTGACTGCTTTCATACCGGTATCCGCAGTGGGAGCTGACCCTAATTCCAGTCGCACCACCGGGTTTTTATCAACCTCAATGGGTACATTGGAGGGAGTAGGCATAGCTAAAGAGGATTCTTGCCTAGCCTAGCTAACCTTCTTCTTTATAGATGACTCAGAAGCACTTGCAGAACCTTCCATAGCGTCCCTAGCCAGATGTTTGAGTCTTTGGTTTTCTAAACAAAGATTCAAGGCTGACAGATGACTGCACAATGTTTTAGGAACAAAGTTCTGACAAACAGAGCAGGCCCAGTGGTGAGGCCCTAAACAAATAAAGCAAAGCTCGTGACTATCTTTACGTGGAATTTGCCTTCCACACCTACACTTGTCATTCCTGGATGGCATTAACTAAAATAAAAGGCAGTAGCAATATATTAAACCCCCTATGGGGTACTTATCTGAAAGCTGGAAGATGACACCAACGGTATCCAACGGCAGATGAACATATGACTCAACCTTTCGAATGCCGGGGGAAAGTCTTAAAGACTGTATGTGCAGACATACCTTTTATGACTGGCATTGTCTTTACCTTCATGCAACATCCCACATACAGACAGTTGCACTAAACTTTTGTTTACAGGCCGGACATCGAATCGCTGGGTGGAAAACAACCCATACGCAAAGAATAACACAACACTCAACAGAAGGACATCTCTGCATTCCACTTGTTCCAGTTGGCGGGCTGTTTTGAAAAACAACATTGTCTTAGCATTTTGAGACAGGAGTTGGTTTTACTCGTTCTTTATTTATTCACTATGGATTCTTTGCTTGGCGACCTTACATTATTGCTTCAGCAGCCACCAAGGTTTATTCCTGTATCAGCTGGGGGTGAAGGACAGAACTGTAAGGAAGCCACGGTATTTGGTGTCACATGCTGCTCCATGCAAGATCTTTTGTTGCATCCCAACCCATTTGAAAAGGGTATGCAATTTGAGATTAAAACAATCCTAATTTTAAGATTTAGGAACCCTCAGCCAAAGATACGCTTATTTCCCAAATCAGACTCTTTGAGCACACTTTAATTAAATATAGACATCTGCAACTAGATATCTACTTGGTGTAATGTATTAAAGCAAAAAGAGTGCCAAGGGGGTTAAGATTTTAGAAATACCACTTTGGTCTCAGTGTTAATTTTTCATTAAATCATAATATGTTTGAACCTTTTGACCATACATACACTGAAAATAATAAAACTGCTTACTGCCGATAATGAACGAAAAATTCAGTTTTTGGAGACTGTAGTTCTGCAGCTCAATAACAGTATTGAGTCTGACCCTTCTTTTCTGTCGTATAAACATGAATATTTAAAAATCTTTATTCAGGTTGACAATTTGGTCAAAAGGAATAACATTAGAAAGCAGGAAAAAAAACTTTTAAGGGACAAGTAAGAATATGATGAGAATCATGCTTATCCCAAACCTAAGAGTTTTAACAATAAAGGGTTCAGTGCGTTTACGGAAAGAGAATACAAGACTGAGCATGAACCAAATAGCTCATTTATCCATAGTGAAGTAGGGCCATTTGACAATTTTAATGGTGAATTTGCGAGTAATGAACGTGGACCATCCATTAGACATGTTCTTCAGAGCCCCCCTTTGGGAATCAACAAATGAATTCCTCCAATCAATCAAGACAGACAAGGAAGGGCTAGAACAAAGAGAGAAATTAAACAGGATATTTTCTGGGGTTTTTTCTACGGATTTGCCGTGTAAAATCATTGTCAATGATGGATTTAAAGTTTAATTACAGTCGCTTGGGCCTCCAAGCAAAGCATGCATCTCTAAAAAGGGATTTAAATTTATTCCATCGTTTAATCAAGACATCGTTCATGTACTGGTGCATTAAAACTGTACGTTAGACAACTTAATCTGACCATATTACTTGGCACTTTAGTTAATAGTGAAGAGGAAGAGTATGTTTATGCCCCCTAGTTGCCCTATTGTGTCCATATTTGAGAGGATATGGGAAAGTAAATTTAGACAGTTACTGAAAAAAAAAAGACAAAACACTTTGATAACTTGACACTTGAAGAAAGAGAATTGTTGGCCCAGATTAGAGACAACAAAGACATTAGAGTCATGAAACCAGATAAGGGTGGGGGGAGCAGTAATTATGGACATATATATATATATATATATATATATATATATATATATAGATATATAGATATATAGATATATATATATATATATCTCGGAAAATGCTGGACTTGCTTAATGACTCTATTACATATAGGCATGTACCTAGAAAACAGATTACAATAGCATATGCTAAAATAGATTACTGCCTTTATGATTTAGTTATCTAGGGCTTTATGTCCAATGAAGTCCTAGAATTTGTTAGAGTTGACAAACCCATAGCTGAAATACCTAAAGTCCACAAAGATCTGCATCCCCCTTACACCAATAATTTCAGCAAGTAAGTCAAAAATTGAACCTTTGACTATGTATGTAGATATGCATTCTAAATGTTTGGTGGAAAAAGACAAACATCTTATGTGACTCATGGCATTTGTTGCAACTGTTGAACGCTACCCCCTTTTGATGAAAAGGTTATTTTTATCACTATAAATGTGGTTAATTTGTTTTCTGCCATCCCACATGACAATGGGCTGGAGTAACTTCACAATATGTTATTGAAAGATGATTCTAAAAGTGAGAATGAGATTTCTACTACACTAGAGTTCTTGGAAATAATATTACAAAAAACTGTTTATTTTGATGGTGAAATTTACCATCAAGTAACAAGGGTCGCTATGGGAGCTACATGTGCTCCAACATATGCCAATTTAGTACTCACAGACTGGAAACAAAGTCTTTACTTCATCTCATGTCAAGAAACTATTTTGATACAAGATATTTAGATGACATCCTAAATCTGTGGACTGATTACATTTTGATTTTTGAGGAGTTTCTATTGGAATTGAATGGCTCTACTAGATTTTAAAGTTTACATCTTCAGTTGTCATGGATTCAATCAACTACCTAAACATCACAATTTCTAAAGATTATGGTCAGATGAAATATGTTTTGAATATACAGAGAAAGGAGACATATTCCAATTCTTTGCTTCACTATAATAGCAATCATCCTTTCTATCAGAAAAGAACCGTAGTCAAAGGTCAAATGGAGTGCCTTTCTAGGCTGGTATCAATGGATATAACCTTTCAAGATTGAGCAAAATAAATTATGCAATATTTTTTTGAAAAAAACTGCCCAGATTCATTGGTTGAAGTAGTTAAAGAAAAATTACTTAGTGTTAGAAAAGACAAGTATGCACCCATCCTAAATGAAAACATGAACACACAGATGGATGAAGTGCAACTGATATCAAACAATAAAAACAATACAGATAAAATGAGTGCAATGATAATTAAATATAATCATCAAGCACCAGTGCTTAGAGGAAAATTCCACCCTCTCATACAGTTTAACTCGATCGTTAGGTTTCTATTCTCCGACAATATGGGTCCAGTATTGTGTAGGTACCAGAAACCTGCTTGTACATTTTGCAACTTTTAATTCCTTGATTTGGAGTCAAAGGAAGGGAAAGCCCACCTACTTTTTTTTTTTCTAAACTCAACTTCTCACATACTTTACAGAGAAATTAGTCTCCACCTGCATTACATATCATAAACACAGTTAAATCTGTACTCTGTCAGTTACTACTGTCAATCTTAGATGGGCAATTAATAATGCTAATGTCAGGTACACACCAGCTAATATAAAAAAAGACAGAAAGCTGTGGAACTGTTTTCCACTGTTTTTATTGCAGAGGGAAGGAGAAAGTACAGTTGTGTACACTTACCATAAATGTAGATGATCGAGTGTATTCACTGCTGCAGTCATCACACTTGGGTTATCTGGCTGCAGGTAGCCCTAAGTTGGTCCAAATACTAGAGTCTTGGGATTTCTGCGTCGGATCCCCTCGCCTCCTCCATGACGTCAGGACATCAGGGGTATAAAACATGCAGCCGACGCCATTACATCAATTCTTCTTGCCCCAGATGTCAGCAGCCCCCAAAATTGGAAGCAATTACATGGTATGGAACTCCTCCAGTAAAAAGTAAATACCATAGCCATAAGATATGGCCAAAAAGAGGATAGGCAGAAAGCCTAGAAAAGTCAGGGGGCTGGAGAGAGGGTAACAAGGACTGCAACAGTGAATACACTCTAACATCTACATTTATGGTAAGTGTACACAACTGTACTATGTTCTTCATGTTTCACTGTTGCAGTCATCACACTTGGGTTGATTCTCAAAGCTGAGTAAGGATGGAGGCAGTCAAGAAGTATTAGGGCTGACTAGTAGGCCTTGTAAGACTGCTGTGGCAAATCCAGTTCTGGATTTAGAAAGGAGAGGTAAGTGGCAGTGCTTGGTGAAGGAGTGTACATAAGTCCAGGTTGCAGCTTCCAGGATGTCCCTGGTAGGGACTCCCCTGAGAAATGCTGCAGAGGTTGAGGTAGCCCAAGTGGAATGAGTTCTGATCCCCTGTGGGGGAGGTTTTTCCATGGTGTTAGTAACAGAAATGGTTGCAGTGTGCTATCCATTTGGAAAAGGTTTGCTTTGAAATGGCCTTGCCTCTGCCCCTGTAGGAAAGCTGACTAGCAGCTGGTCAGATTTTCTGAAAGGCTTAGTCCTGTCAAGGTAGAACCTGAGCTGTCTGTGCATGTTCAAGGAGTGCAGGATCCTCCTCCCTTTATTCTGAGGGTCATGGGGAAAAGGTTGGTAAATGGATGGATTGGTTTAAGGCCACACGATGCCACCTTGGGCATAAATAATGTGTTAGTCCTGATGGAGACCCTGTCAGTCTGGAAAATAATGAAGGGTTCCACAGCCATTAGTGCCTGTAGCTCAGACACTCTTCTAGCTGAAGTGATGGCTATGAGCAAGGCTGTTTTCCAGGAGAGGAATTTTAGCTCTGCTTTACCAGCAGGTTCAAAAGGGGGAAGTGTGAGCTTCTCTAGTACAAAGAAAAGGTCCAGGCAGGGCTGGGAGCTCTCCTCGGGGGGGTCTTAATTTGTTAGCTCCTCTCAGGAACTGTTTGATCAGAGGGTGAGAAAAGACAGGTGGCTTTATATTGTAATGAGCTGAGATGGCAGAGGCATGAATCGTAATTGATGGGAAAGAAAGTCCTTTGTGGAGCAGCTCTGCTAGGTAATCTAGAATTTGAGGTAAGGCGGACATGGCTGTGCCCTTTCCTAGAGACTGGCTCCAAGAACATATCTTTTCCACTTTTCTGAATAGGATTTCCTAGTACTAGGCCTTCTGGCCACAAGGATGATGTCCAGCACCTGTTAGCTGAGGGTTGCTGGTGTTGTGCTCAGGGAAGAAGCCAGGCTGCAAGGTTCAGTGTTTGCAGCGGAGGATGCAAAACCTGTCCCTCCTGCTGGGACAGCAGGAAGGGGGGGGGTCTAATGTAGGTGCCAGGGTGGCACTGCTATCAGACTGTGTAGGAGTGGGTACCAGTGCTGGCGTGGCCAGTCTGGTACAATAAGGATTGTCCTTGGGCTGTCCTGCTTGATCTTGAGTAGTACTTTTGAGAGGAGGGGCAGAGGGAGAAAGGCATAAATTGATAGATTTTCCCATGTAAAGAATAAGGCATCCACTCACCATGCTTGGCTGTGGGGATTTCTGTTGCAAAGTTTGCTCAATTGATAGTTTTGGGGGGAGGCAAAGAGGTCCCCCTCTGGTGCCCCCCACCTGCTGATTAGAATTTTTAATGAGTTTGGTTTCAGTTTCCACTCATGTGGGTCCAGTAGCTTTCTGCTTAAGTCGTCTGCCAGTGTATTCTCTTTGCCTGGCAGGAAATGAGCTTGCAGGTGCACTTGGTTGCTCAAGGCTGTGTTCCACAGGGCCATGGCTAACCTGCAGAGTGGGTAGGAATGAGTTCACCCCTGCTTGTTTATGTACCACGTAACTGTGGTGTTGTCTGTCTTTATCAACAGTTGTCCTGGAAGGAAAAGGTATTTGAAGGCTGTCAGAGCATTCTGTACAGCTAACATTTCTTTTCTGATTGCTATGCAAGTGAATTTGTCCCAGGCTCCATTTAGCTTGAATGCATTTGCCTGCCATGTGAGCCCCCCATGCATAGTCTGATGCACCTGTTGACAGAGTTTGGGTGGCGAAGGGTTGAGGGAAGGAATTCCCTTGTGGTTGCAAGCCTCTGCCCACCAAAGGAACTCTGCCCTTAAACAAAGAAAGGTAGGAATCAGTGTTTCCAAGTCCTGAGAAAGTTGACACCAGAGACTTAAGTACCACTGAAGCTTCCTCATATGCAGTCTTGCATAGCTTGCATATGGAATTAGTAGAATGCATGAGGCCATGAACCCTAAGACTTGCAGTATTTTTCTTGCAGATAGCTGGGTCTTGGAGGCCATTAGTTTGAAGTAGTTTCAAATGAACCTGCTTTTCTGGAGTGAGGAATGCCATCTGGGAAGTTGTGTGCAAGCTTGCTTCCCAGGAATACAATCTTTTGGCTAGGCACCAGATGTGATTTCTTTTCATTGATGGTGTACCCCAGAGAAGTTAAAAGTCTTTCTAAGAATGCCAGGTGCTGAAGTAGCAATTCCTGACTATTCGCCTGAATCAGGCCATCGTCCAAGTATGGGTAAATTTGAATATTTCTCTGCCTGCAGGATGCAATGGCTGGAGACAGGCACTTTGTAAATACCCCGAGCGCAGAAGATAAGCCAAAGGAAAGTGCAGATTACTAATACTGCATAGAGCCTGCCCTGAAACGTAGATATTTCCTGCAAGATCCCCTTGTGGGGATGTGCAGAAAAGCTTCTTTTAAGTCCAGGGTGACTAGCCAGGGAGTCCTTGGCTAACATAGGAAGCAGCTGTTGTAGCGCAAGCCTTTGGAATTTTGGGACCACCAGGGAGGTGTTGAGAATGGACAGATCCAAGATAGGGTGCCATGAGCTTTCTTTTCTGGGCACAGGAACAGTCTGGAATAGAAACCCTGTCCCTTTGCTCTACTGTAACAGGTTGAATAACCCTGATAATGAGAAGAGAAAGTACTTGCTTTTGAGCCTCTGCCCACTGGTTTGGAGGAAGGTCTGGCACCACACTTGGGGTTGGCAGTGAGTGGAAGTAGAATCTGTATCCCTGGGATACAATGCTTAGGACCCATTGGTCAAGGGTAATGGACATCCCATTTTTTAGCATGCAGGGCGAGATTTCCTCCTAGCGGTGCAAGTACTTAGGCGATGCCTGTGAAGAATAATAAGACAAGTCATCTTGAATGTTTTCCATAAGGGGGTGGCTTACCACTCTCTGTTTTAGAGGTGGGAGCACTCCATTGCTTAGATCTCTGCATACCCTGAGACTGGAGTCTTGGTGGTCTGTTGCCCCTGGATTTGGGCTGAGAAGGGCTGGGAAGAACCAGTTTTTAGACGGCCAATGTCTACTGAATCTAGGTGGCTGTACCTGTAAGAAATCTGTAACAGTTTGCATAAATTTAGCTTTTTCCTCCATCTTTTTAAGAACTTCTTCTGCTTTTGTGCCAAACAAGCATTCCAGGTTCAATGGAGCATCTAGCAATTTTTCTCTGACATGGTCTGGCAGGATTTGTTCCTTCAGCCAAGCATGCCTTCTCAGTACAGACCCAGTGACAGCAGCCATGCAAAATGCTTCCAAGACATGAAAATCACCCTGCAAAGTATGTTTGCTAACTTGGTTTGCAGAATGCATTAACTCTTGTAACTCTTTTATTCTCTGCACAATCTGGAAGCAACAACATTTTCTGTTTAATTAGTTCCATGATATGCTGCTGATACTTCAACATGTTAAACTGGCAATTTAAAGCCCTTATGACAAGAGTTGCAGAGGTGTATACCTTCTTATCTCAGCTGTCTAAAGCTCTAGAATCCCTGTCCGAAGGGGTAGGGTTTTTGGCTGTAGTGGCCTTTATACCTTTAGGTCCCTGGGAAATGGTCTCTGGATCCACAGAGGGATTCTTGAGAAATTTGTGCGAGTCAGGTACTCTCTAGTACCTGTCAGGCTTTCTAGGAGCTGGTGGTAAAGAATCAGGAGTAACACTGGACTCCATGAAGACATCATCTACAATATCCAGGACAGGGGGTATAGCTAGAGGCCTGTACTGAGGCAAGTCTAAACATTCTCTGAGAGTCTCTTTTTGGACTGTGGGTAGTCCTGGCATTTCCAGCGGAAATGCTCCCTTAAGGTATGCTAGGTTTCACCAAAAGAAAGGTCCTCTGGAGGGGAGGCAGAGGGAATGGAATCCTCTGCATCTGAATCCTCACATGTAGATAAGGGAATGTCCTGGTAATCAGAGGGATCACAGTCATCGGACTCACGGTCTGTAGAATCAGAAGGAAAATCAATCCTTTTCTTACAGAGGGGGAAGGCTGGCTTCCCCTAATTAATGTTATAAGGTCTTTAGCAGTTCTAAGCATTTGTTTACGTGGCATGGGAGCTTCAGCATGCGCTTTGGTCGTCCATTTTCTAAGCGTAGTGCGAATTCTGGGCCTGAGAAGGTCGGTAGTTTTAGTCAAAAACGAAGATGTCTGTTTAATACGAACATCAGAAGGCTGGAATACACCCTCAGAAGCCGGTGCCTGCACAGCGGCTCCAGACCCATCCAAGTTAGAGACATCCACAGGTTCCAAAGTCGAAGAAGCAACTCGCTGCATACCGGACTCCAAACAGGTCTCAGCAGAGGCCTGCAAATCTGTAGAAGAAGGTATCAGGGGCTGTGAAGGCGCCTCACTGAGTACCAGCTTATGCGGTCTGTCCCTGTGTTTATCCTTACGTTTTTTCAGAAGATCGGTAGTCGGCTGGCTAAAAGAAGCCATTTCAGAATACGGAGAATGAGAGCAAAAGAATTTAGTGACAAAAATAGCCAGACGATGAATAGTTTGGGCGATGAACAAGGCACAAAACAGACAGCGAGGAACATCATGGTCTAGGCCTAAACAGGTGATGCAGTAAGAATGAAAATCTCTGTGAGGTATTTGCTTTCCACAGCCAGGACAATTAACAACTTTTTATGACATCGTTTAGAGCAAGAAAAAATCCCCAATGGCGTACTTATCTTTTAGAAAACTTC
>NC_056746.1:330512169-330682169 GCF_019279795.1 Protopterus annectens
AAAGCATTGCAACGTTAGGACGACTACTCTCATCTCCAACACAGTGATATGCAACTTTGTCTCTGAGGGGGACCAAGTGCATTGGACCATCTGTACCATGAAATGCCCCCTCTCCCCAGTATGGAGGCATGTGTGGTCACTGTGGCTATTGGGGGAGGAAGGGAGAATGGCCTTCCCAGAAGCAGTAGTCTGACTTGAATCCACCAGCAAATATGATGTCTGCAAACTGGACTGAGTTTTAAGGGAGATGATCAAGGCTAGTAAGGAATGAACCACTGAACTGTCACTGTCCATTGAAGGATTCGCATAAAGAACCTTGTTGGAGGAACTAAAAGAATAGCAGCTGACACTGCCCCAACAACTTGAAACACTAGTTTTGCTGGAGAGGAAACAGAAGAGACAGTATGTCCCATACCCGATTTCTCAATGAAGTGATGCAATGTAGAGAGCCACTTGAGTTGCAGTATCCAGTGGAATTCCTAGAAATACCAGAGACTGTACAGGAGTCAGCTTTGATTTGGCAAAGTTTAATCACAAAGCCTAGGGAGTTGGAGATCTGAAGTAGGTAATCCTTGTCCTGTAGAAGTTGATATCCGGTTGGGGCAGTGAGGAGCCAATTATTGAACTAGGGAAACAACTGGAATCCTTTGAGTCTCAACTGAGCTGTCAAGACTGCCAAACATTTGGTGAACACCCTGGGAGATGTGGTGAATCCAAAGGGCACTGCTACTGGAAGTGACTGGCTCCAACTCAAAAGTGCAGTTGTCTCCTGGGGTGCCTATTTTAATATGATAGTATGCATCCTGGAGATCTATAGAACACATCAAATCGTCCCTGCACAAAAGAGGCAAGATGTAAGAACCATAACCATTCGGAAACCATTCGGAACTTTGACTTCTTTACATACTGATTTACATTGCTTAGACCCAGAACTGGTCTCAGGTCCCTTATTTCTTTAGCACTAAAAGGAAGTGGAAGTTAAGTTCCAAATCCCATCTGTTCAGGTCGGACCTCTTGGATGAATGTTTTTCATAGCAGCTTTTGAATCTTATAAGCTGTGTGATGCCCATGCACTGACCCAGGAATCAAGGAGCCTCAATCATCACCACTAACACCAGTGAGGGGTGTCCACATTGGAAAGGATAGCAAATACACACACAGTAAAGTACAATTTCCCTTAAGAGCACACAGAGGTCACAGTCAGTCTGGGGCTGGTTTCTCGCTTTCTCTCCAGATCCCCAATAAGACTCCCCACTGGCACAGCTACAGGGTCCAGATTTCAGCCTAGTGGTCAAGCTAAAACCTCCAGCACCCTCTCTGTCCAACCAGTGCTTCATGTCTCTGCCCAAGTAGCTGACACACACACACACACACACACACACTTTCAGATACAAGTTATATACACACAGTCACTCCAGGGGAAATATGGCACAGGTTTTCCAGCTGTGCCCCTTCTACTCAGACTATACAGTAGTACCACGTGCCACAACCATGAATATCAGCTACTAATAAGGCCCTTATCAAAGGGTGCCCAATTATTACTGTGCAATATTATTATCCAAATGGCAAGTGTGACTGAGCAGCAAGGCTTATTTAGAGTGGTTTGGTACAGTATCACTATATACATACAACGTACTCTAAAGCTTAAATTACCTCTACGCAAAACAGCCACAGTTGAAAGGTTTAAAAATATTTAATAATAAATAATAAAAACACAAGACAATACTTTTTACTACACAGTGCTAGTCGAGAGTTCAGAGATAACAGGAAAATGCTTAAAATAATACAGTAGAATAATTCTGACATCAGTACAGCAAACAACTAGTCTAATCTTCCTATTTCCTAGCTATTTCTAAGAAAGACACTAAAATCTAAAATCCTACTTGCATACAGAGCACAGGCAGAGTGCTGGTGAGTTGGATGTTCTCAAGACAAATGCAAAATGCTCCAATTCCCTCTCTTTGTCCTTAAAATGATAATACAGTACAACTGACTCCTCATTTCAGATTACATTATTCTCGGTTTCCCAGGTTAACAGAAACTCTGAACGTAACAGACCTTTTAATCTTGCAGTTGGTCAGGAAGCCAGAGCAATAAAAAACATTATACATGTAAATTCTAGCCATTAACTCTGGCCTCAAAACAACAGGAATAATTCCTTCATTCAGACATCTCTGCTCAGAGTTTTGAGATCAAACAAGTATACAATGCTTGACTTAGCTTTCCTCCTGCAGAGTGCAATTTGATTACATTTTTGAAGATCAACATTTAACACCATTTTCCTCCATTTAAGAGAACAAGCCTGTGGCTTATATTAATATTTACAAATGACAGAATTATCAACAAAATTCAATCCGGCTAGGCTGGCAGCCTTCACATATCTTCACAAGCTGCATAATCGCTTTAACTGTGTGGAACATCAAAGAGTTTCTTCCTTGGGAGAGCGGGTAGAAGAGAAAAGGGTAATATAGTAAGGTCTGGATAGAATAATCAGCACCCAAGCATTTTTTGTGAGATTTGTCTAGACGTCCAAGTGCAGGGAAACATGACCCCCAACTGCCTCTAGAAGTGGACAGTTGGGCAGCACTTCAGAAGTGCTGATAGGGCCTATCAGAGTAAGAGTTTCTGAAGCCCTGGTTTTGTGGATCCCCTCTGCACTAGGGTGACATCTGCCATTGAAACCTCCTCTTCTGCCTCTGGAGGAAGTATCCACAATCTCCACATTATCCTGTCCAAATCTGCCTCTGTCAAACTCCTAAAGAATCTGGATGAAGCTGAAAAAACAGGCCTAGAACATTTCTTTGAAGTTTGAAACAGCTGGGATTGTTGAGCGGGAGAAACCGTCTTCAGTACAGGCTATCATGATTGGATTCTAGCTATCCACTGATCTGAAATCCAAGTAGGATGAAGAGGGAACTGGAGAACCTGAGACTGTGACAACACCTGTTGGAGCCGACGAAGCCTGTGGATCTGAAGCAGGCGCCATGGTCTTCGGATCCAAAGTTTTCAGGAGTTTCTCAAGAGGTTCCAATAAGACCCTCAGACTTCTGGAGGGCTCCTTTCTTTGAATCTTTAGAGTCTTGAGAGGAGTTTGAGGGAGACTGAGCGCCAGCGGTAGAAGGAGCTGGTAACAGACCTTTAAGAATGAGCTTGTTGTACCGATCTGAAAGGTTAAATGTGGCTCAAATTTCACAGGTAGACTTTAAATGATCAGGCCCCCAGGGAGTACACGCACTTCTTGGGGGGGCATCAGAATTTGGAATCTTGTGCCCACAAGAAGTGCATTTCTTCAAACCAGTCGGTTTCTTTTTCTCAGACATAAAGAAAACAATATAACTGGCAAGATAAAACAAACCTTAGTGTAAGGAACTACACACTAAGCCACACACTAAACTTCCTAGAACTAGGAAAAACTAGTTAAACAAGCATTGGTAAATTTTAAACACACAAAAATTCTCTTTTTTTTTTAATTTATATATATATATATATATATATATATATATATATATATATATATATACAAAAGTAGAAATAACGAGTACCAAGGAGGCCACGAGGGAAGTAGATATATCAGAAAAACTCCTAATTCCAGTGAAAACTAAGCAAAACAGGAGGGAGGAGGAGCACTAAAAACGATGACTGTAATACCAGTAAGTCCAAAAAACTAGCCTTAATTAAAAAAAAAAAAAAATCTGACTTATGATGGCGGCAAACAAGATCGGAGGAGTTGGGGATGGAATAGGGCATTAGTTGTAGAGGTAGAAGCTCGAGATTTGGATCCAAAGTCATGTGGATGTGGCCAAGTCAGATCCGCGACCCATTAATGAGCACGAATGAAAAGGGCATCAGATTACAGATTTTAAACAAGTTCTCAGCCATGAAACTGTAAAGTCTAGCCAAAAACAAA
Organism: Protopterus annectens; assembly: GCF_019279795.1. Classification (NCBI taxonomy): domain Eukaryota; kingdom Metazoa; phylum Chordata; order Ceratodontiformes; family Protopteridae; genus Protopterus; species Protopterus annectens. The sequence continues at coordinate 330,516,077 of NC_056746.1, forward strand.
CACAGCAATAGCTCTAGTTCTGTAGTACAGCAAGATCCAGCCCTTAACTACACCCCAGACAATACATGTTTGACCAGCAACATAGGAAGCAATAAGAGCCTGGCTGGGGCTTAGCAGCCAGTGCAAGCATAACCATCCTAGGCAGAGGGAGGTGGCCTTGACTGATGCAAGGCTGGCAACAACTGAGTGCATGGTTTACAGAATTTAGCTTCCCCTCAACAGCTAGGAGGACTGGTATGTGTAAATGCACACAAGTCTTCCAAAGCAGTATTAACAACAATTGCCACAACCTTAAGGGGAGGGGTTAAGTTCAGCAAAAGCACCCATGCTAATCACAGATGACCTGATCCCAGCACCTGATGTTTGTTGCTAAGGGGAGCAAATAGAGTCATCCTTACTACCCTAATTAAGGAATGAATGTGTCATAACTCTCATCCTAATTGAGGAATAACGTGAACTACTTGTCACGTTTATGGCTAGAATGTTGCACATCCCAGAAGCAGCATTACAAGAAAAGTGTGAAAATGTACATTAATTGTGCCTCAATAAAAAAGAAAAAAGTGCCATCACACAAGCTCAACAGCAGGAGGTTGTCATTCTGCAGCTGCCTTTCCTATGAGAAAATGCTGCACTGCAAGGTCTGATAAAACGTAAGTGGAATTGCAAAGCAAAAATGCTTTTAAGTAAATGTAGCATATTTCTAGGTTTGTCAACATTTACAATTAAAAACAGCACACATCTTCCCACCAGACAGTGAGAAAAAGCAGAAGAATTTGGCAATTTCTTACATGTTCATTGACGTAACAGCTGTCTGTTAAACACGAGTGAGCAAGACTCCTGCACTGTAGAGAGAGTATCTGTCAGCACTTCAGGATTGTAGATAGTTAACTTCAGTACACCATGTAATTTAACTCCTTTACTTTCTTGAGACTTTACAATTACTACAAAAACACTAGTAGGAACTTGTGAGCAATCACAAAACTGGGTAATGATTCCACCAGCTCTGCACGATGCTTGCAACTCACACTACTGCCACTATCTAAATGGCAGATGAAAACATCACACTTCCTCGTCATGTTTCACACAACTACTCATAAGTGGGACTTGAAATATATTCTGGGAATAAAAAGTATGTTATGAAACAAGATCACAATAGTAATGCAGGCCCCATAACAAAGATTTTGTGGTTAAACATATTAAAAAGAAGCACACAGAGTGAGTCATATGCATTAAAGCAACACAGAATAGCAAAGTACAAAAATGAAAAAAAATGTTTTTGAACTTTTAAGCTGTTTTACTCTCAGTGTTCAAAAGCAGTAGTATTTAAAAAAAATTCCAATCTCCCCAGTATACTTGGAAGGGGTGAAAACTGCCAGCTTTGCTCTGCCACTACAAAGAGCCAATACCAGCTGTCTGCAAGCTTGGTACTTTGCTTGCATTTCACTTACGTTGGTAATTAACTAGATAAAATCAACACCTCACCTAAAAATAAGAATGTTTACCAATCTGCTTTACATAGTGTTGCAGTATAACCAATTCCTGTTCTTCTTGAGAGTTGTCTAAAAAAATAATTCTATAGAAAAATAACTTCACTTAAAGGAAAAGTCCATCTTAGAACTAAAAAAAAAAAAAAAAATAGAAGTTATATACTTAACGTAACTTGGGATCTGTGTTGTGCACACATTTTTCCTCATGACTGGGTTACGGATCCGAGCCTCGGACTCGACAGACGCATTTTTACAGACTTAGGTTCCACCCTTGAGTTCCTCCCACTACCCACAATGCTCTACACTGTACTCAACTTCCTCAGACTGAGTTTGCTGCTGACATTTTATTAAACACTAAAGACGCTTAATACAGGATAAGGAAAAAAAGAGGAAAGCCAGTGGCTCAAACAAGGGAACACAGTGTCCCTTAAAAAAAAAAAAAAATTCTACAGATCCTCTAGGAATGGGGAATGGCTGGAGGGGAAGGTGACAAAGAATGAATGGACAACACAGATACCAAGTTACGGTAAGTATACAACTTCTAAATCTGTTGTCCTTCATATTCTTCTTCACGAAGGAGTCAGAATCCCCATCTACGTAACTCTCTGTGGCCTCACAGAAGGATATGCCGGAGCACTTTCGCACCAAAAAGTAGGTCTGCTTCTGGAGACCAGCGTCCAATGTGTAATGCATCACAATCCTATGAGATTTTGACCAAAGTGGCTGTTGCACAAATATCGTCTATGGAAGCTCTAGAGGGAAAAGCTGCTGAAGCAGCCATAGATCTGGTAAAATACACTTTTGGAGGAGAATGCAATTTCAATCCAGAGTTGGAATAAATTAGATATATACAGTCTTTAATCCATTTAGACAGTGTATCTTTGGATACTGTGAGGCCTAGACAGGCAAAAAGGACACAACCAACTGATCAGATTTTCTACATTGTTTTGTTCTGTTAAGATAAGCAATGGTCTGTGAACATCAAGAAGATGTAGCAAGTACTTGCCCTTATTTGCAAAATTTGGACAGAAAATTGGTAGTTGGATCGATTGATTAATGTTAGATTCCATAGTTACTATGGGTACGAAAGAAAGATTATTAAGAAGGGAAACCCTGTCTTTGTGAAAAATAATATACAGTGGTTTGGAAGAAAGGGTCTGAATCTCTGAGATTCTTTTAGCTGATGTAATGGCCACCAAAAAGACAGTTTTCCAAGAGAGGTACTTCAGTCATCAGCTGGTTCAAAGGGCTTTTGAGTTAAACCTTGGAGTACACCAGTGAGATCCCAAGGGGGGATAAAAGCTTTGCATAATCTAGACATTCACAAGGGTCCAGAAGAGTCTGCAGCATGAAAATTACATATGGCTGCCAAATGAAGCCCGGCTGTGGATAAACTAGCTCCTTCCTTGAAAAGGGAAGAAAGAAAAAGGATGGTTGAAACTGAAGCTGAGAAAGGATCAATCTTCTCCTTAGCAGCCCAAATAGAAAACCTTTTTCATTTGCATTTGTATACCTTCTTAGTCGAAATTTTCTGACTAGCCATAACTATATCACAAACAGGGGAAGAGAGCCTGGACCTTTTAATAATCAGTGCAATTGAAGAAACCTAGCGGCCAGTTTGAGTGGCTAAATTCTGATGTAGGCCTTCCGATGGATCTTGTCTGGGTTCCAGTATCCATGGAGGATATTTTAGGTGAGGCCAGAGGAACCGTATCTGATGAGGCCAGTAGGTGGCAATGAGGATTACTGTGATAGTCACCCTTTTTGCTTTCTGTAGAAAATTAAGGATTAGCGGTAATGGGGAATAAGCAAGAAGGAGACTGGAGGGCCATTTGTGAACTACAGCACCCCTTGGGGACTCCCCTGCAGGGGAGATCAGAGTGAAGTACCTGTTGCACTTGTTCTTCTGTGGGGACGCAAACAGATCGCAGGTAAGGTAGCCCCAATGGCTGAAAATCAGATTCGCTACTGATGGATTCAGGGACCACTCATGCAGTGTCAAAATGGACCTGCGGAGTTGGTCTGTCAGAATGTTGGACTTCCCCTGTATATGCACTGCAGCCAGAAACTGGTCTGAAGATCTCCCATTCCCAGACCCTCGTGGCCTCTCTGCACAGAGGATATGATCAGATTCCTCCTAGTCTGCTGATATACCAGACAACTGACATGCTGTCTGTATGAACTGCAATAGTTCCTAAAGGGAGAATGTCCTGAAAACCTTGCAGTGTTAGGAATGCTCATCTCCAGAACACAGATATGCAATCTGGTCTCCAATGAAGTCCATCTTCCCCAATGAAATGCCCCCCTACCCTAGATGCAAGTATCTGTGTTCACAGTGGCTGTGGCTTTGGTGGAGGGCTGTATTAAGTGGTCTGCTGAGGAAGAGATCATTCAAAAGAATCCACCATAGTAAGTGCCTCTTACAAATGGGAGTCAATTTGATAGGAACAGATAAAGGCTGGTAAAGAATAGACCATTGAACAGCCAGTGGCCACTGGAGAACTCACATAAAAAAAGGGCCAATGAAACAAGACTGATGGCAGCCATCACAGAACCCAGAGCTTGAAAAATTAACCTCGCTGGTGGTTTAGGGAGATCAAAAATCATCTGAACATTGTCTCAATGTCTGAATGTGATGGGGGGGGGCAAAGAAATTACTTAAATAGTTGTATCCTAGAGAAGTCCAATGAATTCCAGCTTTTGAACTGGAGAGAGAAGAGATTTTTCAAGATTTATAGTGATGGCCAGGGTGCTGGAAACCCAAAACAAATAATCTCTGGGCTGTATAAGTTGCTTGATTTTTGGCAGTAAGAAGGCAGTTGTTTAAATATGGAAACACCCAGAATCCCTGCAGTCTAATGTGAGCTGTGACTACTGGTAAACACCCTTAGGGCTATGGTGAGTCCAAAGGGCAGTACTCTGAATTGGAAGTGACTGGATCCCAGCCAAAAGTGCAGAGGACTTCTACAGCACCTGTCTATCTTGATGTAGCAGTACACATCCTTCAAGTCTATCAAGCACATCCAATCGTTTTTCCGCAGCAGCGTTGTATAGACTAAACCGTGGCTATATGGAACTTCAATTTCTTCACATACTGATTTAGACTGCTTAACTCCAGAATTGGTCTTTGGTCCCCAGTTTTCTTTGGCACTAAAAAGAAGCAGGAGTAAGTTCTGAATCGGCTGGGACCCTTTGGAGGACTCTCTTGCAGCAGTTTTTGGATTTGTCGTACTGCATACTCCCTCTGACTGGGTGGAACATCGGGGAGTTTCTTCCATTTCTCTGGCGGTGGAAGGGAATGGAAGGGAAAAGGGAATTTAACAGCCTCTGGAGATTATGCTTAACACCCATGCATTTGTAGTTATTTGGTCCAGGCATTTGGGTGTAGCGAACAACAACCCCCAACTGTCTCCAGAGTACAGCTGTCAGGCAGCACTTCAGGAGCATTAGTAGGGCTTATCAGGGAAAGGTTCCCTAAAGCCCTGAGTCTGTGGATCCCCACTGCCTCTGGTGTGGCATCTCCAGTTGAAACATCCTCCTCTACCCATGGAGGAAAAATCCCCGCGTTGCTCTTGAAAAGACCCTTGGGATTTTCTGAACCAGGTTTTCTTACCTTCTGGCTTTCTGGAGAAAGTCCACTGAGGGGTAGAAAATGTGATCCATATGGCAGAAAGTGTCTTTCCTTCCTTCTCACTGCATGCCACAGTATCCTTGACTGAAGGCCCAAACAAAGATGAGCCATCAAAGGAGGCATTAACAAAGGAAACCTTGAAAGGTTCCGCAAAGTTGCAAAGTCTCATCCAGGTAGGTCTCTTGATAACAATGCCTGAGCCGGCTGCCCTTGAAGAACATTCCACTGAATGGGATAAGAGCCTTACGGAGGAGTTAAACAATGGAGGAGTTAGACAATGATGAGAGAGAGTAGCCAACTGGGGAGATGCTTCCTAGAAGTCTTCTGCCGACATGGCCTTTGCTAGAAAGTCAAACAGTTCCTTAACCAGACCTCTCTGCAATCTAGTAAAAATGTGCCAAGTAGTTTAACACTCTCAGTGAGAAAGTAACGGAGGCATAAGCTCACTTACCAAACCTGTCCAATGCTCTGGACTCCATTTGGCAGATGGACAATTGAAGTCTGCTTAGCTAGCTCTTTTTGCTAGCTGCTGCCACAACCATAGTATCTACAGATATGCCCTTAGTCCAATGAAGGTGGTCCTTGGGGGGGGGGGGTCTTGTCTGGACGTTTTGGTATTGGTTTGATCATGTCCAGCTCCTTCCCGGCCCAGCAGAAGACCAAATCTATAAGGTCATCCACAGAGTGTGGGGGGTGTCAACCAAGATGTAGATGGGCCTGTTCCAAAAGCCTCCTCAGAACAGTGATTTTGGGCTGGCCAACCATCTCTTTGTCTAAGGATTTCTAGTATGTCGCCAAAGGAGATGTCTTCTGGTGGTGATCATGAGGATGCCCTCCAGATGGGAGGCTATGCGCCTCCTTTTGCACACCTTCTTGCGAGGGACCTACTCTGCAGGATGATCACAGTAGGCATTGATAGAAGAGGGTGCTCCCTCTAGGGGCATATCATGGAGGCTTATCGTGGCAGGCTGACCCTGGATAGGTATGATGGGCTCAGAAGTCAGATACAGAGTGGAACGGTGAAGAGGATTGCAGATCTGAGAGGTTGGATCTCTGTGGGATGAGAACACCCTTTCCACCACCTGAAAGGCTGATAGCCCAGGAGATACCCTCCCCAACCCACTCTGAGCCAAAGCAGCCAAGGAGGAAAGAGAAGAGACACTCACAGATCCGAGGTCTCCATGGAAAATTGGACCCAAACTGTCAAGTGCAGAAGCGCCGAGGGTAGGGGATGGTTCCAATAAAGATGGAGCCAAACCACTACCTCCAGATCACACACCTATACCAGGGATCTGAGACCCACTCTGATCTGAGCATCTCAGAGCAGAGCTAGTCAGGGTAGCAGTCAGAGGCAAGGAAACCAATTTCCTCGGATCAGAGGCCCAACTCTCCTGGGTGTCCATAATCCTAGGGCTCCAAAATGGGAGGCTGGATAGGAGAGGGAAATCTGACTTGGGACACTGGAGCACTCGCAGATCCAAGATTCGATGAAGTAGATAAAAATCCCCATCTGAATCTGGGCCATGAGGAACTTCTGCATCAACCTGCTCACATCTATCTCAGAAAGGCTCCTGGAGTATCTGGAGGAGGAGGCTGACTCTGGTCTTGACTGTCTGGTGGGAATTTGCAAAGTTTTTGATGGCAAGGTCAGGAATACTGACCTAATGGACAAATCCGGAGTTTGGCTCCAGACTCTCGGATCAGAAAAAACAATATCTGAGGACAGAACCAAAGGTCTAGGAAATTTAATCCTATTTCCTGTCGGCCCCAAGGGGAAGACATCCCAGATCCACAGAAGCCGAAACAGGCCTCGGGTTTGAAAAATTTGGATCTGAAGGTTTAGATACCTTTGCGGGTGGTTCTGAAGCGGCCCTCAAAGTTTTATGACTGTGCTTCTTCAGGTCAGAAGAGCCATGAGATGATTTTGAGGAGGTTTGAGACCCTGGTGAAGAGGAGGAAGGCGGCAACAGCCCTCAATGAATCAGCTTATTTCTGCAGTCGGCTACTGCTCTGGCTTTAAAGCTATCGCAGATGTCACAGACCAACCACAGAAGTCCAGCACCTAAACAATAAACATCTGCTATGCATGTCAGAATGTGAGGATTTTGTATCCACATTCCAAACAGAGCTTAAACCCAGCAGGTTTGTCAGATAAAATAGTAATAACAACAACCAGTTATAGCCCAGAAAATGCAAGTTAACTATCGGACCAATAAAGACTCTAGAAATGCTACTGCCTACACTACTTAATATACTTTTTTTTAAACAGAAAAGGGAAAGAGGTTTAAAGGACATCTCCCAAAAGGCAGAAGAAGGAAGAGCAGTTAAAGTGCCAAAAAAACTACAGCCCTAATGCCAGCAAAAATTAGTGGGAGAGGAGGTACAAAGCACTGCAGGTAGCGGCAGGATCTCGAGGCTGGAACCCAAGTCTGTAGAAATGCAGATGAGTTCGATCAGAGGCTCGGATCCGTAATCCAGTCGTGAGGAAGAATGAAAAGGACATCAGATTCTATTTTTTAACTCTCTCTCTGTTTTCTGACTTATTTTAACATGTCAAAATCACTCTGACTGCTTCTTATACAATTTTAGTACGTTTTCTGTAAAATGGCTGTCAATAGGGCTTGACATATCAATGTAATCTTATTTTTCTTTAAGCCTTCTCTTCCCCATAATCAATTTCAAGTCAGTTTTATATGAGTCATGCTAGACATAAGGAAGTAGTTGTATATTTCCATTCCATTAACATACAATGGAAGTAGTGTCAATCACTGTCATCTTACATACTGTCAGTAACAGGACTGCTTCTTTTATTTCTTGAATGGCCCTCATTTGTATGAGTCTTAGGGCTTGTTTTACAGTATACTAAGGAACTGTACAGCTGCAACCAAAACAGTTGCTAAACTGCAGGTCATAGGTCTCAACATTCTAAGAGGCCATTGTGGAACACAGACCATATCAAAGTGTGACAAACAGTCAAAATGTAGAATACTATAGTTTTGTGCTGCGCAAAAAGCGTACTCTACTCCCCTCACACAGACTCTTCCGTATACACACACGTGGACGTAGAAGCAAAAAGACAGTGGCTCATACATATTGAGAAACTCAGACCCACTCACACATCCTGGTGACTTTACCTTTGGCATGATTTAATGTATTTCCTCATTCAAAACTTTCTGAGGAGTACTCAGTAAAGCGACATTAACTGCTGGGCACAGAAAGTCACAGACACACAGGCAACTTACTGCACACCCACTCACTGAAACATACCAGGCAATTAGAGCCACTTTATTGCCCAAGCACTCCTCAGATATTTCATTTTGATTCACTGAAGGAAGAAATACATACACTGTACCAACACTGAAGTCACTGATGTCGGACACATACAATCCAAAGCTTTACATTTCCCATTTCCACCACCCCACACAAACATAGAATGTTCTCAGATATCTTTGACTTGGCTTAATGTCCCTGATTTTTTCTCATACTGCTGTCTGTTCTTCAGACTTACTTACTGAGGACTGCAGTCCCCAATCACACACATTTTAAGTTTCAAACTTCATAAAATGCATGCCAGTGAAAAATATGATCTATCAAATTTCAAAAGTTTTTGTCTCTTTCGGCTTTTCCCGTTTCGGGGTCGCCACAGCAGAACTCCGGTCTGCTAATGATTGGCAGTAGATTTTTACGTGCTGAGTTGCCGGCCCTGACGCACAACCTTCAACGAAGGTATGCCCATTCACGCAGGTCTCCACACAGAAGACGTCCTAGCTGAGAATCGAACAGGACAACGTCTTACTGTGAGGCGACAAGGCTACCGCAGCACCACCACTGCAGTATCAAATAACAATATTTAAAAAATCTGTCTCTGATGTGGGAGCTTTGTTTTCAGTTATTCTGTTGCCTTCATCCATGATTCTTGAGCTAAAAGGTTGTCAGACACTTACACACACACAAACACACACACACGTAGGAAAAAGTATGGTAAAGTCTCAAGCAGAAGTGGGAAGTTTGCAGATACCAGGTACACTGTATTAATTTATATTTAAACGCATGCAGTTTAATAAAATATTTGCTAACACATACAGATACTATTTTCACAAAATGTTTGTGTGCACGTTTTCTTTCAAAATGTGAACTGAACTACTGTATCCATTTTTATGCAGTAGTAATGCTCAGTTTTCTCTATATGTTGTGCAAGTGTATGCAACCCAATTCCTCTTAATATTTTTTATCTTTAAAAAAAATTTTTGTAATCATTTGTAAAATAACCAGCCATTGTTCTGAATGTTTAACTTGTCTTTCTGTATGTTCTGTATCATTCGCACAACAGTTTGCTTCATTGTCTTAGACTGAAATGCTACCATTTTTAAAAGTACTTTTATCTCCATCAGTCTGAGTTCTCCCACTTTCCTTATTTATTATTCACAACTACCTTAATTTTTATCTTGTGTCTTTTCTTCTCAGGCGGATTGACCTCAACTATGCTGCAGAAGGAATAGCTGTTTCTACCTCATAACTAAGTTATACTGTATCATCCAGATGAAATGATTTTTTTAATTTAATAGTAGGCAGTCATGCTGTTGCTGCCTCTTGAGTTCTCTCTGTCTCACACACAAATGTGCACACACACACACACACACACACACACACACACACACACACACACACTTGTAACTGCCATTGTAGTTATATGCTTTGGTAGTTTTTTCCCCCCAATTCTTTAAATGCAATTAATCATGACAGTGTTTAGTGAAGAGAAAAAGAAAGTGACAGAAGGCCATTTTTGCCTTCCGTTCATGCATCTGAGTATTGTAAGTGGCTTCCTTGTAGTCACGGACTTCTACCAGGCATTCTGATTGGCTATAATTGGGATTTGGGAGCCAGAGACTGGAAAGTGGAGCCACTACTGTTGGAAGCTGAACAGCAAAAAATTGCTTCACTTTAACATGAAATGCAGAACATTCTGCATAAAGTGTTGCACTGGAACAATAAGTTGCAGGCCTTTGTTCAAAGTATCTTTTTGTACTCCAAGACAAAATTGACACCCCTCCCCCTACACTTTGCTAAATGTGCTGATACTTCACAATTGCAAGAAAAATATTTTCTGACTTTTCTCTAAATGTCACAGGCATCTTTGATATTATATTCAAGTCATCTTAAAATCTAAAGTAGTATAAACAACAAACATTTAAAGTTTAAAGCTTAGTATTTCAATACTGTGATGCTGCTTATATAAAATTTGTCACAAGAGATGACAACTGCCTTTGAGCCGCTGACTGATTTAATTGCTTTGTTTTGTTCTGAAAGGCACTGCTACATTACAAGCAGCTGTGAGAATCAGTGGAAGTCCCCTTCCTCTCTGCAATACAGACAATGGAAAACGTTTCACACGTGTCTGTCTTGTTTACAGCAGCTTGAGCTCCTGACTACACACTTCTCTGTGTCTGTGGTATGTCATGCAAGTGCAGATAAATTCCTCTGAAACTCATGTGAGAAGTTAAGCTTAAAAAAAAAAATTAGTGGTCTTTCCCTTCCTTTGATACCAAAGTGAGGAAATGAAAGTTTTATAAAGTAAAGCAGGTTTCAGGTACCAACATAGTACTGGAATCATATTGCAGGGAGAAAAGCAGCCCATGAGTTGAGTTAAACTGTAGGGGAAATGTGGAGTTTTCCTTTAAGCTATTTAAAGCACTGTACTTAACTTAGCATGACAGTCTTAGGATGTTAAATTATAAATGGTGACAAATATTAAAAACAACAGAATCTATGCTAATTAACAGAGTCCATGTTCGGCTATCGAAAAAACAGATCCTCAAACGGCTAAATATCTTACATACAGCTAAACAGAAAATTACTGAACATGTGTAACTTCGAAAATAAATTCATTGAATGGTCATAGTTGGCCAACAACCAGGAAGTAACACGATGCATATGGTAAGTGAAGGAAACCTTGTAAAAGTACCCTATTCCCAACTGTAGTGCAGTCTTGGTGTTGGCATATATAGTTAGGGGAGATGGGGGACCATACCCCCCACCCCCACCTTGGTTGGTTGTGTTCCCGATGTTAGCCAACTATGGCCATTCTATGAATGGATTTTGGAAGTTATACGTGTTCGGTAATTTTCCTTTTAGGTATTTTATGTATGATATTTAGCCGTTTGAGGATCTGTGTTTTCGATAGCCAAACACAGACCCAATTAACCTGGGTAAATGAAGCCGGAAACAGAAATTCATTTCAGAAACAATGTGACTTTGAGCATGGGAAAAAGGTTAGGGGCCTACATAATCTGTTACAGAAAAATAGGTAGAAATTTAAATAAGAAAGTGAAAGGTACAAAAGTACAATCGTCATCATCAAGGTGACATTACAGGTGAAAAAGTTGACCAAAGTAATAAAGTTTACAAGACATGTGGAAGGTATACATTACAGTATCCAAGTACAAAACACGATTGAGACAGACACATGCACGTGCACATGCACTCAGACATACTGGTCATGTCCTAAACTGCTGCAAAAAAATTACATTTACTGCCACAAAGCCAAAATACTGTTATAAAACTATCACAACACAAATGAAAAACTTGTTTCAATAAAAAGTCAACAGAAAATCTACTGAAGGAACAGTCCCAAAGGAAATAACCACAAACTTAACAGTAATACAAGTGAAACTTTCCACAGGTAGCACCATTTCATCAGCTCACTCCAGCATCATTTTAGGTATTTAAAGCAATAATTAATTGGCTTATTGTCACACAAATAAAAGTCAGGGATGACGAGTAAAGTAAAAATAGTTGGAGAGACATTTTTACAAACACTAAAGTCTGCTGTTTTGTTATGTTAGTTGAGAAATTTAGCGGTCATTTCTACCAAAAATGCAATGACAGCAATGAAAAAAGTATTTTGTGGGGTGGGTCTCCAGTAACCCACAGTGCTTCTGTTTTACGAGCAGATATTAGCTATACAAAATGCTTATTTAGTTAGCATCTGAAGACTACAAGCTATGTAAAAAGTTTCTTCTGGATAAGTCTGTGACACTTAGTAAGTCTAATTTCTTTAACAAAAAGAAAAACATGGCAACTGTGGATCTGGATGAAGACATATCCAAGTTACAGTGAGACTGCTAAAATTGCATGGGGGGATCAGAATTTTGAACAGGGCTCAGGACCATATTCATAAGTTAAATTTGTATGGAAATACAGCCATCTTTGTTCAGACAAAACTAAATGGATTTATGATGGTGGGATTTTCTTTAACAGCCAAAGGCACAGCAGAAAAAAAGATTACTTCTTCAAATGGCAAAAGAATATTCCATGTTAATCCCCAAAGAGATGGATGGTACCTTCTTAAAAGACCAGCTCTGATCAGGAAGGTGTGCCATAAGGCTGGAAAAAGTATAACAAATTAAATGTTTCTGAAGCTGTACTACATATACAAACATAGCTATTTAGCAAGTCACCCAAGAAAGCAACTTCTTATCTAAATGTTCTTTTAGGTTTCTAATTTAGCATGGAGGATTAAGGTTCTGAACTGTTAAGCTGCTTCCTGTGGTCAAGAATACAGAGCTTGACTCCTTCCACCTTAATCCGCCTACTGTGTGACCATGAATAAGTCACTTGAGCAGACAGTGCACCTGGGTCAGCCCTGTGTCCAGTAGGTTTAATTGGTTAAAAATATATAAACTAATAACTTATAAGGCATTTTTTTAAAGATGAGGGTCCAAAAGGTTCAAAAGTGTTGTGTACTTAAAAATTAAAAATGGAGCTTGGCACAAAATAATGATGGTCAGTAAACATGTGCAAAGCAACAGCAAAAGAATAATGCATTATGAAAATCTTGATAATTTCAAGTGTGTGTGCTCGTGTGTGCACATGTTTTACAAGGTTCGTCTTACAGATGTTTATAGGAGGTTCAAAAGACTTAACAGTTCAAGTGAGAGCCAGTGTGACAAAGTGTGTATGAACCTAAGCTCCAAGGTAATTATAGGAGACCCATCTAGTCACTGCACAGCAAACCAGTCCTGGCCAGGGTGCTGGTAAGCTATGTACCACAAATGTTTATTCAGGCTTCTCTGACAGTTGCTCTGCATAAATCTAACACCAATTATAAATATCTTTTATGATGACAATGGTCTGGCTGCTACACCAATGCTCCAAATTTATTTACTACAATTTAACCAAGTCTAGCTGGAAAGAACCACTTTTTCATTATTTTAGCGATTTAAAAGGTCGCAAGGAGTCAAGGCAGCAAGATAAATTTCTTTTAGATTAACAAGATTTGGTATACTGGCCACAAGAAATTAGTTTGGGTGTTTTCAACCATGCAGAATTCTGGAGGAATACAACTATGTTAAAAAGAGAGTACATATTAAATTTTATTTAAAAGAACTAAAACCGGGTAGAGACTCAAGTCAAAATTGGACATGTGATTTTCCCTTGTATCTTATGCGAGCAGGAAGCACAAGATCATTTAAATTTGACAATGCAGGGTGAGCCACAACACATATGACAGTGCAGTGTTCATGACAGAGTTCTTCACAAATGTGTTCCCCACACCATGAATGCTTTGCGGATTAAGAAAAATAACTCAGAAAAAGGAATACTCATAAGTTATAATTAGTTCAAACTACAGTCAGAATTAAGTGCGTTTTCAATTATGCATATTTCCAAATTCAGGAATTCATATTTTTTTAAGTTCTTACTTTGAAGTGTTAGGATAGCTGACATCACTTTTCTAAAGAAACAGGTTTAACAGTTTTCAATCCTGATGCCAAGAACAAGTTTACCCTGTTTCCCATGAATCAACACACAAAATTATTACAGAAATGTAGGTCTTTTGCACATTTATTAACTCACACAAGTCAAGGGTCAAAAAGTACAGTTTTGCACCTACCATAAATGTAGATGTTCGAGGATTCCCTTGCTGCAGTCCTGACTATTGGGTATAGTCCGCGTCCCAGTCGGCCCGAATACCAGAGTATAAGGCTGACGTCGGTCATGGCGCCTTAGACTGACGTCAGTACGTCAGGGTACTAATGCGCATGACCGACGCCATTTCCTCAGTCTTTTCTTGCCCCAGATGTCAGAAGACCCAAAAAGACAAGTCCCAAAAAACCTGCACCAAAAAACATGTACAATATATACAGTAATATATACAAAAATATAAGCATGTAAACTCACCTACACAACCACCCTGAAACACAGAGGGAAGGAGGGAGGGTAAATTGGACTGCAGCAAGGAATCCTCGAACATCTACATTTATGGTAGGTACAAAACTGTACTATGTTCTTCGTCTTCCCTTGCTGCAGTCCTGACTATTGGGTAGAATCCCAAAGCAGAGGTAAGGGAGGCTGGCAAATTATAAAGTAGCAGGAGCTGACAACATGCCTTGTAAAACAGCTGTGGCAAAACCAGCTCTAGTCTTAGAGTAAATAGGCAGGTGATAATGCCTAGAGAAAGTATGCACTGAACTCCAAGTAGCTGCCTCCAGAATATCCTTAGTTGCCACCCCCCTTAGAAATGCTGTTGAAGTGGCAGTAGCCCTAGTGGAATGAGGCCTAATCCCAGCTGGAACCTCTTTGCCATGATGGGAATAACAAAATGCAATGCAAAAGCCAATCCACCTAGAAATAGTTTGTTTTGACACAGGCTTGCCCTGTGAACTCAAAGCAAAAGAAACAAGTAACTGCTGAGACTGCCTAAAATCTTTAGTCCTGCTCAAATAATAACGCAATTGCCTGTGTACATCTAAAGTGTGCAAAATCTTTTCCCTTTATTTTGAGGATCTGCAAAAACGTAGGCAAATGAATAGTTTGGTTTAAAGCCACACTAGAAACCACCTTAGGCATAAAGGAAGGATTAGTACGTAATGAAACCCTGTCCTTATGGAAAACCAAAACGGGCTCTACTGCCATAAGGGCCTGCAACTCAGACACCCTTCTTGCAGAAGTAATAGCCAACAGAAAAGCAGTCTTCCATGACAAATATTTCAATTCAGCAGTAGCTGCAGGCTCAAAAGGTTGTAGAGTAAGTTTTTCCAACACAAAATTGAGATCCCAAGCAGGAGTAGGAGCTCTACGTGGGGGTCTTATATTCTTTGCCCCTCTAAGAAACTGCTTGAACAAAGGATGCGAGAACAAAGGTGGGTCACAATCATAGTGAGCTGAAATTGCTGCAGCATGAATCTTTATGGAAGAGAAGGACAAACCTTTGTCCAATAATTCAGTAAGATATTGAAGAGCCACACTCAAATTAGGCTCTGAAATCTCCAAATTCTTTGCTGTACTCCAAAATAAAAATCTCTTCCATTTTTCTGCGTACACTCTCCTAGTACTAGGCCTTCTAGCTTCCATAATCACATTTAAAACTTGTTGAGGAAGCTGAGACCTACCGTGCTTCAACACAGAATATGCCAAGCTGTGAGATGAAGAGATTGAAGCTTGACATTGAGTAGATGACCGTCTTTCTGAGATAACAGATGAGGAATCAGAGGTAAAGGCCATGGAGGCTTCTTTACAAGACTCCTTAGAAGTGGGTACCAGTGTTGCCGAGGCCAATCTGGAGCTATCAAAATCATCCTTGGCCTGTCTTGTCTGACCTTTAGTAATACCTTTGGAAGAAGAGGTAGAGGTGGAAAGGCATAGACATGAAGGTTTTTCCAACTGAAAGACAGAGCATCCACTTTCCAAGCTGTGTGATGAAACCCCTTTGTGCAATACTTTGGCAGCTGGTGGTTTAGTGGAGAAGCGAACAGATCTATGTCTGGAGTTCCCCATGACACTGTCAATTTCTGAAATACATGAAGATCCAGTTTCCACTCGTGGGGATCCATGATTTGTCTGCTTAATACATCTGCTAGGGAGTTCTGTGCTCCTGGCAGAAACCTTGCCTGAAGAGTCAGTTGCAGGCTTAACGCAGTCTCCCATAAAATCATTGCTTGCCTGCATAGAGGATAAGAATGTGTTCCCTGCTTGTTGATGTACCACATGACAGTTGTGTTGTCTGTCAGAATCAACACCTGCCCTGGAATAAGTAACTCTGAACGCCATCAATGCAAACTGGACTGCTAACATCTCCTTCATGTTGATATGTAGATGCTGTAGTCTGGCAGGCCACTTGTCTTGTATCCACTTTCCATTTAGATGAGCTCCCCAAGCAGTGTCCGAGGCATCTGTCGTTAAAATCTGACTCGCCTCTGGCCGGGTCACAGAGAGTCCCTTGTTTAGGTGACATTCCTGAGCCCACCACAAGAATTCCTTTTGAAGGCAAGGTATTATTTGAATGACAGTGTCCAAATCTTGGCAGTGCTGTGTCCATACATTTTGAGATACCATTGCAGCTTCCTCATATGCAATTTGGCATTGGGAAGCACCAGAATACAAGATGCCATGAACCCTAATGCTTGAAGGACTGTCCTTGCAGTCAGCACGGACTGATGAGATAGTTGATGGAAGTAAAGTGACAGACTCTTTTGTTTGTCCGGGGTTAAAAGGCCATCTGGGCTGCTGTATTCAGTCTCACACCCAGAAAGCACATGTCTTGAGAGGGTACTAGACTGGACTTTATTTCGTTCACAGAATACCCTAGGCATCTTAGCACTGCTATGACATATTCCAGATGCTGTAGAAGGTGTTCCTTTTCTTGAGCCAGAATCAGGCAGTCGCCCAAGTAAGGATAGATTTGAATGCCTTGAAGCCTGAAGTAAGCTATCACTGGGGCCAGAACCTTTGTGAATACTCTGGGCGCAGTAGATAAGCCAAAGGGCAATGCAGAGAACTGATAATGAAAATCTCCAGTTCGAAACCGCAGATACTTTCTGCAACTTAGCCTTATAGGCACATGAAGGTAAGCTTCCTTGAGATCCAAAGTTACCATCCAGTGATCCTTGCCCAGTAGAGGTAACAGTTGCTGTAACGTCAACATCTTGAACTTGGGAATGTCCAGATAAGTGTTGAGGAGAGATAAATCCAAAATTGGTCTCCACGTGTTCCCCTTCTTTGGTACTAGGAACAGGCGAGAATAAAATCCAAGCCCCTTTCTGATACAGGGACTGGCTGAATGGCCCCTATCTGGAGTAACTGAGAAACTTGCTTGTGAGCCTCTTTTCTTTGTGTAGGAGGAACATCCGGCATGCCTTTGAAAGGGGGCATTGTGTGGAAATAAAATCTGTAACCGTGATGAATGATATCCAGCACCCATCTGTCTTGAGTGATTAAATCCCAATTTTCTTTGAAAAGAGACAATCTTCCTCCCAAAGGAGCTGCCAGACGAGAGTCCACTGGCAGCTGAAAAGGCAGGTCATTGGTTCTGCTTACGAAAGGACTGACCCCTGCCCTCACCAGAAGTCTGAGCAGGTGAACTGTCTGATCTAGGCCTAAACGAACCTTGAGCCCTGCCCTACCACGCCTAGACCTACCCCTAGACTGGGAACCATAAGCAGGATATGTCCACCCCTTAGCAGGCCAATTTCTACTAAACTCGGAGGCTGCACCTGCAAAAATCTTTAACAGTCTGCATAGACTTAGCTTTGTCCTCCATTTTCTTTAAAACTGCTTCCACAGGCGGTCCAAACAACACATCAGACTGTAAAGGAGCATCCAAAATTCTGGTCTTAACATGCTCAGCTAAATTCTGATCCTTCAACCAGGCATGTCTGCGAAGAACAGAACTAGTAGCAGCCACCCTCGAGGAGGCCTGAACAGCATCAAAACCACACTGCAAAGAATGCTTACCCACTTGTTCAGACACATGAACCAAATCCAGCAATTCTTTACACTCAATACCTTCCGCCAAAGCATCCACCTTAGATTTCAATTGTGAAAGGAGATAATTCTGATATTTCAGCATATGAAACTGACAATTCAACGCCCTCATGGCAAGAGTGGAAGAAGTATATACTTTCTTACCCCACCTATCCAAAGCCCTTGCCTCTTTATCAGAGGGTACAGGATTTTTAACCACAGAAGCTTTAACACCTTTAGGCCCCTGAGAAACAGTTTCTGGGTCCGCCCTGGGACTCTTAAACAAATACTTATGAGCTTGGGCACCCTATAATACCTATCAGGCTTAACAGGAGCAGGAGGCAAGGAATCAGGGTTCAGAGAAGCCTCTGCAAAAACATCCTCCACCACATTCAACACAGGAGGAATAGCTAAGGGCCTATGCTGGGGCAAAACAAGAATTCCCTAAGCCTTTTTCTGGAGTCAGAGTAATCTTGGCCTTCCCATTTAAAGTGCTCCCTCATGGAGTGAAGAGTCTCTGAAAATGAAAATCCTCAGGAGGAGAAGCTGAAGGAGTGGAATCATCCACATCAGAATCAGAATAAGCAGGAAACTCTTGCAAGTCTTCCACAGAAGACTCTGAAGCCTGTGAACACTGTTCAAAACTATCAAACTCCTGTTCCACCCTAGGCCTCTTATCAGGTGGGGCATAGAACCTCTAATCAGAGTAATCAAATCTTCTGCCATTTTAAGCATATGTTTCTTAGGCACAGAGCCCGAAATGCTAGGAGAAGCCCCCACAGAAGCTGAACTTGGCCTACCTCTAAAAGAAGCTTTGGCAACAGAAGGAGAGGCCCTAACTACCTTGGGAAGAGAGGGAAGAACAGTTACCTGAGAAGCCCCTCAGCCTGGCCTACCTCCTGAGAGGGCACATCCTGTAACAGTAAAGTATCTGCCTGAGACTCCATAGAAACTCCTGGCAAAACCTCTGGCTCCCCTGAGCCTTCTAAAGGACCGACGTCCGGGACTGCCGGTTCCTCACCCCTAGGCTTCACTGTTTTGTCCTTGCGCTTCTTGGATGAAGCAGGCGTCGGAGCATCCGACGGCATATTATAATTGCAACGCTTCCCAAACACTAACCTAGCACAATCAAGCCTCCTCTTAATAGTGCGCTTGTTAAATCTAGCACAAGAGCGGCAACCAACAACGTCGTGCTCAGGCCCTAAACAAGGTATACACAATGTATGATAATCCCTATGCGGTATCTGCTTCCCACAAGAAATACAGTTATTCACTTTTTCTGACATCCGTTAAATACTGAGGCAAGAAAAACCAAAATGTTCCCAACGGGTTACTTAGCCAACTCTGTTTTCGGTCTGAAACTCCGGTTTCGGAAAATCTCAGAACGCCAACCTGCACTCGCAAAATTGCTTCTGCATCGGACCATGCGGCAAAAAAGACTGAGGAAATGACGTCGGTCATGCGCATTAGTACCCTGACGTACTGACGTCAGTCTAAGGCGCCATGACCGACGTCAGCCTTATACTCTGGTATTCGGGCCGACTGGGACGCGGACTATA
Organism: Protopterus annectens; assembly: GCF_019279795.1. Classification (NCBI taxonomy): domain Eukaryota; kingdom Metazoa; phylum Chordata; order Ceratodontiformes; family Protopteridae; genus Protopterus; species Protopterus annectens. The sequence goes on from NC_056746.1 coordinate 330,535,492, forward strand.
CCCAATAGTCAGGACTGCAGCAAGGGAAGACGAAGAACATTTAAAGTTATCCTGAAACAGCAATGAAGACAGATTTCCAGATAAACAAGAAGCTACACTGAAAATGGGATGAAGTTACTTGCGCTCAGTCCATATTTAGCTTTTAACTGAAATGCACTTCTTGCAGATTCTCCTCTCTTCTTTTTAACTGAACAACATGAGCAAGTCACTGCACTGTTCGTCTACATAAAAATGTGTTTCTTCTTGTATCGTTTGATTGCTTATAGCTTCCAAACTTTCCATTCCTTTTTAACAAGAAAAAGCATTGCTATCAAACAATGATAATCATTACAAATGCAAGTCTATTTTCTTTTAGAAAAAGCATATTATTTCAAGGCATCACATTCTGCCAATTCCCTAACTATGCATTTCTCAACATTTAAAAAGTATCCCTGATTTCAGGCATTTGTCCCGGACACTAGAGGCAAGACTTTGAGAGCTATGTGCCTACCAAGTCCTCAAACTCATAAATGCTAGTTTTGTTAGACTTGGTCATGCGTTTTCTTTACAAATAATGGCCTAATCTAGATCTACTTCAGTTGTACAGTTTCATAATTTTGTAAACTAATCTTCCCAGTTCATAGCTAGGTGTGACTTAAAAGATCTTTAAATGACCAATATGATAACAGACGGAGATGTTCAAATGAATTCTGGTCATGTCTAAATAAACTGCTCCACCCAGGCAAATCCGCAACCCCCACCCCCTCAGCTACCCTACAGCTACCTCCTAAGTGTGTTGCAAAGACCTTTAATAATTTCTTCACAGAAACAGTCCAGTCCCTAGCTAACAACCTATCTCCCATCTCCTCTACTACAACCACACCCACTCAGGCAAATATCCCTCCCTTCAAATTTGATGTTATACCCACTGACTATATTAAATCCTTGCTTAAGAAACTCAAACCCACCACTCTGGCAGAAGACCTACTTCCTGAAGAGTATCTGCAAAAGTCCGCTAATGAAATATCATACCCTATCTCCATCCTACTCAACCGTACTATCCACGAATCCTACATCCCCTCCATCTGGAAAATCTCTCACATTATTCCTCTTCATAAAGGGGGAAACTCCACAGAACTCTCTAACTACAGACCTATAGCCATACTATCTCCATTAGCTAAAATAATGGAAAAATGTATACACAAGTAAATTCTAACACACCTTACTCAGAATACTCCACTAGCACCAACCCAGCACGGATTTAGACATGCGCATAGTAAAACTTCTGCCCTTCTCTCCTTTTCTCACATAATAAATCACAACCGTAATCAGAATAAGCTCTCCTCTGCCCTCTTTCTCAATCACCACCTACTCCTAGACTCTCTAATATTACTTTCCTTAGACAATCCAGTAATCATCTGGTTCCACTCTTACCTCCATGGCAGACAACAAGCTGCTCTATGGAAAGACTATCTATCCCCCCTCTACCCATCAACCTTGGAGTACCCCAAGGTTCTATATTAGGTCCCCTCCTTTTTTCTATTTTCATTAATGACCTACGCAAAGTTATCCCAGATACAACTTGTATACAGTATGCTGACGACTCCACACTTGCCTGCTCTGCCTCCACTCCCACAGAACTACAATCCCTATCCCAAATCACCTTCAATAAAGTAGAGAACTGGCTGAATAATCGCTGTCTCCTGCTTAACCCAAACAAAACCAAACTTCTTCTTTTCCCCCCTACCCGTAAGTTAACATTACCAATAATTACAATCTCATCTAACAATGGCACCATAATCTCCCATGAACCTTACACTAAACTACTTGGAATAATCATTGATAATAATCTGAAGTATGACGGCCATACAGAAAAACTATAAAAACAGTTAACAAAAAAATAGGCTCCTTGTATAGGATTAAACAATTCTTAACCCCATCTGCCAGAACTGCAATAGCTCAGACACATCTGCTGTCAACCCTTCTCTATGCCTCACCCATCCTTACAAATCTAAGTAAATCAAACCTTAACAAAATCACTACCTCCTATAACAATATAGCTAGATTTGCCACAGGGTCAGCCTATAGAACCCACCACTGTCAAAATCTTCACAAACTAGGCTAGCTAGAACTACCCAATCAGCTCCATTATAACCAACTCATAGTTATTCATAAAACCCTCTACCTACACGTATTCCCATTATGTCTAATATTATTACACCCTACAGCAACCTAGCATCTCTCCGCTCATCCAAAAGAATGCTAGTACAATCAACCAAAGCCAACAACTCAGCTGGAGAATCATTATTCTCCAACTCTGCTGGAAAAAAAATGGAACTTACTTCCTGCTGAACTAACCACTATATCCTCCCTGCCCCAATTTAAAATATCCCTAAAGATGCATCTAAACAGGGATTGGCTATGTCCATGTCTAAAGCCAGACTAACCCAAAAAATAACAAATAAGTAAGAAAAACATAGTTATGTCCATGTCTCCACCTAGACTAACCCAAAAAAAAAAAATAAGACAAAGGTAAGATAAACATAGCTCACAGAGGTGAAATACCCATTAATAATCTTCCCCCACCCAAACAAAATACACTTCTCTACAAACTTTAGAATCCCATTATCATGAAGACAGCTGGTTTCCTACCTATTCTGAGCCTACACTCTTCTCCCCCTCTATATTCTATTCACAACACCTTTCCTTCTTAGCTAACCACATTTTATCTTAACTGTCATCCTTACATTCAACCTTGAAATACATGTCTTTCTTACACACTTCAAAGATGTATAATGTTATCTCTATATATGAAGACCATAAACCCACAATGTTTGCTTCATTTAGATGGAACCTTGACTATAAATTGTTAGTGATTTCTTAAATGCTTAGATTTCTATGCAACTACATACTTAAGTGTCAATTATTTGCAATGTGGAGCTTTTCTCCCCAGGCCTCCGCTGAAAATGGACTTGTATCCAGTCGGACTATCCCGGTTAACAAATGTAAAATAAAATAAAATAAAATAATAAATAAAAAAATAAATAAATAAAGAGCCATACAATGTCCCTCTTTGCTCTAGCCAGGTGCCTACTCTTCTCTTCTAGTGACAAATATTCTCTCATCTAGTCCACTGTTCACCTTTAAATCCAAAGTGCATTGATGACCTTGAACTGTTAAGTAATACCAAATCTGACCTCCCAGTCTTTGAATCAAAGTTCCCCATGTTAACTCTCTTAAGATTTTGCTATTAAGTGTCATCTGTCCTCTTTACACTTGCTCTCTAACAATACAACTAGCTATCTAACAATATACCTGTGCACACTTGTAATCCAGTAATCTCAGTTCTTACTTCAGATTACCTATTCTTTAAAGTACAACAATGGGATTCTATTATCAAAAGCTCAACTTTTCTGTCCTTTTTCTTCTTATTGTCCCTGCTATGAATATACAACAATACAGCTTTTAAAATATTTTAAATCAATTGTTTCTCTCCATTAGAACACTACCTTACTATACTGTGGTAGTTTCACTTTCAAAAAACATTTATCCCACCCTAGAAAAGCTTGCTGCAGTCTCCAATTCATTGATGCCATCAAGGCCAATGAATACAGGTAGTTTCCTGGCCAATTCCCTCCCCAAACATGCCCACGACCATTCTAAAAACCCACCCATGCTGTGATGTCATAGTTTCCTGGTCCTTCCCCTACCCATGCAGAAAGTAAAGGCTAGAATGAGGAAACAGAACGAGTCAAATTTGCTGCTGTGAGATGTCAGTCACAGCAGGTTAACAGCTCAAATTACCCTTAGCACTTTGACAGCTAGGGAAATTAGGTATGAAGGAGGATGGGAGATGAGTCAGTCTAGTACAATTCAGGCTTCAAAAAGAATGCACTTTAGCCATTCTAAAAAGAAGCAGCAGTAAAAAGCACTTTGAAAGTCTGTTCTGTGGCATTTGCACTGTTTGTGTTTTAAGTAATCACTGAATGGCATAAAATGTTACTTAAAACTAACTGACTGAAAGACAGCAGTATATGCATGTAAAATCAATGCAGTGACAGGAGCTTTAGAAAGAAAGAGGCCTGCGTGATGTAATTGTTTTTTTTACAGATAAGTACTGCATGGTGGGATACCTTGAGGCAGAGTAAACAATCAGAATTACTTCAAGATGCCAGATCCAGTGTGGTCAGACTCAGAAATTACATATAAAAATATTTAAAAACTTGTAAATAGTCCCACAGTCGTGTTAAAATGTAGGAAACACCAAACCTTGATGACAAACAGGTATTTTTTGAGTCTGTGGGTGTGCTTCTCCTTTAACTCTTATTTCAAGGTGCCTGCCAGCTGCTGCAACTTTTCCTTCAATCACAATGAAAGAAACCTCAGACATTTGAAAGTTTTAAGTACTACACCCCCACCATAAATGATTACCCTTGTGGATTAACAGTGGAGGTATGGTGCTCCCAAAATCAGCTGCAGATTATGGAAGCCTTGGTACCTAGCTATTTTCCTATTACAATTCTGAGAAAAAAAAGCCTGCCACCATCTACCTACCTACTTTCGGAGAAAAAATAAAATTACATTACTGAACATCCACAACAGTAAAGATAAATGTTAATGAATCCTCACATTCTAGGGATCAAGTCCTGAAAAGGTTAAATAGTCGGTGCTCACCAGCCCTAAAATATTTACTCAAGTAACAGAATATATCAAAAGAAAAGAAAATTAAGAATCAACAGAAAACAGAACCAATAATCCTAATGTTGTATTTCACAAATCAGAGAGTGCTTTTCAGAAATCTAAAGGGTTTTTAAACAGCGTAAGAAACCTGACGGTTCAGCACTTGTTAGCATACTCTAACTGTACTCAGAATAACAGCAATTGTGATTATGGACTGCTTTCTGGTAAAACCTCTTCCCCTCTCACCCCCCCAACAACTGTAAATCAAATGAAAATTTGTATATAATACGGATGGATTTTTACATGCAAGTACCTTTTGTAGGAACAAACTAAAAATCCTAATTTGTGCACTAATTTAAACCCATTCAGCTAAAATGTTCATAATGTCAATGTAGACTTTTGGTCTGCAGAAGTTAAGCCTGTGGAATGAAGTTTTAAGTTGATATTCCTACACGTTCAAAAAGAGTACTTTTAATTACAGCTACCAACACTCCTGCACTATATTCTTTTACTTTAAAAGATGGAAATCAACACATCTGTTACTGCACAAACAGATGATTGTGACAATTTTTATTTATTTTATTTCTCTAGTCATTATTGTAATGTAACAGTCCCTAAAAGAAAGGAAACAAAGGCATGTGGATAAACAAGAACAATTTCAAAGCCAAATCCACAAAATACTATCATTACTGCCCAGAACTAAATGAATCCACTCCCCCAAGGGTCGATTCCAGCCAAAGGCTGAAACTCACGATCACAGTTTACAACATGAAAATTAACTTGAAATAAAATGAGATCAAGTGGCAGAATCTACCCACTCTGACAGTCTTAGCTCAGAGACTAAAAAATAAAAGACAGCAGCATTCCTCAGAATGTTTTCATTTTACAGCTGTAAAGGCAATATCCATACCTCTTTGGACAAAAACAAAAAGGAGTTCTCATCAGACATTCATCTCCAACTAGATGAATACAATACTACAAAAAATAGGTAAGAAGGAACAAAAGAAATTGGGGGGGGGGGTCTTTCATAAAGTACAAAAGTGCACAATAGTAAGAGCCTGGGGATAAGAAAAAAATTCTATAATGTCAGCAAACAAACATTCAACAGCAAGTGATACCAACACAAGGTTGCTATATTTTGGACAGGGAAGTCCACAATTATTTATTTGAATTTGTTAATCAGGGTAGAGCACTAATCATAAATGATCAATTAATTTCAGTCTCAGCCCACGGAAGGGTACAGCAATAAAATTCTCCATTATCATTATGTTAGGTAACTTGCAAATACTGAGCCATCAGTTTTTTTTTGTTTGTTTTTGCTTTTTATAACCACAAATTCTTTCAATCTGCTCATGTCTAGGTCTAAGTATGTTGGTTGACTCAGATGTTTCATTACAAAAACACACTCAGTGGTACATTCTGGATGACATTCTGTGAAAGCAATTACATTTGATACTTCTATGACCAAAACAAAAAGCATAATAAATGAGGAAAACATACTTGATGCAGAGTGTTTTTCGGGAAACCACCATAGGAAAATCGACTTCAAAATATTTTCTAGGCAGAAGCTCTTCATCCTAAAAAAAGGAAACAAAATCACTTTCCACTTATTACTCATCACAGAAGACAGAAATAGACTATGCAAGAGTTCATATCCTTCTCTAGTCAGCCGTCTACATCCAAAATCCTCACTTTTATTTCGTTAAAATAGTGAAAGAAAAAATGCTCCAAGTCAGTGCAAGTGAACGTATCGATTTATTACAGCAAAAACAAACCAGTACTGGGATGAAGTGTCTCTCAAGAAAAATCCTGTTAATATTCCAAAGCACAAAAGAGGCACACCACGATGATTCTTCAGGTTTTAATGAAAAATTAAAACATCAAACGAACAGCTGTAGAAAAGAGTGAGTGCTTTCACGTTTTAACAAACGCTTCTTCAGACTTAAAATACATCTAAATAATGTGTTCTTATATACTCACAGTTAATTGAATAATTCAGAATTAAAATAATTCAAAATATATCAGTCATCCCTTATTAAAGGTATATTGCTACATTAATAGCTTATATATTATATTATACTTTATCTTATAACTGTGTATATAATATTTTTATGCAAAACATATCTATTAAAAATAGACATTTTAAAATGACAATAAATAACAATAATAGTATAAGAACATGTATATAAAAATAACTTCAAGGCAAAACTAAAAATTGGTATCCCACATTTAACTCTGTCATATAAAGCAAATTTAAATTCATCACTTGAGTGGTGTACCAAGATAATAAAATTATTAGACATGTACATATATACATCTATTTATAATAAAAGTACATGTATAAAAATATAGCATACATAAATTAAATTGACTTACTTACTATAAAACATAGATATTAGTGACTATAAGGTCTCCCTTTTAGAAAAGGTTTAAGTTTTATTTTATCATTGAGGCCGTGGCCTCTGTGTGCTTGTAGCCTTAATATCCATTTATTTTCCTTCTCTTCAGTTAGGTTCTTTATGTCACCTAGTCTATCCGTCTTGTTAACTAACTCAAGTACTTGAAAGGTGAATTTATGCTTCGATCCTAGACTCAATACATGTCTGGCTAAAGCATTCCTGTCATCCTCTCTATTTATGGCATATATATGCTCCCTGATTCTCTCTCGTAGCGTTCTATTGGTTTTTCCGATATAAAATGATTTACATAATAGACACTTTGCCAAATATATCAGGTCTCTGGATCTACAATCAGCATATCTATCAAACTTAAAATTATTGCCATTGTCAGGATGTGTGAAACTATTTTCCTTTGCTATATAGCTACATTGATTACAGTGTCTGCATGGGAACGTACCTTTCCTTTGTGTTAAAGGAGCTGCCTTTATATTATTTTCATAGCAGAGTAACCTCTTAAGGGATTTCATGTTCTTATATGTGATATCAGGCCTATCACTTATAATATCTTTCAGCCTGTCATCTACCAATAACATTCCCCAATTATTGGTTAAAATATTTCTAATAGTATTATTCCTATTTGTAAAGGGTATCACTATTCTATTCTTAGCTGTTCCTATCTTAGTTCTTTTTGTCCTATTACCATCTCTACTAGTTCTATGTAGGAATGGTCTACCCCTACCCTCTCTTTCCAAGGAATTATCTTGAAAAACGTTATTCAATACTTGTTTATCATATCCTCGGTTTAAAAATTCTTCTCTTAGTGTCTCATATCATCTGTTACTAACCTGGAGACCCTTAATGTCTGACCTTTAACTATATTAGAATAAAGGTGCCTAGGGTGCATACTGTTGTAATGTAACAAATTATTCTTCCAACAAGGTTTTCTGAACAAATCTGTATTAACGGTGTTCTTATCTTTACTAATGAGAACATCCAAAAATTCTATCCTATCAAATGATTTGGAGCATTCAAATTTCAGAAAATCAGTGGTTCCATTTATATAAATTAAGAACAGATCCAATTCTTCAAGTGTACCACCCCACAGGAGAAACACATCATCCACAAAACGTTTATACAGCTTGATATTTTCTCTAAAAAGTGCATTTCCTAAAACATAAGTTGTTTCCCAGTATGCCATCACAAGGTTTGCATACGAATTAGCACAAGGTGTGCCCATCGCTACACCCTTTTGCTGTAAGTAATACTTATTATCATATAAGAAAACATTGTTCTCAAGTACTAATTCTAGAATAAGCATCCATTGTATGACCTGATTATTAGGAATGTTATTCTCCAGTAGTAGCAACCTCACATATTCTATCCCTACCTGAGATTTGGTATAGACGTAAAAAGGGAAACAACATCTAGGGTAACCAGTAAATCACTAGTGTAATCACTGTATGAGTGCAAGTACTCTGCATAGCTGTATAAAAACTCCTCTGTATCTTTAATTATGGATTCATTGTTGTTCACTATCGGTTTGAACTGTTTTTCTAGATAGATAGACATAGGCTCAGTGGCCCAGCCTTTACCCGATACAATAGGTCTCATTGGAGGGTCATATAAATTTTTATGTATCTTCGGTAAACCTCTGAATGTTGGAATAACTGGTTTATCAACTAAAAAAATACTTATACAAATTTTCATCTATTATGTTGCATAACAAGAAATCATATAGCATCTCAGGAACATTTTTAATCACTTTGTCTAAAGTCACAGCATTCAAACATTGATGAGTGTCTGTTTCTTTCAACAAATCTTTCATTTTCATGTTATACGTTGTCCTATCTAATACAACTACTGAGCCCCCTTTATCAGCTTGTCTAATGACAATATCATCATTATTTTGTAAACTACTTAGTGCTTCACGTTCAGCATGGGTTAAGTTATAAAACTCAGGTTTACTATTAGTCATATTACTAGCTAATAAATCTCTTTCACAAACTTTCTCAAAAGCTTCAAGTGCAGGGCATAACTGTGGCATAAACGTTGATGTTTTTTTAAAAACATTCACATCTTGCACATTTCCATTATCTGTAAACAATAATTTCAAGCCTAAATTCCTGACAAACATTTTAACATCTATAATAACATCAGTAATATCAGCACTAGCAGCAGGTATGAAAGATAAACCCTTATCAAGTAGGGAAAGTTCATTTTCATTTAATTCATACCTGGAGATATTCACAGTCAATCTCTCTGTATTGGACGCAGAACCTTCTTCTGGAATTCGAGCCTCTCTTCCGAGTTCTTCCTTTTCTTTACTCTGTTGTATGGTGACCATGCTTGTTTCCCTGCAGCCCGTATGGGAAAGGGAAAAGAGTGATTGTCCTCATTCTCTATCAGGCTGTTGTCATCATATGAGATGCAGCCGTTGTTAATAGTTTTATTGGTACCTCTTGTATCTCTCAATTTCGGGCGGACATCAGCATTCGCTTCTACCTCCGCTGTTGATAATTCCGTTGTTCTATCGTGAAAAAATGGATTAATATCAGTCCCATTGATTGTATTCTTCTCTATATTTATGTGGCGCAAGTGGTAACCACTCTCGATTTAGGAATAGCGTTCAAACTAATGGAGCCATAGGTAACGCTTCCAGAGGACGTCAGCATATTGGGTGTGTCTATCCCCTCATTCTCATGAATATTCACGATTTCCTTTCTTCTCGCTGGTCTTTCAGTTGTATCATTGCCGATAGCTCCTTTGGATATGACATTGTTATTCTTCCAAATGTTCTCTCTCGGCCAAGAAAATATCTGGCCTCTCCTGAAATCGTTATAGTCTCTCAAGTTTTTTCATCTTGTCTGATTTTAACTTATTGTCAAGTATTTTCATAGAAGTAGTCAGATCTTTGTAGAAGTTTTCTATCCCATCCGAGTCAAGAAGAATTCTTAACTTCTTTTCGATCTCACTGATATCTTCCATTAGATTTATCTCTATCAGTTTGTATTGTTCTATTAACAGTTTGATATACCCATAACTGGTTTCTAGGTTCAATTTCTGCCATTTCCCTAACAAGTCAGGGTATGTCGTGCCAAAAGTCGGCATCTTAAGAATTCTTAATCCCCTTGGGACTATTTTAAAGCTGAGGCACGCCTCCATGTGCTGCCTCTGCCATTGTATGTTTTTTTTTTAACTTGTGAAAATTATTTTCTATTCTTCTAGTTAGTTGCAATATTTCCATATTTGATGCTATATTAACAGTCTTGCTTCCATCTGTTGCCAAATCTTTGAGGGATAGTTTTAGCAACGGATTATCATTCATAATAAAAAGTTCATTCAGAATGTCATTACCAGTTCCAGGTTCCATGATAAAAGTTAATTTAAGAACCGTGTTCCAGTACCAGAGAGAACAACAAAAGTAATTCAGCAAAAACAAACCAGTACTGGATGAAGTGTCTCTCAAGAAAAATCCTGTTAATATTCCAAAGCACAAAAGAGGCACACCACGATGATTCTTCAGGTTTTAATGAAAAATTAAAACATCAAACGAACAGCTGTAGAAAAGAGTGAGCGCTTTCACGTTTTAACAAACGCTTCTTCAGACTTATAACACATCTAAATAATGTGTTCTTATATACTCACAGTTAATTGAATAATTGAGACAATTAAAATAATTCAAAATATATCACAGTCATCCCTTTAAGGTATATTGCTACATTAATAGCTTATATATTATATTATACTTTATCTTATAACTGTGTATATAATATTTTTATGCAAAACATATCTATTAAAAATAGACATTTTAAAATGACAATAAATAACAATAATAGTATAAGAACATGTATATAAAAATAACTTCAAGGCAAAACTAAAAATTGGTATCCCACATTTAACTCTGTCATATAGAGCAAATTTAAATTCATCACTTGAGTGGTGTACCAAGATAATAAAATTATTAGACATGTACATATATACATCTATTTATAATAAAAGTACATGTATAAAATAGCATACATAAATTAAATTGACTTACTTACTATAAAACATAGATATTAGTGACTATAAGGTCTCCCTTTTAGAAAAGGTTTAAGTGTTATTTTATCACTGAGGCCGTGGCCTCTGTGTGCTTGTAGCCTTAATATCCATTTATTTTCCTTCTCTTCAGTTAGGTTCTTTATGTCACCTAGTCTATCCGTCTTGTTAACTAACTCAAGTACTTGAAAGGTGAATTTATGCTTAGATCCTAGACTCAATACATGTCTGGCTAAAGCATTCCTGTCATCCTCTCTATTTATGGCATATATAATCAATGTAGCTATATAGCAAAGGAAAATAATTTCACACATCCTGAATATGGCAATAATTTTAAGTTTGATAGATATGCTGATTGTAGATCCAGAGACCTGATATATTTGGCAAAGTGTCTATTATGTAAATAATTTTATATAGGAAAAACCAATAGAACGTTACCAGAGAGAATCAGGGAGCATATATATGCCATAAATAGAGAGGATGACAGGAATGCTTTAGCCAGACATGTATTGAGTCTAGGATCTAAGCATAAATTCACCTTTCAAGTACTTGAGTTAGTTAACAAGACGGATAGACTAGGTGACATAAAGAACCTAACTGAAGAGAAGGAAAATAAATGGATATTAAGGCTACAAGCACACAGAGGCCATGGCCTCAATGATAAAATAACACTTAAACCTTTTCTAAAAGGGAGACCTTATAGTCACTAATATCTATGTTTATAGTAAGTAAGTCAATTTAATTTATGTATGCTATATTTTTATACATGTACTTTTATTATAAATAGATGTATATATGTACATGTCTAATAATTTTATTATCTTGGTACACCACTCAAGTGATGAATTTAAATTTGCTTTATATGACAGAGTTAAATGTGGGATACCAATTTTTAGTTTTGCCTTGAAGTTATTTTTATATACATGTTCTTATACTATTATTGTTATTTATTGTCATTTTAAAATGTCTATTTTTAATAGATATGTTTTGCATAAAAATATTATATACACAGTTATAAGATAAAGTATAATATAATATATAAGCTATTAATGTAGCAATATACCTTTAATAAGGGATGACTGTGATATATTTTGAATTATTTTAATTGTCTCAATTATTCAATTAACTGTGAGTATATAAGAACACATTATTTAGATGTATTTTAAGTCTGAAGAAGCATTTGTTAAAACGTGAAAGCCCTCACTCTTTTCTACAGCTGTTTGTTTGATGTTTTAATTTTTCATTAAAACCTGAAGAATCATCGTGGTGTGCCTCTTTTGTGCTTTGGAATATCTATTTATTAAATCAACAAACCGTTTGTAGATTTTAATAAATAAATTATGAGTGGAATTTAATACAGTCCACTTTTTTGTGGATTTAATAAACTAATGTCTTTCGGCTTTTCCCGGTTAGAGGTCGATATAGTGGAACTCTGGTCCATTAACGATTGGTAGTGGATTTTTATGGTGCCGAAGTGCCATCCCGACACCCAACCTTCAAAGAAGGCACGCCCATTCACGCACGCACCTACCTGCATGACTTTAAGTGTCACTCTGCCGTGGGGAGGACATGCAGACTCCACACAGAAGGCGCTCCAGCCGAGAATCGAACCGGAGAACCTCTTGCTATAAGGCGACAACGCTAAACGCTGCACAATAAACAGCTAAATTAACTTGCAATGGCTTGGGGCATTTTTATTTCATTGTTTTTTATGTTGCCCCGAGTTGTTTTACATTATTTTGTTAAAACTGCAAGCAAAAGAATTAAAAGTTTATTCAACACAAAAATAGATCCACTTTCATTCTGTCCAGATGAAGAAATACAGCATACAGGGCTACAGTCATACAGATAAAGTTCTACAAATTCCTGACAATACAAATTTCTTAAAAAGAGCACACAGTTCTTCAGACAATATGCTATGGCTTAAAAAATACAAAATGCACCATTTGACCTAATCCATACACATGGCATGACCAGAAAGAGAACTTACAGATCATCTGCTCTGTTACCATTTACCCAGAAGATCCTGAAGAAACATGATAAGTTGAGGTAGATGAACTACCAAAGGCAGACACAGTGACAATGCAAGTCAAGTCAATCTGGCAAGGGAGGGCCACTGGAAGGCAATATCAACAACTATAAGCAAGATGAATGAAAGTATGAGAATTACAAACAAGGATTCCAATGTAGGCCAGCTGTGAGAAGGTGAAACTAGAAACAGTAAAGCAGATGATGGCAAAGCAAAAATTGGTCTAGTTTTGTTGACCAATTATACTGGCAGAAAACTAATCCCAAGAAATGAGCACACAGTGAGAACAGCAAGAAGTCTAATTGCCGGGGCTTGGACTGTGTTTTTATACAGGCTCCACAGCAAGTTCTGGAATCATAACCCAATCCAACCCACCCCAACAGCAAAACAGAGAAGTTACACTTACCAAAACACATAATGCTATGAAGGCATTTTTGCAGGAAGTGGATGAAGGAGTTAAGTCCCTTCTTTTGCTTACACATACTAACCCCATGGCAGCACAACTATGGGGAAAGAGAGAAACTCACACAAAGAAAAAAATGGCTCTCAAAACTTATCTTGTACAGCAGAACAATCCCAGCAGTTTCAATTTTGGGGAGTTGGGACTGGAAAACCAGCACTCCTGAAGTCACCAATCACTGAATGGTGGATCTCCCTTACACACTGCATGATTAAACGGCTAAGTGCAAAGCATCATGGGGAGTTCAGGGAGTGGCTTCTTCTAAGGGGCTACCCAATTCAAGTAAAGAAAAAGGCTATGAACACCCAATCACATGCTTGAAATCATGGAAGAAGGAACACACTAATGATAAAGCTTCAGCTAAATTCAGATCAGATTGGAATGATAATCAGTAAGCTGAAGATAACCAAGCAGAACAGATAGAACAATGGAAGGGAGCATTTTATGCCCTTATAATCACTCACCCATCTATGATGGAAGACAGTGGAACACAAATCCAACCTTCATATGTCAGGATAAGGACAACAAGAATGGCAATCTGAACATTCAGAATGCAAATAAAACAATGAAGAAAAGTGGCATACAAAGCAGAAGAACCAGAATGATGAAAAAAATATTAAAAATGAGAAAACGGAACAGAGGAAATCAGTGGGAAAAAAACACAAAGTCTAGAGAAACAAAAAGAAGCCATTACAACAAAGGGCAGGTCATCTTAAATACTGTAGATATTACAAATCAATACAAGCTAAGCTATCCAGAGCATTGTTTGTCTTTCGGCTTTTTCCCAGTGAGGGGTCACCACAGCGGAAATCCGGTCTGCTGATGATTGGCAGTAGATTTTTACTAATGCCGAGGTGCCAGCTCGACGTTCAACCTTCAACGAAGGCACACCCATTTACGCATGTCTTTCGAACGCCCATCCAACCGCGGGGAGGATATGCAGACTCCACACAGAAGGCACTCCCCGCAGTCCAGCAGAGAATCGAATGGGAGAACCTCTTGCTGTGAGGCAACAACGCTACCGCTGCACCACCGTGGATTTAAGCTATCCAGAGTGTGTTCAGGAAAAAAAAAAGGATGGGGAGAAAACTGTGTTGCTTTGAAGAACTGAAAATATAAAAGCAATGGATAAAAAGTAGTATATTTCTGTGGGTCATCCTGCCAAAATTCCACTGGAACACAAAAGTCCTGTCCTGAAATGACCTGGTGACTTTCACCTAATAAAAAGAATATGAAGTGTGTGTACAAGTAAGAACGATTGCTAAGATTACAGGAGACATGTTGCCTATGGAGGGCTCCGTCTGCTGTTCTAGGACAGAAAAATTCCTGCAGCAGCTCAGTTTGCAACATAACAAATGTACTGTGCTTGAATCAAACAAGCACCAAATCAGCAATCAATAATACCAGTACACATTTAAAAGAAACATACATAAATAACTACTTATTGGGAATACTTTTTACACAGTTACTGAGACTTGGTTTAAAATGTAAAGTGAGCACTCCCACTATAACAGGGTTTTCTGCTTTTCTTGCCTTTAGACCTGACAGCAGTGACTGAGCTGCCATATTTGTCATGGAACATTTTACCACCAGGCAGACCACTAGGGGCCCACAAAAAGAACTACAAATCACACTATCAACAAACAGCTTGCTACAGATTACATCAGTTTTCCAAATGATGTTCCCATTAGCAAACCCCCTTTTATTTTGGGTGACTTTATCCACCCTTTAATAAATTGGGAAATACATACTTCCATTGTATGCTATGACCAAAACTTCCTAGGCTTAATAAACAAAAATTCTCTTGAGCAGTTAGTAAATAAACCTACAAAAAGAAACAGCATTCTTGACCCAATATGTACATATATGGCTGCCTCTTGCACAACTCCTCTGATATCTCATTGCCCACTGAAGTCTGACCATAAACTTGTCACCTCAAACTCCCAAAAGCCCTTAAAGCAAACTCCTCTGAAAAGGACTACAAACATGCTAACCTCAACTTACTCCATGATGAAACCTTGATAAAGCAGCAAGGTTCTCCAAGGAATTCTACACAAAGTAGAAAAAAATGCACAGAGCTAGCAGTCCCTACCAGAGCCAAGAATCATGGAAGATTCAAAAACAAACCATCCTGGTGGCCCACCACTATAAACAAACTAAACAAAAGAAAACTTCCTTAAAATTATTTCACATATTCAAAATCCCACTTCTCAAAATCCCACTTCTCAATATTAGTATCAAAAGTATTACAAAATGATGACAACCATCAGGTCCACTAAAGGAGCTTATGAACTCTGAAGCCAAAGATAACTTATAAATCTGTCTTCAGCTCTGGTAGAAAAATAAGAAACAATATTCTACACTGCTCTGAATTTTTCGTAACTACTCTTCCTCTTTCAGACCCAACAGACATTGCCAATATACTTGCAAACAAATTTAGTGCCAATATCACTCCAAGACTTCTAGATGAAGTAGTGTCAGTAGCACAACAGGTAGCACACTTTCCTTTGGTTCAGAGGGCTGTGGATTCTAGTCCCACATCAGGTAGACTTTGCTAATACAGCAGTCCAGCATAAGGGGATGCTACACTCCTGAATGTGCTGTCACTTGAACGAGACATTAAACTGAAGCTGTTTGAGTTGGTGGTAGCTCAGGTTGATGTAAAAGATGTCAAAGTACTTAGTAAAAAAAAATAGGGATCCTTTATTTCTACACAAAAATAACTTTTCTGTTTACACATATTCATGATTTCCTTTACAATCATACCAAATTTTCATCCCTATTACACCCCCAACTCCTTTTTTCTAACCATCATCAGATTTTACACAGTTTCTAAAAACATTTAGTATTAAACATAATTTCATTTATTCTTTCATTCCATATAACATATGACAAATAATCATCTATTCTTTTAATATATTTTTACATATATTCTTAATATCCATATTTAATCTTTCCACATTTGTTTTATTCACTTCTTTTATATCTTTAAAAAATGTTTCTTTATATAGTTTTCCCCATAACTTTTTATACTCTTTCACATTTCAAAAACACATGTTCTGTAGCTTCTTTTCCTTCTTGACAAATTAAACATTCTATCACTTTTCTTTTTATATGGCATGTTTCTTGTTACTGGCAATTTATCACAAAAATTTTGACATTCTACTTTCTGATTACACCACTTGCTTCTGATTTTTCTAGCTTTCAATTTTTCATCTCTTAGATTTTGCAATGGTTTTACATACTAATGTTTTATCACTACATTCTTATACCTTACTTGTCTATCTTTTTTTCTATAGCATCAATTGTTATTTTTCACAAAAATATTTTTTTCTTGGTAAGATTTTATTTCCAAGTTTAGGCACTAATTTTCTCCTTTACTCTTTTACCAGACCCCAACATTTATTACGATTTTATTCTAACCTCTCATCTGTTTCATTTACCCAGTTTAACACACTGTAAAAATTTAATGAAGCAGCATATACTACTGGTTAATTAACCCTAAACCTCCTCCTCCTTTATTTACATAAAACCCTCCCCCCTTTTACTGGGTTTAACCTAGAACCCCATATAAATGAAAAAAAAATCTGCAAAAATTCCTTTTCAAATACTGTTGGCAACATACATACACTTCCTAAGTATGCTATATTCGCATCAGTACTGAATTTATCAAACAAGCCTTTATGGATGATAACTTGTATATTCTCCAAAAAAGACAGGTTTGTTTTAGAGTTTTCCCATTAAATTCTGCTTGTGTCTTTATTCCCAAATCATATACCCAACACAGAAATAGCATTCATTGTAAAATATATACCCCTATCTCATTTGTGCAAATTATTACTTTTATCCAAACTTTGTTTTTTGTAATTATAATGTCATCTGCATAGGTTAAAAGAAATGGAATTCTTAACCCTTCAGGTGTTATATACCCAGCCTCCTCCTTTTTGTAACTTATTTCACATACCATCACATTCACAACTAATGCAAAGCAAAGAGTACACAACTCATTGTACATCTATCTTACACTAATCTTCATTTATACCTCTTGGCTTAAACAGCCATTTGCAAGTATTTTTACTTTATTATTATTATACGCTGACATACATAATTTCCTAGCTTTCTCGCTTATTCCTTCACTATTACCCATAAGATTTCATGCCCAATTATACAAATGCCTTATTAAGGTCTCCTATCGTGATTTTCACTTCTTTTCTATTCATATAATCCACAACTTTTCTATCATTAACAATTTCTGAAAAACGTTCACCTTTATATTACATATGCTATCTCCTATAATGTTTTCAGTTTAAGTTTCAAAAGATCTTATGACTATTATTATCCAATACTATTGGTCTCCAGTTTGTCTTCTATCTTTCTTCCACATGAATTTATGTATTCCACTACAAAAATGTTTATACACATTTAACCATTCATTCAAAATCTTTAAAATATTTTTTGCCAATGCCTTACATTTTTACACATTTCATACCATAGTCCAACTGGTCTTACAGCTGAATCTATATTTACTTGTCCTAATAATTGATATAGCTCATTTAAAGAAATCTCCTTTTCCAACTCTTTATTCTCTTTTTTTCTGTTTCCATGTTTTTTCACTACCTTGTTTTCTTCTTTAAACATATATTGTATATAATCTTTTCACGAGTTCTTTCCACTTCTCCTTTTACATTTTTTATTTCTCTTATTACACTAACATTTTCCTTTACTAATCTGCTTAAGTAACTTGATACTTTTTCCTTGTAAACAATATCTTTTCTTATATAACAATTCTTTTTTTTCTTGATTTCCTTCATATAATTATTTTTGTCAAAATAATTTCTATTATATTCTAAACCTTCCAATACATCGTTATATGTTCTTTTGTATTTTTCTTTCTCTGCTATTCTCACATCATATTGCCACTGCAAAAAAACATTTTTATATTCTTCCTTAAATATCATCCACCATTCAGACCAATTTTTATAACATGTTCTCAGAGTAATATGATCTTTGCATAACTATATTACTAATTTCCATCTTCATCCCGTGCTTCCTCATTATATCTTTTTTATTCCTTTGTCTATTTTTATATATTCCTCTTTCTCCTTTATCTCAAGCTATACTGCAAGATAATCAGACAATCTTGTTTCAACTACCTCCTCTTCTCCTATTACTACACATTCTGATACTACAAAACAATCTATTTCAATTCTGTACATACACCCTTTGTAAGTCCATGATTTTTGCCCCAAAGTTTTAACTTAAACACATCTTCTAACTTCTAACATTTTTCTTACATCATTTCCTTTCTTTTTACGCTTGCCTCTTAAATCATAATTCTTCTATTATAACATTTGTGTTTATCACTACATAGTCTACAATTGGATTAAATAGCTTTCTCTTTCTTTACAATTAATAAAAGCATATAATGTTACAATTCTATATATTCTTTTTTCATTTTAAATCAACAATGGCTAACTTTTCAATTTTTGCTACATTTACATCTAATAGCTTTACTACATTTCTACAGGTTACAGCTATTCCAGAACATCTCTCATTTCCCAAATTCCATATGGTCTTTCCTCCTCATATTTTCTCCATTTTTGTTAGTTTGTTAAAAAAATTTGTGTCATCTAATACAAATTACATCTACATCGCATGTATTACACCACTCCAAAATCCTTATTCTTACTATATTCTTAATACTAATCACTTTTACAGAAAGCACTAAAATTTTCATTTGTCCTTTTCCTTAGATTCATGGTTTCATAACTTCAGAGATAATTACTAAGCTAGCTTTCTTAACAAGTCATTCTAAACCAAACTAAAATTTCCCTTCCCAAGGTGAGGATCAAAAACTGTCACTTGTTGCTGGGAGTCAAACACCTTAACCATTATGCCAGCCCCCAATCATTAGTTATTTATTTATATATATATATATATATATATATATATATATATATATATATATATATATATATATATATATATATATATATATTCTTTTTCATCAATTTCATTTCTTTTTTGTTTTGTATTCATCCCTTTAAATTTTCTTTTTCGGTCTTTTCCCCTTTTTACCAATAGAATTCTTTTCTTTTACTACCTCCCAATTTATATCCTCATCACTTATTTCAGAACCATTGTCTATGTCTTTATTATTTTTTCTCATTACATTTTTCTTCCATTTCTACTACTTCTAAAGTGCCTTCCCTGTTCATTTTCTTCTCTTTTTTTCCTTACTCATTTTCAGTTTTTCAGTACATCTATAAATGCTCAATTCTGCTACATTTGCAAGATTTCATTTCACATACTTGCATCATGTCTCATTTCCCCACAAATATACCATTTTCTTTTGTCACAGTTAATTATCAAATGTCCTTTTCCACATAAAAACATGTTTTGGGTAGTTCCTAGTAGTTTACAACACCTCTATTCCCCTCCATATTTATCATGCTTGGTATATATGTAATTTTTTTCTGCTATTTTTCACACAATATTACAATTTCTTTAAGTGGAGCATGTCCAACAGCTCTGGGTTTGACATAGCTTTGTATGTTGGGCAGAGATCGCCTCTGAGTACGCGATATGCGACGGAGTAAAGCTGGAGTTGTTCGACACGGTCTGCGTAGGGCATCTGTTTGACACCAGTAATCCTCTTTGTGAGGTATTTCTGTGGCCTTTCCAGTTGTAGATGTCTTGTGAGGTACATACCAAATGGGGCGTTGTACTCTATAATGGGTCTAATGAGTGATGAGTAGAGGGGAAACAATGACTTCTTTTTCTGTTTGAGAAACCTTTTGTGATGAGAAGTGCCACATAGAAGGATTTCCTGACCACTGTGACGATGTGATTATCTAAGGAGAGACTACTCTCCACCTGTACCCCAAGGCCTCATCATACTTTTGGTGTTAGGTAGACTACTATCTATGTGGTAGTTCATGGGTACAGAGTTTTTACCAAAAGGGATGACAATGCACTATTTGGCATTGAGCTTGAGGTCATGGCTTTGACACCAGGCATCTGTCCCAGTGAGGCCCTTTTGTAGGATATCCACATCATTAGGAGTTTTGATTATGGCTCCTAGTTTGCAGTCATCTGCAAACGTAGCTAGCCAAAGACCTTCTGTGTTAGAGATACCAAACAAGAGAGGACCCAGGACTGAACCCTGTGGTACTCCACTTGTCACTGGTCTGAAGTCTGATTTGGAGTCTGCTACTTTCACAGTGTGGGTTCCGTCAGTAAGCCAGTTGGCAACCCATCTTGTGACATAGCGATTTATACCTAGTTTAGTGAGTTTATCTATAATTCCAGAATAGGGGATGGTGTCGAACGCCTTGATGAGATCTAGATAATCTGTGTGAATGACCTTACCCTCATCTATGGCTTTGGTGACTGCTTCAAAGAAGTCTATCAGGTTTAGGAGACATGATCTGCCTTTTACAAACCTGAACTGTGTGGGGTCCAGAGTTTGTAGATCTCCAATGTTTTTGTTTAGGAGTTCCATGATGATATGTTCCATGGCCTTGCAGACCAGGCTCATCAGGCTACTGGGGGTGGTAGTTCCCGGGGTCTGTCGTGGCTCCCCTTTGTGGAGTGGGATAACCGCCGCAGTGCGCCATTCAATGGGCACAAAGCCCGAGGTGAGGCCATGACTGAACATGGTACTTAGGTGGGGTGGCAGTTCATTCGGCAGTCCGTGTAGAACACAGACTGGGATGTTGTCAGGTCCCATGGATACTGTGTTCTTGGCTTTGGAGAGTGAAGTTTTTACCTGTGCAGCCATGATTACAGGAACTTTGCATTCTTCCGGTATAGAGATGGGCCCTTTAGGGGGTGAGAAGGAGGTAAAGTTAGCACTGAACCTATCTGCCAGGATGTTGGCAATATCAGTTGGTTCTGTATATTTAGTGTCATTGTGCTGTAACTCAGAGCAGATCTGAGTGTTGCCATTGAGATTCTTGATATAGCTATAAAATGCTTTGTGGTTGTCTTTAAAACAGTGGTGATTTTGTTTTCATAACTAGCTTTGGTGGATTTTTATGAGGGATCTCAGCTTCTTACTGAGGCTGACCAGGGAGTTCCTCCAATCATGGGATTTTACTCTCTTTTGCAACAGTTTCTTTCTTCTGTTGTAGAGTTTGTTTATGGCAGAAGACCACCAGATTGGCTTCCTTTTTTTGGAGGATAACATCTTGGTTCTGTTAGAGATAGCATGATCCATGCACTCGTGTAAGTGCTTATAAAGTGCATTTGTGTAGGATTCAGCAGTCGTGCCTCTATTGTACATCTGCATGGGTGTCGTGAAGTTTGCCACTTCTGTCTTAAGAAGCATGAAGTTGGCTTTGGAGAAATTTTTTACGGTTGTTTCCCTAATGGGGGGTGGAGGCAGGATGTGGATGTCTAGGGTGATTAACTTGTGGTCGGACCTGACCAACGAGGAATTGACCTCTGGTGTGGAACACCGGTTGCCCATGTTGGTGATGACCAGGTCTAGGATACTGCTGCCCCTGGTGGGGGCATGGATAAGTTGATCCAAGGCGTTGGAATTTATGAATTCCAGAAAACGTTGAGCAAAAGACTTGGTACAGGAGTAGCTTTCCCAGTTAATAGTGGTGTAGTTGAAATCACCCATTATTAGGTTGTACCCTAATATTTTCCAGTGTATCAAGAAAAGAGAAGTGGGAATCCTGGGGCATGATGGGGGGTCTGTATCAAGCTACAATCTGAAATGCGGTCTTGCCCAGAGTTAGTTGAACTTGGATAACCTCGGATGCATTATGCTGAGCAACTAGCTTGCAGGTGTGGATATCCTTAATGAATATGGGCACGCCTCCGCCTTTAGTGTTTTGGTCTGGGTTAGGTGGCCGAAAGGTGTGGTATGAATTATAGCCTGGTAATGCAGGGGTGCTCTTTGTTAATAGGAATAAAATGCTCTTATCTCGTGTGCTTTTACACCCAAAGAAGCTATTAAATTGTCCCACACTTCATGTCCATTTCTTTGCTTTCTTTATACCGAATCCTTTTCATGTACTTCCATTTTCTTCTGCCTTCTTTTCTGCTACTCCACTTTTGCCTTCTTTTACTTTCTTTACATATGTTATCTTTTCCATCTCACCATAACTGTTCAGGATTGACTCTGCATCCTCCTTTTGTATTTTCTCCATAACGTCCCCTGAAAACATCTCTTGCATTTTCTGTCTCACTGCACCACCATTTCTTTAACTAAGTCATCCTGCAACCATGCCAGTTGGTGGGTTGTAATTATATATTCACCATTTGCTGACTCATCTCCATCAAACAGGATTTCTTTGAAACATTTCCTCAGAATCCTGCATATATTCTCTGGTCCTGATATTTGCTTTCTCCTCCATTTCTTTCACCATTCCATCATCCCCTTCTCTCTCCATCTGTCTCTCTGTTTCTCCAGGCTGCCTCTGCACTTGGAACAGAAACAGGAAGTGCTCCTCCAAAATGGGTCCTATTTGCAACAATGACAAGTAGGGGTTCTTTATTATTACTTACAAACCTGCGTTATGTACAGTTTTCATCATTTATTTACATTTACAATATTTACTGAAGTCATAACAGACTTGTACATTTACATTCAAATTTCAACCCCCCCAATCCTCTCCACAACTTAAAATGTAACTTTTTTCAACATCTCTGATAATAACCACTTTCCATTATATTTCAGCACATTAATTCTTTCATTCCATATAATCGAAGTTACACAAAATGTTTTTGCATCCAGTTTGTTTACGTCTTCTTGTTTTACATTTTTATGTCTGTATTCAATAATATCCATATTAATATATTCAGTGTTCAATTCTTGTACCATTTTTCATATATTCTCTCCACAGTTCAAAAGTCCTTTTACATTTTAAGACATGTTCATCTGTCTCCAATACACCACAATGTATACAAACTCCATATTTTATTGCTTTATATGGCACATTTGCCTTAACTGGGAATGTACCTATTGATAATCTCTACAAAAAATCTGTACATTCAACATACTTTTTAAACGTCTTCATTCTTGTTTTCACTGCTTTGATCTTTAAGACATTAAGTCACTTATTTGTTTTCATATATTAACAAAGTAAAATTTTTCCATTATGTTTTCATACCACATTTTTCTATCTTCCTCTATCTTGCCTCTGCCAATTTTCCATAATATTTTTCTTGATATTATTTCATATCTATACAATAAACTTTTTTATTTCTTTGCCTCACAGTTAGACGTTGCCCGTTCGATTCTCAGTTGGAGCGTCTTCTGTGTGGTGACATGCATGAATGGGTGTTCCTTCGTTGAAGGTTGTGCGTTAGGCCCGGCAAGCCAGTACGTAAAAATCTACTGCCAATCATTAGCGGATCGGAGTTCCGCTGTGGCGACCCCTAACCAGGAAAAGCCGAAAGACACAACAACTTATTTTTAAATACTCCAATCTTTCGCAAATTGCCTTGGGTTTTTCTTCTATAATATTCATTAGCAGTTAATCCTTTTTCTTTCTTATTTATTAAGGCTCTATACATGTTCAATGAAAAAACATATACAACAGGATCCATCAAACCCAAGCCTCCTTTCTCACTTACTTAAGTGTACCTCTTTTCACAGGGTTAAGTCTTGACCCTCAAATTAATGTAAAGATTACATTTAACAAATCCTTTTCCAATGTTAATGGAATTGTACATACACCAGCTAAATGGGTAATTTTACACATTAGGGAATTACATACATATGCCTTTTTCCTGTATGTTGTTGTGTCTTTCGGCTTTTCCCGGTTAGGGGTCGCCACAGCAGAACTCCGATCCGCTAATGATTGGCAGTAGATTTTTACGTGCCGAGTTGCCAGCCCTGACGCACAACCTTCAATGAAGGTACGGCCATTCACGCATGTCTGCACACAGAAGATGCTCTAGCTGAGAATCGAACAGGACAACGTCTTACTGTGAGGCAGCAACACTACCGCAGCACCATGTCCTCCACAAAATACAAAGGACACATAGTTTTACTATCACATCTTTCCATTGTTGTTCTTGTTCATTTCCAAACTTTATTCCTAAAATTTCTATCACTTCTTCTTTAAAAGTAATACTCTACTTTTACCCACCCCAGATGGGTTTGACATACTTTGGTGTGTTATTTGTTAAATATTGGCCAAGTGTCTTCTTTCCCTGTAAAAGAAAAAAAAAACTTCAGTAATGTGATGGTTCAGTTTATTGCAATTTTGGTGTTGTCGTCTCAGTAATCTGCAGTTCGGGTAAGTGTAAATTCGGTCTGCCGAAGTAAACCCTTATAGGCATATACTAGGCTAATGACCACCAGGGCCTTTATAAGCCTAGCCATGCAAACCAACCCAATTGTGTCCCTATGAATCATGGGCATTTATTAGGAGGGGTTAGTTAAGAAGTTTCTAGAAGTTATGTGGGGGGTATGTTAATTTGGGCAGAGACATGGGGGAACAGAACTGGAGTGAATTTCCAATTTTTCATTAGTTCATCAAGATCATGCTTAAACAGGGTTAGGTATGGACTCTAATTCATATGGATGGGGAGCCTGTTCCAGGGTACAGGGATTCCATGAGACACATCTGGCTCACCAACACATCTTATACGTCACAAGCAAAATTTAATTCCTTGGATCTAGTGGTTCTGATGCTGTTTATTTCCAGATGTGCAAAATGTCCATCAGAGCTGGATCAGAGGATGCTCTATATGCAGGTATAGATCATTTCTCAGTAACCTGTACTAGACTGAGTATACAGACAGGGCTTTAAGGTGATCTGTAAAAGGACAATGCATTTATACCCTGGATTCTCCTGTTAAGAAACATTTGTGAGAGTTCCAACTATTGCATATGTCTGGTCAGGTACATGCCGAAGAGGGCATGATACTCAATGATGGGTCTGCTAAAGGCAGAATATAGTGGCACTGACCTCCTTGGATCTGCTGCCATGCACTTACTTATAAGTTGGGCAACAGAGAATGATTTTATTACTATTTTGGTCGCATGTTGGTCAAAGGCCAGATTACTGTCTACATATTTTCCCAGATCTCCGACTACCAAGTCAGTTCTTAGAGGTGTCTTATTAATGAAGTAATTAGCCTGGGTTGCAGTTTTCCTAAAAGGCATTATAATCCCTTTCTTGGCACCGAGTTTTAATCTGTGACTTTGGCACCAGTCATTTGTTCATAGATTCGTAGGTTCATAAATTAGTACTAGGCTAACTCCCCTTGTTGGTCATTCTAAGCCTATCCAAGTACCTATGTCAAAATCAAACCCTGCACCTGGTGTTTGAAGTAAACACCTTAATCATTATGTCAGCCTCCCACTCCAGAGGAGTAAGTTAAGTGTTGTGCGACCATGGCAGGACTCGAACCTACAATCTTCTGATCCAAAGTCAGATGCCTTATCCATTAGGCCACATGGCAAATGTCTGTGTTAGACCCTTTTGTAAGAGGTCTGTGTCATAGGAGGAGTCTATGATGGCTCCCAATTTGCAGTAATCTGCAAACTTGGTCGGCCAAAGTTCCTTGACATTAGCCTTTACCTTTGAAAAGTAGATGCCAAGTGCTACCCTGCCAGTGACCAGTCTCTTAGTGAAGGTGGTCTCACCAGTCCTGATTCCCTAGGTCCTGTCTATATGCCATCAGGCAATCCAGAGAGTTATCTAGGGGTTTATGCCCAGTAGGTGAGTATGGCAACTATACTCGGGGATGTGGGGGGATATTGTATCAAATGCCTTAGCCAGGTCCAGTTAGGCTTTAAGCACCATTTTCCACTCATCCATGACCTTGCTGACCTTCTCAAAGAAGTCCACCAGGCTTAGAAGACATGCCCTTCCTTTGACAAAGCCACACTGGGTTGGGTCCAGTGTCTAAAAGTTGCCTATATCTTTGTTGATTATTTCAATTATATATTTCTTTCCATGGCTTTACATATTAGACTAGTCAGAGTAATAGGTCTGTCATTTCTAGGGTTGGTTAATGGTCCACCCTTGTGAAGTGATATAATCATTGCAGTCCTCCATTCTCATGTTACAAAGCCTGTTTTGAGGCTATAGTTGAAAAGTGACTCAAGTAGTCCTGTTAGGTCATTTTTCAAACTATTTAGGAGTCACCCTGGAATACTGTCTGGGCCAACTGAAACTATATTTTTGGCCTTGGCAAGCACCACCAGGACTTGCTCCCTGTTAACAGGTGGGGGGTGTTACTAGGTATTTCATGGGGGGAGGCAGGGCTGGAGTAGGGGGTGAAGCCTGTGCAGAATCTGTCAGGCGGCAAATTAGCTATACCGTTCTGCAAAGAGAAGATGGCATCCCTGACCAGCACTTCTATGCACTGATGTGATCTGCCTTTGAGGTTTCAACATAGCTGTAGGCGGCCTTGTGGTTGTCTTTAGCCTGTGAGGCTATTCTGACCTAATACTACCCTTGTTGGACTTCATTAGTCCTCAGTTTCCTGTTTAGTTATTAAAGTTTCTATCATTATGGGAGTTGCTCTTCCTAATTTTAGCCATGACGTTTTTTCCTTTGTTATATATCTTAAGGTGAGGATTCCACCAGTGTGGTTGGTTTTGGGCTTAGCACAGCATCTATACAGCCATTTATGTGGCTGTACAGGGTCTCTGTGAGCAATTCCGCATATGAAAGATGAACTATGAACAACACTGTATTTATCAAACTAATTCTTAACAGGATGCAGTTTGATTTGAAATAGTTTCCGATTACAGGATTTGCTGGGATTACCAGGTTCATTTTTATTTCAAGAGAGATAACTCTGTGACCCGACCTAATCAGTAAGGATGTGACACTGGGGGTGTGCAGTGCTCTACGGTATTGTTCAGTACCAGGTCCAGTATGTTTGAACCTCTGGTGGGTGTGTGCACTATCTGGTCAAGAGTACTTGTGTTACAAAGTCCAGAAAATGTGCCTGTAAGTATGAACAGTGTACACGTTTCCCAGTCTATAGGGGGGTAGTTAATGTCTCCCAAAAATAAAGTATTTGGTTTAATAGAGAGGGTTTCCAGTAGATCTAGGTGCAAGCTATGGGATTCTAGGGACAGACAATGTGACCTATAGCTTGCTAAGATATGGTATGGGACTTTGTCTACAGTGATTTACACATGGATAAATTCCAGGGCATCAGCCTATTTAACAAACACAGAGTGATGGTAGTTGCTAATAAAGACAGACACTCATTCACCTTTTGTCCCTGTCTGTGCAGCTGATGGTCTAACTGTGTGGAAGGTACTGAAGCCTTGCATTGCTGGAGTGCTTTCTGTGGATTTAAACTATGTCTTGTTAATGGCACAGATGTCTATATATTCTCCAGAGTGAGGAAAGGTTGTAGGGTGTGGAATTTATTGTTCGGGCTCCTAGCACTGATAACACCTTTAGGTTTCTTTGAGTTCTAGATCTGCTATGTTAGTAGGTTTGGCATTATGGCACTGCCTAAAAAACACTAAGGGGTGAATAAAGTTTCACCCAATATTTGGAAGCATAGGGAAGACAGGTATAGACTATCCTTTGCAAAGCAACACGGTTTGTTAAACATGCCCTCCCATGCTGTCAAATATTGAATCTCCTTGGAAAGACACCAGAAACTAAGCCAATTATTGAAGTCAGTCATCTTTCGTGCATATTTTGGCATCATCCTTTAGGAAGGTGAAGTGGTGCTCAATGCAAGGCACAAGCCTGCCTGAGACACATTCAGACAGATCAACTATGTTTCTCTTTATATAGTCCAGAGAAGTATGTCTCAGGTCATTAATGCCCACATGTACAGAGATAGAATTATGCTGGTAACCTGTAGTGTGGTGACTGGAATGCGTGCATAACTTGGTGGATCTTGGCTCCAGACAAGCAATTAACTGTAATATTCTCCTTGTTGAGTGTGGTGAGTAGGGCATCTGTGTGGCATACAATAGAGTCCTCTATGACAACTGTCTTGGGTAATGCATTTGCTTGCCTTATGGGCTTGGCTTTTGGGGCTCCACTGAGTGTAGGACTGTGTGGGGTGTTTGGTGATGCTTTTGGTGAGTGTTTTAAAGACTGCTGAGGATAGGGATTATGGTTTATAGGCTTAGGAGATCTTTGAGGTGTGGTTGAGCTTTGAGGTCTTTTCAGTGCCTCACCATAGGTTGGTCTGTGTGTCTGTGGTTGACACTATCTGTGGTGGATAAGTTGCCAGTGGTCTTGACAACATTGTTTTTACGCAAAACGTTTGCCTCTGGTGAAACTGTGTATATGTATCGCTAGCATACTGTGTTTTTTTTTAGGATTAAATTGTTGTCTGTGAACACAATTGCTACATTGTCTCTGGAAGCACACATCTACCACCTGCCTATGGAGACATTTGGAAATTACATATCCATGTTGTCCAGACCTGTATTTGGGTGGGCTACTATAGCTTCTGTAATGGGTTACACAGAAGTCTCTGGAGTTTGGCACCTAATATTGCATATGACTGTAATACAACAAAGTCATCTTTATGGAATTCCCAAAAGACAGAAAACAGCTTCAGCAGCCCAAACTCTGAAGAAAAACAAAAGCGCAGCAATTGATGGCAAATTAAATCAAGCTTAATTTTGACACCCTAAGTTATACATACACTGGAAAAGTATATATACACACACACAGTCAAGATAAATGGGCAACAGGCATCAGTCATGATACGCTTTCAAAACAAAGTTTTACTGCACAGCAACTTAGACAGCAAAGTTCACAACACACTGGTCACAGTTATCAGTAGTTCCCTTAAAGACACAGTTACTTAATTCCTAACCACTCTGCATATCTTCACACTGTTTGACAATCCTTGCTTGTGATGTCAAAACGTGCTATTATACTACTCCACATTTGATGGCAGTTCCCTTTCACATACTGTATTTAGCACAATTACAGACTGCCATCTAACTCTACATTTAACCTCCCTTCCAAAATAGCTTATTCAATGGATCATCTCAAGAAGAAAAAAGTCAGTAACTTCTTAGTGTAAAGGACACCAAAAGTATCATCTGCTGTTAAAATCTGTTTATAAGGAGACAGTTAGTGGTAGCTCTGTCCACTGACACAGCATCTCCCCTTCACAGAGACATTAACTATATCTCACCTAAATCCTTTATGAAGAAGGCTGTTTGCAAAATATATAAATAAAGCAAAAAAAAAAAAAAATACAATGAAAATATGTTTGGCTCCCTAACAGAAATAGCCCCAAGCTATGGAAATGTCAATATTCATTTGTTTTCTTTGCCATTGATGCAAGTCATATCAAACTGGGTACAATAATAACGTGTCCTAATAAATGTCATGTACTTAGGAGGAAAGCAGGAGTGGGCGGCGGTCAAATGACTGATCAAAGGTCAGTCCTTCCCTTGCAGTGGTTCAAGCTTCAGAGAGATTCTTAGAAATGGTGACTGTTAGGGTTCTAGGGATTTTCCCTAGCTCCATTTTAATGGCCACCACATGGACATCTGCTTTCACAATAAGTACAAGCAAACTACCTTGCCTTTACCTGATTTCAGCAGCCATCACTCCTGGCCAGACAAATCTTTATTCTCTCCAGTAAGTTCTGACAGTACTTCAGTCTGGCGAAATACATGCTCTTCAGACTGTATCATGACCTCCTGAGGGGCACTACCAGAGGTCTCTGCCAAGGAAGACATTCGATGCGGGGTGGGGGAGTGATCAAGCATCTCCACATTACTGACACTCTCAGACCTAAAAGGCCTGGTGAAGCCATCTAGCTCCCTGGCCTTTTTTCAGCTTTTTCTTCCACTTCCCCTCTCTCATGAAGGAAGTGTTCAGGTTGCTCTTGTCAGAAGATATGAAAAACTTCAGGTATAAGGAAGCAAAATCTTTCCTAAGGTATGCCTTAAAAGTGTTTAGGTCCATAACCTTGCACAGGAGATTTAATTCCTTACAGATCTCACAAACACTTACATTGTGCTCCAAACCCAGCAACACACTCATTTGCTGTGTCTGTTCTTGAACTAAATCTGTCAAATGCTCACACGCTTTCTCTGGATGCATGCCAGATAGATCCATTCCAGAGGAAAGTCACCCAAACGTTAAGACAAACTAAAGCAAAAGACTGGCAATTATCAGACCAAGTAAACAAAGGTTACCTCTACAAAACCAGAAAGGAGATTCTCCATCAGGGTTACTTATCCAGGTGATATGCGAGTCCAGGTAGTGGTGTAACTCAACAGACTGACTGATGCCTTGTACTGTATGCAACTTGCGGAGCAAGAAAGAAGAGAAGACGGCCAGCCACATGTCCCCCTTTATACCAGGAGTATGGAGACATCTGCAGTAAAGGTGACGTGCCAGTCTTGGAGAAAGATTGCTTGGCTCTGAAGTCTGGCTGCCACCTCTAGCAATGCTCCTTAAAGTAATAAATGCAGCAGTGAACCACAAATCAGACATCTAAAGTATGACCTTGTGACTATTAAACTGAAATCCATTTACAATATTCATATACAATTAGGTTTAGTAAATGTTGTTCGTGATCTAGTATATTCCTCAATAATATTTTGAAGACCATATGGATGTCATTCTTTTACCAACTCCTGAAAGATCTGTTGTTATATTCACACATTCAAACTGTTTAACCCTTATAAAGTTTTGGCTGAACCATTTTCCAGTCTTTTTACATCAAAGGTGAAATATGCCAGTACATTTATTTGTATTCTCTACAAAAAATCCAGTACCAAAAATTTTGAGAGGTCTAAAAAAATGTAACAAAAACTAGACTAGTAGGGTTTAAGTTACAAACAGAGGCTGTAAAGGTTGGCTCTCCTCTTTACAATACCACATATTAAGAGGGGACCTCTAACATGTAGTTACAGTTTTTTAAGAAAATAAACAGTCCCTTAATAACACTTCCAATCAGGTAGAATCCAGCACTAAGCTCTTAGACGTAACAGACGATCAGCTTAAATTTGACTTGCATGTTAATAACTGTATCAAAATGACTCAGTCAAAACTAGGGCTCCTTTACCGTAACAAGACATTCCTTACCTCTGAAGCCAAGATTACTCTCTCTTTTACCTACCTTCTACCCAGTATAAATGTACAATTCTCAAATTCTCACAAATCTTAACTCAGCACACCTGACCAAACTCAAATCTACCTACAACAAGGTTGCTAGATTTGCTGCCCAGCAAACCAAAAAATCCCATCACCGTTTCTCTCTAAAACACCTAAACTGGCTTGAATTACCCCACCAGCTTCTTCTCTCTCAGCACCAGATCATCCATTCTATCCTATACCAGCCTTCCTACTGCCCAGCACTATCCCCTCTCATCTCCCATTATTCTCCCTCCAGACCTCTGAAGCTCTAACCAAGACCTACTACAAATCTACAAACCCAAGTCTAAAGTTGGACGCAACATGTACAGCTATCACCAAACTATTGCCTGGAATAGGCTCCCACTAGAAATCAGGACCCTTACACATACTAAACAATTTAAGACAGCCACCAAAGAGCACTTTAAAAGTCACTGGTCCTGCCACTGCACTCTCCCTCCTTAACATCCCCTACTTCTCATACCTTAATCTACTTTCTGCCAATAAATCTGCCCTTAACTCACTCTTCTCACTAGCTCTCTCTAATCTTCCTTGACTACTCTTTCTACTGTCTTCTAAAATCTATTAAGTAAATCGCCTCAGAGAAACATTATATTGTGACTGTCTTGCCTTCATGCAGCTACATTATGACAAAACTGGGCTTTTGTGACCACTTACCCCAAAAACTATATTCATCTTAATGACATATTTCTTTTTATACATCTTGAAATAGTTATTCTATACTCCTGATTACTGACACTGTATAACATTGTATTGCTACTTAATGCCTTGTAATAATCCTGTAACATTGCTGTTTAATGCTAATTTATAATGAAAATTGTTTATTATGTTGGAGCTTTTCTCCCCGGGCCTCTGCTGAAAAAGTGCTCTTCAGCTCAGTCGGACAATCCCAGTCAACAAATGTAAAATAAATAAATTTGAATGCTTCAGACTGCAGCATTCTCAGATTAAATCAGAATTTACAGTAACAACGGTATATTAATCATTTTTCTCAGACAGTGGTCAATCAAGAGGATATTCTACCCCTAGATTTTAAACACAGTAATGATATTAAATGATTTCAAAAGTAATGTGGATTATATTACCAACTAATATTACCTAGAAAACGCACAATAATAAATGCAATTATCATTCAGTTTACAAAACTTTATTCACTTGGTGCCTTGACTTCTGCCTTCCAGGCAGGATAAAAATCAGAAAGTTAACTACAGACTTTAAATAAAAATTCATATAAATTACCATTCTCTTAACATTTGTTTCCAAGTTTCATCTTCTCTACAAGGAACTAAAAGCTTTTCCAACACAAACGCCATCAAATTATCAGGGCAAAGGTCATCTGTCTTTCAATAAAAATGTACTACTACAGGACTGGCAATATTTTTCCTTATTATCTCACATGCATTTGAAGTCTACATTGTAAATTTTGTTCATTTCTTCTATATAGAAAAAAACTATACAAACAGTACAGCCACACTTCAGTACGAAAACCACACCTTCAGCGTGGCATGTGTACATATTTACTGCAAACTTCTTCCCGTTATTTAGAAAAGAACTACCTTATTATACACTGAATAGTCTCCCCAGGATAAGCACCCCTTAAAACTAGAATTACACTTCAGTGCTAAATACTACAGCACTGGTATATAGGTGAGCATCAGAGTTTTTTTTTCTACCCTTGACAATACATCATCATACCATATGATGAGCCAAACCAAGCTTCCATCAACACCTTAACACCCATGCCTCCAGTCTCAGCATTAGGCAAGGTCACAGCCATACAAAACTGCAGTCATCACAAACCTGTTAAAATGAACCTCAGCTTGCGGCCACCAAGCCCACACTCCCAACCCTGGCCATTTCAATGTTGTGCAAGCCTCCTCCCATATGGTGATAACCAGCTGACTGGAACCAACACTCCTTCCTCAAGTATAGTTCAGCCAGCAGTAGCTGCACAATTCTCTCTCTCACTGCATGGATCTTCCAGCACCGAAGCCACTTATCACACATGGGCCATAGAAGTGGAGGTCAGGGCTTCATATACCTCCATGCCATATAGCTGGATTAATACAGTGGACTTTACAAAGACGGATCTTAACAGCTAAATACCAATTAGGAAATCATATGCATATTACTGGTGTGTTAAGTAGAACTTTAAGGGAAAGCAAAGCAGTGAAGTCAGTCATTCACAACCTACAAAAATCTAAAAGAAGGCTGCAAAAATATGTAAAGTGTAGAGAGTCTAATACCAAAATGCAGCTGGTGACAGACATAGTGGAGACAGGAAAAGACAGTTCCAGTGCAAATACAGATCATTTGTATACATTTTCTAACAAATTAATTTATGTTTAAGGTCTGTTGTTCAATCCAATAAAGTAAAAGTTTATAACCAGCAGTGAGAGAATATGATGAAAATAATAAACAAGACAGGCACATCCTGGAATTATAAAGAGCAGAGAAAGGACAAGCAGCAAGCACTATGGTATGGACAGATAAAGCCCTAACTATGACCCAAACAATCCACGTTTGATTAGCATTGGCAAGAATGGATGGGCATGCCTATCCCAGAGCAGAGGGGCATTCATCTCAATGTTCCCTAAAGGAAGGAATGGTCCATAGAGGAGAGAAGCCTTCGGATAGCATTCGAAAATATAAGTAGATGAGGGATAAAAAGGAGGGTAGCTCATAAAAAATCCCTCCCCCTCATGGGCGCAGTTGCTTGCAAGACTTCTCCAAGATATCCTAAATTTCATGTCGGTCCCAGCCTGGAATCAGACTTAGTCCAGGGATGGTAGAAGAAGTAGGCAGATCCAGTAATGGACAGGAGCACTGAGGTAGGACTGGCAGCTATGAAGCAATGAGGGAGGGGATGACAGAATAAGAACAGCAACAGCGCAAGACATGAATGTTTTAGCTAGGGATGAGTCATCAGGTAAACATGCATGTGAAAAGAGAGAGGATTCCACACAGCATTCTAAAAATGCTATGGAGCAGCCGTGCTAATGGCATGTTTCAGTTTAAAAACAATCACAGTCTGATTTGTGTACATCACAATTCAAACTGCCAACAGCCAATTAAAATGAGAAACACAATCTGTCACTCTACTGCACAAAGCAATCTTCTGTAGACTACTGATTCCAGATATATGGTCTGGAAGTGGAGTCACGAGAATGTGAGTTCAAACATACTATTGGCCATTCAAGACATCCAAAATCCAATGCTCAAGTGAAAAGACAAGGTTTAAAAACATAGGAGAGTGTGTCGATAGTGCAATGCAAGCTTGTAACCTAGCTTTGCATAAGTACAGAAACACTACACTACAACCTAATGGGCTATCATCATCACAATTAATGAGAGGAGACTCGAGACACAATGGTTAGTGTCCTCACTACTGCTTCAGTCTCTGTATCAACTGAGACAGAATCCCAACAAGAAGCTCAGCGGAAACAAAAGGTTTACTATTGCAATACAGTCACATCGTTACATCATGACCTCATACAGGGAAAATGGTGAGAGAGCACAAAGTCCAAATAATAAACAATCAGAGCAACTAGAAACTACAGCAGTAAAATCAGATGCAAATCCTAGATTTACACTTGTGAGATCATAAAGAGAATATCTACTGGCAGATTACTGAATACACATCATAAAATTGGTCTGACTTCATTCCAAAACTGATACTTCAACTAGTATACTGAACAGGACTGAGGGATACAGCAGAGGGCACATAAGACAGGAAGCGTATGTACAACACTTGATAGATTATTCTGAACGTCACACTACTTATGATACTTCAATAACTGCTAGGCTGATTCAACTAGATGTTCGTTGCTCCCCCCCCCCACATCATCTTACCACTGCGTGCCAACCCTAACACCTCCCTCTAACTCTGCACCTTACTTTAAAAAAATTCCTATAACGCTAACACTCAAAAGACACACCACAACTATCAAGACACTCACACATCACTATCTACACTCTTACCAAGCCCTAACTCTAATACTAACACTCCAACACTCGCACACACAGATTCACACTCACTAATGCTGAAGCTTTCAGAAATCTCAAACTTTTGGCATTAAAATCAAAGATGAACACTTAACTTCCCTACCGAATCCTGCTCTTTCCAACACGCCAAACATCCACTTGAACTATTCCCACACACTGGAATCTGTCAAGAAAACAGTGATTTATTCATACACACACACATAGCATCACATAAGCAGAGGTCTTCATATTAGCAAACAACCTAAACACCAAACTTGAGAAGAGATCCACTGGTAAAAATGCTTAAGGCCCACACTGACCATGGACTCAACCTTTCAAGCTCTACACAATGTATTTTACAGTTCAAAGAACTGGACCACAAGAACTTCCAACAGGACAGTAAAGAAGGGATGTAGAGATTATGGTCACCAACCCTACAGCTTAACTATATCTATTACATACATGCTTACACAAAAGCACCCTGGAACTCAATTTGTGGCATCCAAGGAGCACCAGGTTTCACCCAGTGGAGTCCCAGCCAGCCACATCCACAATGTCAGAGTGCACTAAAGCACTACAACACTAAGAATAACATGGGCTGCAGAAGAATAACTCCCCATGGAAAACACCAACTGAAGGCTGCCATGGAGGGGGGAGGTAAGCAATCACTCCATGACCAACTACATGGCCCACTCCCTACCAATCAACTCATGCCAGGGAATTAAAGGTCAATTGGTATTCTCAGGCAAGAACAAATGAGCCATAGGTTTCTCACATCCCACCTAGGAATACGCAGTTCCTGCTCTCCCAAAAAAAATGGGATGATAGGGTGAAGGCAGAGCAGCCACTGAGCATGGCTTTGCGGGGCAAATTATACATATTACATACAATCCATCAAAAATACACACAGTTTCTAACAAAAAGCCTTAAAAATGGGTTAGTGGTAACTTGAGTCTTTTTGGTGTTGGTAAACTACAATTAGCCACCATAAAAAGTTTTGTTTAGTAAAGTAAAAAAAATACATTATTACAAGTTCGCAAGCAAGTTCCAATCACAATACCTTCACATATAGCCTTCAAAGAGCAAACATTTGTCACATTTTTTAACGTGTGAGAAAACACATTGCACACACATTCTTAGTGCCACACTACAAGAGCCACAAAGTAAACTCCACAGATGTACTAGAAATGTGTAAAAAATTTCAAACGTTAGAATAAGCAACAGATAAGCCAGATACCTCCAATGAATCATTTTGCGTATAAATGCAAGAACTTCAGTTATACAACAGGCTCCTTTCAAAAAGTAACAAACATTCTTAAACAAGACTGGTGTGAGAGAGAATTAATCGCAGGTCCATTTGCCACTTACCACACGACAAACAGGCACAGCAGCAACTATTGCTATAATATTTTTTTGTTTGTTCTATTGCGTTTTTTAGACACTGTTGCAGTTCTTACAAAATAATCTGCAAAGGAAATGGGGAGGAGCAAACAGTATGGTAACTTTCAAGAAAACAAGTCATTCAAGCGTATATAAAACACTGATAAAGGAAAGGTGACAACTGTACATGCACAATTATTTACTTAAAATAAATATTCAAAAGAAAATCACACAGTTGTTTATAAACCCCAGTACAAACAAATTATAAAAAAGAGAATTTAAAAAAGAAAGCACAATAAAATGAAATATGATTAAACTGATTTAACAGGTTTACTTACTTTTAATCTCCAGAATGTTGTATCCAGACCAGCACCTAAGTTTATCACCTGGCAGTTGCATTTAGTTTGCTTTAAGAAGCTGTCAAGCAAATGATTGACCCCTTTAACGCGTCCATAGTAACCTGAGCAGAGAAAGAAGACTTTGATACCTGCTGAGAATTAACAGGTATCTTGACCAGTTTTCATTAATTTTGCAAGGAATTCATTGGTCATTTCAGTTTACCTTAAAAATATCAGTCAGAACTGAGAAAATGATAACTGTGTCAAAGCATGATACGCCACTGAATCGCTTGTAATACTGATAAACAACTGACCAGTACAAGTTCTAACAAGTCATACTTCATTTATGTACCTGACACTATGGAGAATCCTACACAAAAACAACCTAAAAAGTAAAGCAGATGCCAGTTACCTGAAGCCCACCAGTACTCCGAATCTATCCTTTGCCTATTTGTGTGTCTCTGAGAAAGTCATTTATCCAGTGCTACAGAGTAACCCCTGAAAAAGGACACTTTGGTCCAGTCGGCTTACCTACACAACAAATATGTTTAAAAAATTCAACTGTATTTTTGTGACACTGTTTTGAGTGCTGGTCCAAGATAAACAGTCAATCACACAGGAATCCAAAGAAAGTACAGTTGTGTACACCTTACCATAAATGCAGATGTTAGAGTGTATTTCACTGTTGCAATCATCACACTTTGGTATCTGCCTGCAGATAGCCCTCAGTCAGCCCTAATACCAGAGACTTAGTATTTCTGCGTCAGATGCTGTCACTCCAGGACTGACATCAGGTCTATAAAAACAGGCCATTACATCAGTTTTTCTTGCCCCAAATATCAGGAGCTCCCCAAATAGGGAGCCACGTTTTGGTGGGAAAAACACCACCAGTAAAAAGTAAATACCAATACCCAATAGCCATAGAGAGGAGAGAGAGAAAAACCAGGGGGCTGGAGGGAGGAAAACCAGGACTGCAACAGTGAATACACCAACATCTAAATTTATGGTAAGTGTACACAACTGTTCTATGTTCTTCGTGTTTCACCGTTGCAGTCATCACACTTGGGTGGATTCCCAAAGCTGAAGAAGGGTGGAGGCAGTCGAGAAGAGTTAGGACTGGCTAGTATGCCTTGCAGGACTGCTGTTGCAAAACCTGCCCTGGATTTGGAAAAGATAGGCAGGTGGTAATGCTTAGTGAAGGTGTGTACAGAACTCCAGGTAGCAGCTTCCAGGATGTCCCTGGTAGGGACTGCCCTGAGAAATGCTGTAGAGGTAGAAGTTGCCCTAGTGGAATGTGTTCTGACCCCGTGAGGGGTTGGTTTCCCACGGTGCTTGTAGCAGAAATGGACACAGTGTGCTATCCATTTGGAAACTGTTTGTTTTGAAATGGCCTTGCCCCCTGTCCCGGTTGCAAAGCTGACTAGTAACTGGTCAGATTTTCTGAAGGGCTTAGTCCCATCAAGGTAGAATCTGAGCTGTATGTGCACATCCAAGGAGTGCAGAATCCTTTACCCTTTATTCTGAGGATTAGGGAAGAAAGTTGGCAAATGAATGGATTGGTTTAGAGCCAAGCTGGACACCACTTTAGGCATAAAGGAAGGGTTAGTCCCAAGGGAAACCCTGTCAGCATGGAAAATAATGAAGGGTTCCACAGCCATAAGTGCTTGCAGCTCAGACACTCTTCTAGCTGAAGTGATGGCCAGAAGCAAGGCTGTTTTCCAAGAGAGGAATTTTAACTCTGCTGATGCTACAGGTTCAAAGCAGTCAATCACCACAGATGCTTCAGACTTTTCCTTGGGGAGCAGTTTCAGAAAAGATAAAAGTGCAAGCGGTGTGGGAAATAAAGGAGAGACTCGAGCACATAGATATCAAGGAGATGGATTTTCCTGATCAAGGCACTCAGCACTCAACTGCCTTTGGTCCCTGGGACCTCCTCAAGTGGTTACACACAGTACATTAATTACGCGGTACATAAACAAGCAAAGGGGAACCAGGTCATACCCACTTTGCAGACTAGCCATGTTAGCTTGGGATATACCTTCACAACATCTCACTCTACAGGCATCCTATATTCTGTCAGAGCACAACTGTACATCAGACAAGCTGTGCAGGATTAGGGCAGGCCTTCACAAATGGAAACTAGATCAGAGGGTCTTCCAAGATTTGATCCATCTGTGAGAGAGTTCCTCAAGTAGACTCATTTGCCAATTATCTGAACAATCAACTGGCAAGATTCTGTTCCAGGACTCCATGTAAGAAGGCCTAGAGGACAGATGCCTTTTCTTTTCCTTGGACAGGAATATTTCTGTATGCTCTTTCACCCTTTCCATTAATTCCAGGGACTTCTGAAGATTCAGAAGGAATCTCCCAAGATCACTATGGTGACTCCCTTTTGGCCCAGGCAACTGTGATTTTCCCTTCTTTTGGAAATGGCCAAGTACAATTACCACAGGCTTCTCATAGACTGGATCTGCTCACACAAGAACACGGGTGTTTGATACATACCAACATCAACAAGTTCAACTGACTGCCTGGATGAAAGGGTCTTAATTCCTTTTAGGTATCCGTTAATTGAGGACATACAGCAGGGACTAATGGAGGCAAGAAAGCCTGCTGCTAGAAAAATCATTCATTAGCAAATAGCTGGTACCAACCACATAACTAACACCCATTCAGGGCTAGGTGTTATGTGATTCTTTAATATTTGTGGGCATTACTATCCTATGGCCTTTCTTATTCCTCTATCAAGGTTGATTTATAGCCCATGTCGGCCCATGGATCCTCCTCTTTCAATGCAGTCTCATATCAAAATGTTCTTAAAAGGAGTTTTGCATAACAAGGCTCCAAGAAAACTGCTGCCCCCTCCTTGGGAACTTAATTTTATGTTAAAAAAAGCTAACATTTGCTCAATTTAAACCAGCTAATTTGGCTCACTTGAGATTCTTAAAATGGAAAGCAGTTCTACTGATTGCTCTGACTTCTGCAAGAAAGGTATACGAGTTGCAAGTTCTTGTAGTGAGTCAACCCCATCTCATTTTCCATAGGGAAAGGGTACTTTTGAGAACTAATCCTTCTTTTATCCCTAAAGTGGTATCAGAGTCTACTTTAAGCCAAACTACTCATATCCCAGCTTTCTTTCTTGAACCTAAAATTGTGAGAAAGGATGTAATGAACAGGAAAAAGACCAGCAACACTGAAATTAGTGAATAAATGCAAGACTATAAAGCACCAATCACAATTGTGAAATATGGCTTTACAAGAAAAAGTGGCCAAGAAAGAATGGACTTTTGTTGACTTTGTGGGAGGACTGAAAGGCATATACCCGACTTCATGTCAGCAATGTTTGGAAGCATGCTAACAGTTATTTTTTTCCCCTTTAAGTAAAACAATTTTTGTTCTTAACCATATTTATATAAACATTTCATGATAAAAATAGCATGTTAAATAGTAAAGCATTTTGTGTGATTATTTTAGTATCTTTATCACATATAACAAACAAGTACTTTTTATCACATACAACAAAAGTACTTTTTTCGTTGTTAGTTTTAAGGAATGTAGGCATTACAATACAAAAAGAGAAGAAAGGCTGGACAAAAGCATATTTAAGTTAACAGGCTGTAATCTTGGGCCGCTGGGGTGAGGGAGCAGATGTAATAAAAGTGCAATGATTATAATACATGTACAGCTGGGATGTTTTCTTTTACTTTTCACAGATGAATGCCTGGATTAATGCCCCTGGCTTAATGTAATACGTTTTTGTGTAAGCAAGTTGGCCTTAAACACAAGCGACCACTGGGAATGTAATGAATAGTTTTCCTTTATCAAAGTGCTCACAGTGACTGAACATTGTGGCCTTGTACTTCCATGGAAACAAACTGACTACAGGTGAAGGTAATGAATCTTGAGATGTATGGACATTGTTTATTGAAACAAATGAAAAATTAAAAATGTACAAGGGCAAGCAGCTTACTAAAAATTATATCAAATTATTGGAAATGAGTAAGAAATAGAAGCTTTACTGGTCCCTAAATCCTTCAATGCATTTGCTATAACAGTGTACATAATTTATTTAAAGATAGCCAGTGCTGTTTTTCACATCTGGGAGGTAAATAAGGTTAAGACAAGGACAAACTAGACAGATTAGTCCAAGTAGGAACACTAGTTGTAACAGGTGTTTTAGCATGGCTAACCTTAATTTTAGGTTAGTTAATGCCTGTGTGTGCAGCTGTCCATTTGGGACAAATGCTTCTATCAGAAGGGATAAACTTCATTATTTGATGATGTACATAGTTGTGTGTGCATATGTTTAGATGCTATGGGGCTGTTCTAGAGGTGTGTTTGTTCATAGGTTCAAATGGAGATGAAATGAAAACAACTGTATAAAGGATAAACCTGCCAAGCATTACTGGGTGCATGTAACACAAAACCTAATACAAAAAAAGGAGAGACCAACCAAAACCAACAAAAAAAGGCTGACAGGAGGCACCAAAACACTTAACTTTTTAATAAATAAGAAACCAAAATCCATGTAAAGCGCTTTTCGTCTGATCAAATGACTGGATTTCTTCAGACAACGTTTAAACATCAATTCTCCAGGTTAAAAAACAAAATACAAATCCCTCTCCTATGGCGGGTTAACCAATCTAGTATGCCCAAGACATTCCCCAACATTTAACTCATTAACTAGGTGGGTTTGCCTTCTAAACATCAAAAACATTTTTTGAAAAACCTTTAACAATATAGAAATATAAAAAACTTAGAAATATAAAAAAACAGTATATTGTGTAATTCAATAAACCAACATAGTTTTAACACAGAACTAAGGGTAAAATACTAAGTTACATAATTGAAACATTTTAGTTTTACGTAGCATTTAAATATATAAAACAAACTAAACATTCAAGTATAGTGTTAGACTAACATAAGATGAAATAAAGCAATTTTGTGATAGTAAGCATTCACTACACCTAATTACATTTTGTATGACTTCCACGTCATTGACCTAACAAATAGACACTTTGAGGTTTCTATAGTTAGGGTAGTTTCAATTGTGTAACTTAGTATGTTACCCTTAGTTCTATGTTAAAACTATGTTGGTTTATTGAATTACACAACATACTGTTTTTTATATTTCTAAGTTTTTTTATATTTCTATATTTTTAAAGGTTTTTCAAAAAAACATTTTTGATGTTTAGAAGGCAAACTCACCTAGTTAATGAGTTAATTATAGGGGAATGTGCTGGGCATACTGGATTGGTTAACCCGCTATAGGTGTGGATTTATTATTTATTTTTTAAACAGGAGAACTGATGTTTAAAGTTTGTATGAAGAAGTCCGGTCATTTGATTGGACGAAAAGCGCTTTACATCAAAGTGTTTCAGTGCCTCCTGTTGGCCTTTTTTATTGGTTTTGCATGTAACACAAAAGTTGGGAACAGACATTTTAAAAAGCTGTTATGTACAATATGTGGGAATAATAATATGAGTAGAGCAGCCATTTCAAAAATAAGTTAACTTGGAACATTAACGGCCTCACAGGTATAGACAAAAAGGTAAAAATACTGAATATATTAAGACATGCAGCATAAAAACAGAAATGCTACAGAAAACACATTTGGAAAGATGTGAGCATGAGAATTTGATAAAGCAAGGATTTCAGGATGGCTATTCAGTAGAATATCAGGGACAAAGGAAACAGGAAGTGCTTACACTAACTGTTAGAGAAGCTCCAATAGTGATGAGAGGGGGAACAAGATAATGGCAGATTTGTGGCAGTATGGGAGGGCGATTATACTGCCATGTATTTGTACTCCACCTAAAACTGCTATTATGGAACTTAATAAATATTGTAGGAGAAATAAATCAGCTTTCGGAAGCAAATGTAACATAGATTGGGACCGGAACCTGATTTGCAACAATAAGGATGTATCTGGGGGACTACAAAGGAAAAATACAACAGGATAAAGTAGACTTCTAAAGAAATTTATGAACATATTTGGTATGGAAAACATGAATTCAGTAGTAGGAATCAGGAAATAATTTACATATTCCTCAAGATACAGTAACTGGGCTAGACTAGGGAGAAATTATATTTCACAGAACATGTACATTTAAATTAAAAGCTTCTACACATCCAATAACTATTTCAGATCATGTGCAAATAACAGCTGCGATAAAAATACAGGGTAATGAAGTAAAAATTAGACACTGGCACATCCCTACATACCTGTTAAAAAGGGAGAAATTTAAGGAGTGGATTGTGGAAATTATCTGACAGCTATTAAGGAAGATACAGTTCTTCATAACCTATAGCTAGGGAGTGGGATAAGATGAAGGTGGAGTTTAAACAGGGTACAAATAAAAAAAAAATGGTTAAGAAGGAACAAGAATTACTTAGATGGACTAACAAAGATTAAAGTATTCCAGAATAGGAGGAATCTCACAAAACAAAAAGAGGCACAACTGCAGAGTGGTAGAGAAAATAAAGGAGTATCTGGATAATATGCATGAATTTAGAACAATTGCTGTTCAGCAGCTACTTTATGGTAATAACTCAACAGCACAAAAACCTTTAGCACAACGACTGACAACAAAAAGTAGCAAGGGTTGCTCCCAAACTTAGGGAACTTGTAACAAGAAAAGTAACCAGAGATCCTGTATAGGTATTAGAGATATTTTGGAAATTTTATGAAAATGTGTATAAAGCAGAGAAATCTAGAAATCAAGAAAGAGCACAAATGGAAATATTTATGGAAGACTTACTAAGTATGCCAAAGTTAGAGGTCGATGAGGTTCAATTAACAGTTAAGATAGGAGAAGATGAGATATAATAGTGACTTACAATCAATCTGCAGGAAAATGTCCAGAAATAGATGGTATTTCTGTGGAAGTTTGGAAGTTAGAAGGGAAGAAACTGATAAAATGTCTGGAAGGTTTGAAGAGTATTTTAAAAAGGAGGGGAAAACCCAACATCCTGGAAGAAAGATTTGGTGGCTGTAATACCGAAAGATGGTAAAAGACCCATCAGATCTAGCTTCATATAAGCCCATTTTAATTTAAACTATGACTATAAAGCATTTATGTCTATAATAGCTAAAAGAATGGCAAAGGTGTTGCCAAAATTGATAGATATTTATCAGTGTGGCTCTGTGGAGGGGAGGCAAACATTTGACAACATTAATAGAACAATG
This sequence comes from Protopterus annectens, assembly GCF_019279795.1. Classification (NCBI taxonomy): domain Eukaryota; kingdom Metazoa; phylum Chordata; order Ceratodontiformes; family Protopteridae; genus Protopterus; species Protopterus annectens. The sequence continues at coordinate 330,580,060 of NC_056746.1, forward strand.
GTGATCCAGAGGTAAGCAGAGTATAAGAAAATGCTGCTATTGTTGGTGGGTCTTGATGCAGAGAAAGCATTTGACAGAGTAAGCTGGGATTTTAAGAGTAGGGCAATGGAAGCATTTGCATTCCCTGATACAATAATAAGGTTAAGAGGATATATGAGGGACTGGAGGCAAAAATAACAGTGTTAGGGTTCCTTTCTGATAAGCTGTGTCTGAACAGAGGAACCAGGTAGAGGTGTGCTCTTTCTAATTTGTTTTTTGCCACTGGCAAAGAAAATAAGTAACTCAAATTCAAGGATATAACTGGTATGGTAATCAAGAAAAGTAGGCTTCATTTGGAAACAATAATACTCTGTATCTGATAAAACCAGAAAAGGTCATCTCAGCATTATGTAACATTCTGGACAGCTGTGCAGGACTTCATGGCCAAACCTGTCTTTTAGACAGCTCAGCTCAAGTTGCCTGACAGTTTAGCTATGTGGAAGGTGGCCTGAAGTTTTGGCTGACTGTTGCATTCTTGCCAGGATATAACCCATACAGCTAAGGCTACTGCAGCAGTGATCATTCAAACATCTACGGTTATGGTAAACTTAACTTACACAACTGTGTTTTAACAATGGTACAATGCCAAGAGCAGAGTCTTCCAAATTTAAGCAATACATTCAGAAATTATTTCAAGTTTGAGTAAGAGTTAAACTTTAAACAAAGCCCGGAAAACAACAGACAAATGCATCAACTTAACTCTTGAAACAGGACTCTTGCTTGAATCTAAAACTACCTGCAGAGTGAATATTAAATGAATTGTAACCCAGCTTATTGAATATGCCATACTATTTGCTGATGCCTCGAGCACAAAGGCTGTGGCTTTGATTATGACATAAGTGACCACGGGTTAAGTCACAGACATGGCACCTCAGAACAACATCATGTGAGTAGTGTAAGCCACTGAAGACCAGTACACCTATACTGGAATGGAAGGGAAAACACTATGGATGTCTACTACAGGACAGCAGCCTGATGGAGACACAGACCAGAAGGCTAACCCCAAGGTACAAGCAGTGCAGGCTGTGCCTGAGTGATGACACTGTGCTACAAGCTAGAAACAAGGTATACATATGTGACAATGTGGCCAGGCATGCAGCAATAGCAGTACTGTTATAATAAAGAGCAAAAATAACAAAAATGTCCTCACCAGCTACTGATTACAACCATGTGGTGTTCGACTCTTGGTTCTACTACGTCCACTATGTGTTTAAGCTTTGAATAGCTAAATTCGTGAAAAGGAAATATGTCCCTCCTCCTCTATGGGGTGAAGTAGAGTCCTCTCCTGGGTAAGGTAGAAATTAAATGGGGTAAGGCACCATGGAGGGGTGTATGGTCAAGCTGGTTTGGGCAAAACTCAATGTGTTGCCAGTGACATTGATACTGCACAAGAAGTGCTAGGCTACTGTTCTATTTGCAGACAAGAGACTGTCATGTTGAGAACCATTATATACATGCTTTACATTTCCACAGGAGTACATACAGACTTACCTCTGTTGATTTCTGGCGCCTTCCTCTCTCCAGTTTGTCTCACAAAATACTGGATGTAGGGATCCTTCCAGTAGCCTATACTTGAAGCAAATCTGAAACAAAAGTATGTAAAGACTGTATTATAGGTGAGATTAGAATAATGAGAAAGCAGACTGCATTTTCAACAGAGACATTAATTAGCTTATTCTTTTTTGCTCACGTACCACATAGCCTCTGTGCACTCACAGCAAATATCTATGCATTTCATTCTCTACACACTGTACTGATAAAAGGGGTGGCCTTACAAATTCTGTCTTTTACCTAAGCAGCTTTGCATTTTGTTCACAGTATATTAAAGAAATTATTCTAAGTTATGAAAACGTTATTGATGTTATTAAAGACTAAATAAGTAAATACACAGTCTCCACAGACTTGTGGAAGACCAAAACAAACTGACAGGACTTTTTTTCTTATTGTCAAAAGAGCTATACACATACAATATTGCCATTAACAATGCTACTATAAGTACAAGCATAAAAAAAAAATTGCAATCACAGAAACAAGTATGAATTTAATTTATTCTGAAAGGGATGTTTCCAGTTTCTATAGAAATATTTTCTACAGTGGGACAGATCTCATAAGAAAGTATGTGCCAGGACCCCTTACTAGTCCACTGCGACTAGTACCTACCAGTATCCTCACTAGTCCACTGTGATTCATACCTACCAGTACCCTTACTAGTCCACTGTGACTTGTACCTACCAGTACCCTTACTATTCCACAGTGACTCTTACCTACTGGTGCCCTTACTAGTCCATTGCGGCTTGTACCCTTACTAGCCCTTTGTGAATCGTACCTACCTGTACCCTTACTAGTCCATTGTGACTAGTACCTACCAGTACCCTTACCAGTCCATTGCGACTAGTACCTACCAGTACCCTTACTAGTCAATTGCGACTAGTACCTACCAGTACCCTTGCTAGTCCATTGCGACTAGTACCTACCTGTACCCTTGCTAGTCCATTGCGACTAGTACCTACCTGTACCCTTGCTAGTCCATTGCGACTAGTACCTACCTGTACCCTTGCTAGTCTGTTGTGACTAGTACCTACCTGTACCCTTACTAGTCTGTTGTGACTAGTACCTACCTGTACCCTTACTAGTCTGTTGTGACTAGTACCTACCTGTACCCTTACTAGTCTGTTGTGACTAGTACCTACCTGTACCCTTATTAGTCCGTTGCGACTAGTACCTACCTGTACCCTTACTAGTCCATTGCGACTAGTACCTACCTGTACCCTTACTAGTCCTACCTGTACCCTTACTAGTCTGTTACGACTAGTACCTACCTGTACCCTTACTAGTCTGTTACGACTAGTACCCATTGGTATCCTTACTGGTCCACTGTGAAGAGTGTATGCTGGTAACTCTTTCTAGTCCACTGTGACTAGTACATGCTGGTAACCTCTTTCTAGTCCACTGTGACCAGTACATGCTGGTAACCCTTTCTAGTCCATTACGACTGGTATGTGCCAATACCCATTGCAATTAGTCCATTATGACTAGTATGTGCCCATATCACTTACAACTAGTATGTGCCAATACTCCTTACACCTACTCCATTATGACTAGTATGTGCCAATATCCTTTATGACTAGTATGTGCCGATACCCCTTACTGGATCTTTCAAATGACTGCATGATGTCCGTGGCAATATGTTCAAATAGTACTTCTTCAGACAGGCATTGGAATGAAGGTGGGATGCAGTCTTCAAATATTCTGAACAATTAGCACAGAAGTCCTCTAATCTCTAATTATGCCTGGCCAGTCAAATCCAGCAATACCCTTACCTGATTTCTTGCCTTTCCTCAGTGACCTCCTGAACATATTACTATGAACCAGTTAGTTTGGCACTAGCAAATGATGCAGAACTTATTCTCTTTCTTTACTCACACTAAATAAGAGTTCATTTTTAACTGCAAATAGAGGTAAGAAATAAGACGGAGCTCAAAAAGAAAACCTAAAATGTTCTGCTGTACCAGAGAAACTGGATGGATCTGACTGCATTAAATTTATGAAAGCACAAATAAGCAACAAAGAAGCAACTGCATTGGTTTTCCACAGCAAAATTTGTCAATTGAAAGGGGACAGAATGTATGCTCCAAACATGGCCATGAGAAAGTAGCCAAAACCTATTATTAATAAAGATGTGATCATAACAGCAAAAGGGAAACATATTAAACACTGGAGACAGCAACATTTTAGTAGAAAATTATTCACGGTATACCAGGCAGAAAAGAAGCAAATGTATCCCCAGCAATCAGGGAATATCTAAAGGCAGGTGTGAGATTCAAGCTACTCTATCCAGCTGTCTTCAAAGGGTTAACATTGTTCAACAAAAAGTGTCACTGAGCAGAAGGTGGTTCTGCTTCTCATTATTATTCTGACATTAAAGTTCACAAAAAAAGACTTTGCCAGTGAAACCTTTTCCATTGTTTCAAAGAAAAATTCTTGAGAGAGGGAAAAAAAACATACGAGCTGACTAGAAGAATCAGCAGTACACTTTGGACTTGAACCAGAGTCTAGTGTTGGAAGATGGAGATGAACAGGAAAACAACCAGCAACTTTGAAATTAATGAATAAATGGAAGACTATAAAAGTCTCATCACATTTGTGAAATATGGTTTTGCAAAAAAAAAAAAAAAAAAAAAAAAAAAAGTGGCTAAAAATCACTGGCCTTTGGTTGACTTTGTTAAACTTGTGGGTGGACTGTAAAGCATATACTCCACTTTATATCATACATGTTTAGTAGGACACTAAAAGGGGGAACTGTAAGTAAAACAATTTTTGATATTACTTGCAGACAGCATTTTATGATATAAACTGCATGTTATATGCAGTTAAACAGTTGTATGCAGTATATAGTCAGGGGTATTTTAAATGTGAGGGGAGTGTCTTCAGTGACTTTTGTATATGCTAAAGATACTAAACAAATACTTTTTTAGTTGTAAGAAATACAGATTTTACACTATAACAAAAGAAAAAGTGCTGGACAAAAGTAAGTTTAATGTTCATGTGGTGGGGTGTAAAAGTGCACTGATTAGATTACATGTATAATTACGATATTTTATCTTTTTATTTTACAAGGGTGAATGTCTAGATTATTATTTTTGGTTAAGCTGCAAAAAGGACATGCTTCAAAAACAAGACAAAATTACAAAACCCATGAAAATGCTCCGCTTCTTACAACTGCAACGATATTAGCATTTTTGTTTTCCACTGGCAACTATTCATAGGAATCATGATATCTGTAGATGTGGGCAGCTGTGCATTTTTTCTAAGTGAAATTTACAAAGACTCATTGCTGAGTATATTTCCATGGAGACTAGTGGTCTTGCAGATGCAAACAGTTGATCTTGAGAATTCTGAGTATTCTTTGCTGAGAAATGCTAAATTTAAAAAGTACAATGGCAAGCAGTACACTGAAATATTAAGTCTGAAATTATGGGAAGTAAATAAGAGGCAACAACCTCCCTAGCAGCCTTAATACTTTAATGCAGTTAACAGAACAGTATACTATTTAGTTTCACTTAAAGATATCCACTGTCTTTTTCCTTAGAGCTAGAAGTTAATGTTTCCTAAAGCATACACATTGTTTTTCATATCTGGGAGAGGAAGTCAGAAAAGAAAAGAACAGACAGCAAAGAGTGTAAGTGAGATCACAGGCTGTAGCATGAGCTTAGCATGGGTAACCTTAATTTCAGGTTAAATAATTCCTGTGGGCACAGCCATCAATTTGGGGCAATTGATCCTTTCAGTAGGGTTAAACCTCATGTTTTGAGGAGACACATTTTTGCATGTTTGTTCCAAGTTAATATGGGATGGAGTGTTTTATATTTAGTTTTTTTTACTGGATGGAGTGTTTTGTATTTAGTTTTTTTTTTTTTTGAGGGTTTTCATTAAAACAAAATTCTTGAAAAATTTGGCATAAGTTCAAATGGAGATGAGAAACAACTGTACAAAAAAATCAGCCCAGCAAGCATTAGTATATGCATGTAACATAAAAGCTGGAAATACACATCAAAATAATGGTCATATACAGCACCGGAGAACAACAGCTTTATATCATGATGGCTATGCCATCCATATTATCCTGGAATGTGAATGGCCTTATAGGTATACATTAAAAGGAAAGAGCACTGAATTATATTAAGAAGTGCACTGGGTAAATGGCAATGCTGCAGGAGACGCATCTGAGAAGACAGCATGTGAATTTAACAAAGGGAGGATTTCAAAAAGGATATTCAGTAAAATATCAGGGACAGAGGAAAAGGGGATTAAGTATACTAATTGCCAGAGAGGCTCCAATAGTGACAAGCAAGGGAAAAAAAGACAAAATAGTAAATTTCTGGTAGTAAGGGGCTACTGGCAAGGGAAGAGTATTACAATGGCGTGTATTTATTTATTTATATTCCACCAAAAACTGCTATTATGGAACGTAAGAAATTTTTGAGAGAAATAATCAGCATTCAGGAGGGAAACTGGAATTTGATTTGCAATAGTCAGGATGCATCAGGGGGACCTACGCTTGACAATATGACAAAAAAAGTTAGATTTATGAAAATATTTGGTACAGAAGATGTGAATTCAGTAGTCGAAACTCAGGCAGCATTTGCATACTACTCCCCAAGGTACAATAACTGGACAAGACTAGATAGAAATTATACTTCAAGGGAACATGTGCCTTTAATTGAAAGTTTTGAAACACATCCACTAAGTATTTCTGATCATGCACCAATAAAAGCTAAGTTAAAATGAAGGGTAGAGAAGTAAAAATAAGACAGTGGTGCTTTTCCACTTACCTGTTAAAAAAACTAAGTAATTTAATTATCTGAAATTATCAGAGTTACTAGGGAAGATAGAAACATCTTCAGACTTTATAGCTAGTGACGGAGATAAAATGAAAATGGAGTATAGAAATAGGGTCAAAATAAGAGAGAGAGAGATGGTTAAAAATTAATAGAAATTACTTACAAGGACTGACAAAAGGTTAAAGTATTGCAGAATAAGTGGCATCTCACCAAACATGAGGAAGAGCAAATGCTGAGTACTAAAGAGAAAATAAGGGAGTATCTGGATAATATGCATGAATTTAGGAAGATTCCAGTTACATAACTTTTTTTTTTTTTTATAACAACCCCAGAGCACAAAAAAATATTTTAGCATAATGACTATGGTAACAGAACACTGAAAGGGTTGTCACCAAATTTAGGAAACCTATAGCAAGAAAAATAACCTAAGATCCTGTAGATGTTTTAGGGATACTCTGGAAATTTTAGGAAAATGTGTATAAAACAGAGAAATATGGAAAGCAAGAAAGACTACAAATGGAAAAAAATAAGATTTAATTATACCAAGGAGAGGAAAGGCAGTCCACACAGCTTACCTCGACCTGGCAAAGGCTTTCGACACAATACCCCAGTCAGGTATCATTGAAAAACTCATCAGCTTAAATGTAAACCCATACATCACAAGATGGGTTGCAAATTGGCTAAGTGACAGAACCCACAGGGTCAGAGTTGCTGGCGCCATGTCAGACTCAAAGCCTGTCACAAGTGGTGTCCCACAGGGCTCAGTCCTGGGCCCTCTCCTGTTCGGCATCTACTTTTCAGAAGTACAAGCAAACACAGGAGGCTTATGGCTGACAAAATTTGCAGATGACTGCAAATTGGGCGCCATAGTTGAGAACACATCTGACACAGATATCCTTCAGAAGGGTCTTATAGAAACGGAAAACTGGTGCCAGAACCATGGCCTAAAGTTAAACGCCAAAAAATGCACAGTCATACCCTTCGGGAAAAACAAGGTTACCCCTAGCTACCATATAGGCGGCAACCCACTAAGCACAGAAGAGGTTATCAGGGATCTGGGTACCCAGGTTGACAGTAACCTTTCATTTGATACTCACGTTGCCAAAGTAGTTAGGAAGACCTTCTACATTGCCCACCTGATCATGAAGGGTTTCGCATCTAGATCAAGGGAAATCATCATCCCCCTGTACTCATCACTCATCAGGCCAATGATTGAGTACAATGCCCCATTCGGAATGGATCTGACACGACACCTGCAGCAACTGGAAAGGCCCCAAAAGTTCCTCACCAAAAGGATAAAGGGTCTCAAAAATATGTCCTATGCTGCCCGACTGAAGGAACTTCAGCTCTACTCAGTCGCTTACCGTCTGCTCAGAGGTGACCTGTGCCTGACATACAAGGCCATGTCAAACTCAGAATTGATGAACTTGCTTCACCTCAAAAAATCTAGATCCCTCAGAACTACAAGGGCGGGAGACTTAAACCTTGACACGGTTATTAATAGGACGTGCTGGAGGGACAGATTCATCACCCAGAGACTCCCTATGCTGTGGAACAAAATCCCGGTACATGTGAGGCAGAGCACCTTGCTGGCTCTGTTCAAGAGAAATCTTGACCAATGGATGGGAGATTGCAGATATACCCCAGGAATTATCTCAGTGTCACTGCTGGACAGAGGCACAGCAAAATAATGGGCATAGTATCCTCCAAACTAAAGGGGTGGCGAAAGCCACAAAACTCTGGCTAGGCTTATAAATGCCCTTGGGCAGATAGCCTAGTATGAACCTATGAACCTATGAGAGAGGTAGATGAAGGTCAACAATCAACAGTTAAGGCAGGAGTAGATGAGCTAAAAATCAGGGATCAAATCTTCAGAAATGTCTCCAGGAACAGATGGTATTATTCTGGAAGTCCGCAAATTTAGACAGAAGAAAGTGAAAGATCTGGAAGGGTTTTTAAACAGCATTTCAAATTTTGAGGTAGCACCAACATCTTAAAAGGAAACTGTGGTGGCAGTGTTACCTAAAGATGGCAAAGACCCTTCAGACTCAGCTTAATATAGAGCAATTTCAATTTTAAACCAAAGTTCTAAAGTGTTTATGTTTACACTACCTAAAAGAATGGCAAATGTGTTGCCAAAATTGATAAATATGGATCAGTGTGGTTTTGCAATGGGGAGGCAAACATTTGACAATATTAATAGAACAATGATTATCCAGAGAGAAGCAGAATGTAAGAAAATACCTCTGCTGTTGGTGGGTATTGATACAGACAATACATTTGACAAGAGTAAGCTGGGATTTGGAAGCTTTTGCATTCCCTGACACAACAATGTGGCTAATTAGAAGAATATATAAAGGATCAGGGGCAAGAATTAAAGTGAGACTGTTTCTCTCAGATAAGTGGTGTTTGAACAGAAGAACCAGGCAGGGGTGTCCTCTGTAAAGTTTGTTATTTGCTTCATATTTAAAGCCAGTGGCAATGAAAACACAGGACTCAGAAATACAAGGATATAACTGGCATGGTAATCAAGAAAAGTTGGCTTTATTTGCAGATTTTGCACCTGATAAAGCCAGAAAAGGACATCTCTGTGTTATGGAACATTTTGAGACAGTTTCAACTTTTTTCAGGGTATGCAATTAATGAAGATAAACCAAAGGCTATAGCTGTAAATTATGTACCCACACACAAATTAGTTCAGTAATACTTTATCTTATTATGTTCCCATAAATATGGGTATTTAAGAGTATAGATTAGAAAGTCTTTTGTTATGGCTACTAAGGATATGTGGGAAGAGACTAAACAAAAGATAATACAAAAAATTGAGAAACTGGAAAGTCTTATTTATGAATATGGATAGTAAGATACAAAGCAGTGAAAATGGTTTTAGTCCCTTTAGTTTTATATAAGGGTCATGCATACTTTTATCAAGCGTATTATTTTGATTACAGCCTATTAACTTAAACATGCTTTTAGCTGACCTTTCAACTCTTTTTAGTGTAATCCTTACATGTCTTATACCCAAAAAAGAAAGGGGAAAGGAACTTTTTTAAGTTTGTATCTTTATGACAAACAATAACCAATAACTGAAAATTCTTTAATTCATGATACGAGGCGGCAACGCTAACCGCTGCACCACCATGGCCGCCCTCTTCATTTCAACCTCTAATTTTTACAATTTTATCAGTTTGTCTGAATCTGTTTAAGGCTTCTTCATTTTCCAACCTTTTCTTGAGATGATATACTCCTTCAGTGTCATTTATTTTAATAAGTGCTATGCACATTTGATTTATTTTTTTCCTCTAAATAAGCCTTCTCTTGTACCGAAGCTGGAGCCTGAAATGCTTTTTGCAGAACAGCTGGATGATTCCTCCCAGTCAATGATGCTTCTTCACCATTTCTAGTCAATGTTCTTTCTGGTTCACCAAGTTTCTTCTCTGCTGGCATCAAGGCACTGTATTTAATAGCCACTAACAGGGTTCCTCTGCCTGTATCCCTCAGTTTCTTTTTCACACTGGAGAGCTGAAATAAAGCTGCTGATCAGTGTGCATCCATCTTGGAAGACCAGAAAAGAAAAGAAGTATTGTTGATTTAAAGCTGCTTACATGAGAGGAATCAGACTTGTGTAGCTTGGCAATTATCCCTAAAGCAAACATATCTAATTTTTATATATAGATTTCCTTTAACCCTTGTTTTAATTGATATCAGCAAGTGTTCATTTATCATGGCTTGTTCACTGATGGATAATTACAGTAGTAAACAAATAATAGGTGTTGCAAACATGATTTACTTAGATTTAAAAAGACACTCGACACAATACAACACGCAAAGTTAGTGAAAAATTGGACAAACCTGGAGAGTTTCACAAAGTGACAGGATAAAAGTTAAAATACATACCAGCTGAATGTTCACAGAAGGCAGCAGTAAATGTAGTTCACTCAAATACAGCAATGGCCATCATTGGGTTATCACATGGGTCAATAAAGGGGCTGTCCTTTTTTATGTTAAAGTCACACTTCAGTATATCTGGAAGAAAAGGTTTGCCTTTTTGCAGATGATGCAAAGATACACAAAGGTGATAATATACCCTAACTCACAGAATGAATGAAAAAGGATAAAACTATTTGCCAGACTCAAAGGAATGTTCTAAAATATATTTTAAATGCAATGCAAAAATGCATAAACAGCAATAATCCAGGAAAAGAACATACAAAAGAAAGGGAATCAGCACCACTGGCAAAGTAAGAAAGGAGTCCTCGGTGGTCATATCAGGTTATCAAAAATAACAAAAAAGGCAACAAAGGGCAGTGGAACACTAGGAAACAAAGGAAGGTGCAGGTGCAGTGTATCCAACTATAAACTGGGAAACCTAGACTATCATTAGTGCACAAACACAGAAGTTCCTGGACTTTTTCAATACAAATCCCTGAAACAATTAGCGTCCAAACTAGGGGGGATAAACATCTTGGATCTTGTCCTTACTAATATGGGAGAATACCATCCCTTGCATATTTTCATCACTTGTTAGGTCCGACCATAAAGCAGTCTTCTTCGAAATAAAACTGAATCCAGAGATTCCTGCTCAATACTGACCAACTTCAGACTCAGCCCAGATAAAATACAAAAAAACTGAAAACAAAAAATACAGAAATATAAGTTTAACAGAATAGTTCAGGCTAATTACACAGAAAAAAAAACTGTGTATACACATTCCACCGATCAAACACAGTGCAATGTACAATCAAGCGGAGAGTAATGTACTATATATATATATATATATATATATATATATATATATATATATATATATATAAAGTTTCTAATTTCTTTAATACAGACTGCTCACTACTAAATGATACACTGACAAGCTCCAAATCCCTACCAAACACAGTAAACACCACTGAATATACAGAAATGTTCACCACCACACTATGCCAGCATGTAAACAGTTACATAGATACAGGTGTACCCCACAGTAACAAATGTAAGGCAAACTCCATAAACACACATGGTGGGAACATAAAATTGATATGCTCTATAATAAAATCCAATGAATTTTTACCAAAGCCAAGTATGAGGCTAAAATAGCTACCTAAGCAAAAGATTATCACAAAGCATTTTTTAAATTATTTTCATAATCTCAAAATCACAATGCAGCAATGTGCTGAGCTGATTGTGAATAGTGTTACCTACACTGAGGCTGAAGATATAGAAAATCTACTTGCCAATAAATTTAGCTCTAACTTTACCTCTCTCTCCCATCTGTGAATTTAGCTCTAATGTTACCCCTCTCTCCCATCTGTCCATCCCTCATAATGCTATCAAAAGCTAAAAACACTTCAATGGGTCTGGGCAATATCCCTGGATGCATCTTAAACAGCATGAAGCATGACTTAGCCACATCCGTAACAATGCTGTTCAATCTCAAGACTCCACACAGGTTTGGTACCTCGCAAATGGTGCTACAGTTATTCCCCTGCATAACAGAGAGCCTTCTATAGTGCCAAGCAATTATAGACCCATACATCTGACCAGCCTCATATGCAAAGCCATGGAAAGACTCATCACGGAAATAATCAATCAAGGGATAGGGAACCTACAAATTCTGGACCTATCTCAGTTTGGATTTCTTAAGGGCAAAGCATGTATACTCAACCTGGTAGATTTTTTTGAGAAGGTCACCAAAGCAATGGATGAAGGCAAAATGGTACATAGTGCATACCTTGATATTGCCACAGCTTTTCAAACTATTCCCCATTCAGACATATGAGAAAAGCTAAATAAACCCTTATGTCACCTGCTGGTTTGCCAACTGGTTCACAGATAAGATGCAGGAAATCAAAGTAGGGGAATGTTACCTCCACAAAGAGACCAGTCATAAGTGGAGTCTCCAGATTCTGTGCTGGAACCTCTTCTGTTTGGAATCTATTTCTCTGAAGTAAAAGTCACTACCAATGGGTTCTGTGACTTCCAAGATGGCTGGAAACTGATCAACAGCTTAACTTCAGCTTTCCCTGGGTGAAAAAAAAGAAACAGAGAAAAGCGCTAGCAATTCTGACAGTTTTAATAAAATTCAGTTATTGGCTTGTAAGTACACTGCCCGGATGCTAGCAAAGAAGAAACTCAGACAGCCAGAAAGAAAATCAACTAGAAAAGGTGTACAGAAAACAATGACTGGGAAAAATCCTGCAGCTGCTCTGCTAAAAGCAGTTTAAGCTCCAGCTCTGGTACAAGAGATGGCTTTCAGTACTTTAGAGAAAAAATAAATCAAATGTGCTCACAGTAAGAGGACACAGCACAAAGAGAAAACCTTTTCTACTGTACCAAATAACCTGAAAAGGGCAGACTGCATTCATTTTATGAAAGTATAAGTAAGCAACTAGACTGGTAATTCACAGCAGGATTTGTTAATTGAAAGGATACAGTGCGTCTATGATCCAAACCTGGCTAAGAGAAAGCAGCCAAAAAGCCTGTCCCAACAAAAATTGAGCTGTCAAACAGAAGGAAACTCTGCTTACCATTCTTCTGATAATAAAGCCCACAGAGAGAGTTTGCCAGTGAAACCTTTTCCAACGATCCAAAGAAAAATGCTTGAGAGACAGAAAAAAGCACAGTAGTATACTAAAAGGAGGAGGAGTACCTTGAACCAAAGTCTTGGTTTAAGAGATGGAGAGGAAATGAAGAAGCCCAGCAACACAGAATTAGTGAATAAATGTGGGACTGTAAAGCATCAATCACATTTGTGAAGTATGGCTTTACAAGAAAAACTGTCTGAGAAAGACTGGACTTGTGTTGCTTTTGTCAAACTTGAGAGGTAAGTGAAAGGCAAATACACTACTTCATGTCATTAATGTCTGGAAGGACCATTTGGAAGGGAAAAAGGAATACCTAAGTGAAACAATTTGTCTTCTTAATATTTGTATAAACATTACATAAACTGGATGTTATATGGTAAAGCTTTTTTAGGGATTGGTGTATGCTATAAAAATACTAAAGTTAACAAATATTTTTTTTCAGTTTTAAGAAATATAGGCCTGAATGTAAAAAGAGAAGAAAGGCTGGAGAAGATCATGTTTAAAGTTCATGTGCTGTATTCTTGGGCTGTTGGGGTGGGGATGTAAAAGTGAGCTTACTATAACATATGTACAGCTTTTATGTTTTCTCTTCCTTTTACATAGGCAGATGTCTGGATTAATGCCCTTGGCTTAATCTGTTTTGGTGCAATTAGGTAGACTTTAAAAATAAGAGAATACTGTGAAAGTAATGAAAATGTTTTCTTTAGCAAATAAATGTTCAGCATAAGTTGAGAAGTACACAGCTGAAGTTAGCTGTGCATTCTGTTCTTCGGTCTCCACTGAGATAAGCTGACTGTAGGTGCAGGCAATAAATCTCAAGAGTTCTGGGTGCTGTTTGCTGAGGGAAATCATAAAATTAAAAGGCACAATGGAAAAACAGCTTAGCAAAAAGTAAAGTTTAAAATTACTGGACGTGAATAAAAAATAGTATATTTCCTGGTATCAAAATGCTTTAATGCATGTACGATAGCCACTACACTTTTTCTTAAAGCTAAAAGTTAATGTTTTCTGAAAATATACAAGCGGTTTTTCACATCTGGGACAAGAATAGAAATATCACAAAAACAAACAGCAATTTGTGTAAATAAGAGAACAGTCTGTAACATGCACCTAGGATGGATAAACAATTTTAGGTTAGGTGAGCCAATGACAATAATTAATAAAGAATCAAAGGAATTTATCTGGAAGGGGAAGATGGCAAGGGTCAAGTGGGATAAGTTGATCTTTCCAATAGAACAAGGTAGTTTAGAATTATCTGACTTGAAAGGACATTTCAGAGCTACACAGTTAAGGCACATATATAAAACAGAAGCAGGAAGCTAAAATTCACAGTGGAATGGGATGATGATGAAGTGGGGGGGGGGGATTCAAGAAAAATGACAGAGTGTGATCCTGGATGCAGATCTTTAAGGAGAACAGCAGCAGCCATACAGATTAGACTCAAAGTATAGGGAACGTTTTCTAAGAACTAAGCCAACACAAGAATGGAGAAATGAGATTTTGCGGGTAAGGATGACTGTGATTACAAGTACAGAGAATAAGCACGAGGGGGCTAGAATTTAATTGGAAAAACTGGCAAAGGAACCAAGGTATTGGGAGCAAATAACTAGAGAGGGAAAGGTAACAAAATGAGAAGATGCCAAGTAGACATCTAGACTAAAAGCTAGAGACTACTTTACCTGTTCGGGATTGATATTAGAGTATTGGCTAACAGAAAGGGATAGGAGAATTCTAAGTGAAAGACCTGCTCTGGTAGAGTTTATAACTGAATCTAAGAACAAAAGCTGCTGCTAAAAAGGGATAATTAGTACAGTATATAAAATACTTCATAATAACTACAGGAACCAATCAGATGAAGACAGAAAAGATTGGGAAGAGATTGGATAAACAATTCAAAAGGAAATAATGGGAGGACATAAGCATGGCTCCCAAAGATGTAACAAAGTCTATAAGATTTAGGATTTTTGTACAGAAGTGTTCGCACGTGCAGTTTTATACCCCAAGTAGACACTAAGAATTTTTCCTCGGGTAGATGCCAAATGTTGGAAGTGTGGTGGGGAAGAAAATGGTAACTGGAAATGTGTGTTTTGGGAGTGTAATGAGTTGGCAGATTTTTAAAAAAATCTCTACAGAGTATTCCTGTCAGAAATATTTAATAAGCAAATGGGTGCAACTAAAGATTTTTCTTTTGGAGGTGGGTTACAGGATCTGAATCATCTAGACATGGTAAAGCTTTCTTGAGTTTAATCCTGGTGGTTGCCAAAAAAGCAGTTACTAGAAAATGTAAATCAAAGTCTAAATGAACTGTATTTGAAGTACTGAAGATTGTAAAAAAATATGAAAGAACTGGAAGTAGGATCTTTAGAAAAGGAAACAAGGGAAAGAGCAAATTACACAGGAAAAAATGGAAATTGTGGGAAAATACATGCAGAATAATGGTTTGGAGGAAAAGTGAGGTTTAAAGAAGGCAGAAATTGAGCAACTTCTGTAATGTTGGATTGATGAAAGTTATACAAAAGAATACATGTGATCGATAATGTTTGTAACTGAGAATGTTTATATAAATGTATACCTGTGCCTATGTCATAAGGTGTTTAAAAGATGCCAAAGGGCTCTGGTTGACTTAAGTTTGCAGATGAGTGCAAGCTAGGAGCAATCACTGAATACCCAAATGACTTAGCCATTTTGCAGGAAGGTCTGTCCCAAACAAATAACTGGTACCAAAATCATGGACAGACACTAAATGCAAAACAATGCACCACAGTATCCTTTGGGAAATCATCTACCCCAGGGAATTACCACACTGGAAAGTACTGTCAAACAGCTGACACAGTTGTTCAGGATTTAAGAACTTATGTCAGTGACCTAACTTTTGACCATCATGAGTCCATTATTGTAAGAAAGTCCATCTATACTGTGCAGCTTGTAAACAAAGGGAATGTGTCTAGATCTAGGGATGTCATTGTCCCCCTTTACTCAGCCATCTTTAGGGCAATCATTGAATATAGTGTCCCCCTTTGACATCTAACTATCCAGACACATGCAGCCAATGGAATGCATGCACACATACCTTACTAAAATGACACAATGCCAAAACAACTTGTCCTACATGGACTGACTCAAAGTCCTGTGACTGTACTTGATATCCTACAGACTGTTAAGTGGTGGCTTGTGTCTAGCATACAAAGCATCCTCTGACACAATATTCATGGATTTACTGCACGTCAGCAAGTCAAATGGCATCAGACATACTTGGTCTAGGGATCTAAACCTCTTCTGCAACATGAACAGAACAGTTTGTAGGACAGGAGCATCTCACAGAGGATACCACTGCTCTGGAACAGACTCCCATTCCACATAAGAGAAAGTTCAACTCTCTCTTACTCAAGTGCATCTTGGATCTAAAGCAAAAATTAACCCCAAGACTATCCCCTGTACTACTAATAGAAAGAAGCAACTCCTAAATTCTTTATCTAATGCATGGGCCCCTCAAATTATCTATGGTACGATCCAGCTATTCTTGCTAGGAGAAATACATAATAATCAACCATGGGATTGGTAAGGTCAATCTCTAACCAAATGGGATAGGTTAATTTCAGCACAAAATGGGAGACTGGCTAGGCTTAAAATAGCCTGCAAGGGCAGCTAGCAGAGAATTACCTATGAAACTATGAGCAACTTTGCTACTTGTGACTTTTTATAATCAGACTACATACAACAGCATCATAGTCCAAATTTAAAGTGAAGTAGTCTTTAAAAAGGAACACAAACACCATATTAATCACTTCAATGTCTAATGTATCACTGCCCCTTGTTAGGTTCCTTACTACTTTTTACAAGTTTTCTTCCATTCATTCAATCTTCAGTTACTAAATGAATGCAATTCAGGGTCACGTGGGAACTGAAACTTCCATTCATTCAATCTTCAGTTACTAAATGAATGCAATTCAGGGTCACGTGGGAACTGAAACTTATCCCAAACATTCAATAAGACCAAGTTAGAGAACTACTCTATCACAACAGATACACACATGCACACACAAGCATTCACATGCACACAGACAAACACACACATGCACACACAAACACGTCCACAGTATACACATGCAGTATACATGGCTACTGGCAATTTAAAAGAATTCCAGTTCACTTATAACACATCTTTATCAAATGGAAGGAAACCACAGTACCAGGTAAAAATTCACATGGAAACAGGAAGACTATTATGGTTCCACATAGAAGACATGCAAGCATAGAACTGAACCACAGAGCCAATCATTGTCAGGCAGTAAGCTATTTTATTTACAAAATGTATAAACAGTAAGGTATCCACATAATGTGAACCGCAATCTGACAAGTCAGTAGTAGACAGCTTATGTCCCCTAGTAATTACTTTTATTAGCTAAGTTTCTGTTCCGCAATTTACCCAAGAACTCCTAGGTGTCTACTATGAATCATGGGGTGGCTGCCCACTAAGCTAAAAACTCTCTCTGTTAATATTCACTGTTATAATGGTAAACAGTATCACTGTCAGGTCCTAGTCTAGATTTGATACTATGTTTTAAAAAAACAGACTCTGCCCATGCTACTGCAGGGCATGGAACAATGACTGACACACACACACACACACACACACACACACACACACACACACACACACACACACACAATTAAATTGTCCTGCAGTCCTGGAACTGTAGCTTACAAACAAACGTAGAACATGGCAAGGTCTAATCAAAGTATGGCAAAAAATGCTGCACATAAAACAGAGAACTTTACTTAATAAGCATAGTCTTACTGAAAAAAGGCAAAGGAGAAATAACAGAGGGATAGGATGAAAACATGTAAGCAAATAAGTGAATCCACAGAATTCAAAAAGGTACCATACTCAAAGAGAGAAAGAGACAGGGAGACAAGATAAGTGGACTTCGTCTGAATGCAAAGATGGACAGCTCAGTGGAAAATAAAAGAACTTTTTTCAATGAAAGGAGTGCAGAATTGCTGAAACAGCCTAGATAACACAGTATGAAAGATAGAAACAAACATCAAATTCAAGGGGTGCATGCAGACAATTCTTAGTCTGTGGTGAATATAAGATACTTGTTAAACAGAATTTGATCTAATGGGTGAAATATGGGCACACTGAGTGATTCAATGAGTTTTTCTCTGCCTAAAGAATCTGTATTTTAACTGGACTTCTAGTGAAGGTGAAGAGATGAGCAAACAAGTTTCCATCAGAAACACTACAAAACCTGAAACGTTTCTTAATTGGTCACAGAGTGTGAATGTGTTGTGTGGAAGAACTACATTGTCAGGGCT
This sequence comes from Protopterus annectens, assembly GCF_019279795.1. NCBI lineage: Eukaryota > Metazoa > Chordata > Ceratodontiformes > Protopteridae > Protopterus > Protopterus annectens. Next base: position 330,598,334 of record NC_056746.1, read on the forward strand.
AGCCACCCGGCGGTATAAACCTTGACTCTAGATGAAGGGACACCCTGGCCACATATGAAAAAAAAAGGGGGGGGGTTGTGGATGGATGGAACAGAGATAGGCACAGAATTCCATGCTCAGACTCATCAAAAGCAGAAGACAATGACAGAAAAGAAGCTGGAAATGCAATAAATTGTTGATACTAAGATAATGAAAACAGATACCACATCAAGCAAATATTGACTGACTAGGTTAGTCAATGTTCAGATGGAAAACCTCAACTCAGAACGGACAGTGAGGTACCTCTGGATAAACTGATGACAGCCTTAAAAATAAAATGTACACATTACATGAACAGTTTGCCACTTATACAGCAGAAGGCATTGTGGAACAGGAAGAGCTGGGGGAACCCATGAACTTTTGTGTGAATGCTACAGAGTTGTAAAAGGAGAACCAGGATTAAAAGAAATATATATATATATATATATTTCTATACATATTTACACATACATACACTTGTATGTGTGTGTACATGTATACACTGTTCCCAACTTAAAGGATGTTGAGACAGACAAGTGGACTTCAAAGAAAGAACATGCTGGAAGAATATCTACATTACTGGGGCAGCAGAAAAGGAAGGACTAGCCTCTGGCTTTTGTTCATGACAAACTCACCAGCTGGACAGGTCTACATGCTGCACAAGTAAAAACTGAGGAAGCACACAGACTTTTTGAGCCTGACAGATATACTTGTGGGATATGAAACATAAAGCAAATGATATTGCCATTGCATTGGCATCCACAGAAAATGAGTAAAATGGTGATAACACCAGCAATTCGAACAAAGACTCCCAAAGACAGTATAATGAAGGGAAAACACCAAACAACCTTTACATCAAATTTCCAGCAAATACAGTCAAGACCACAGTGTGCAGCCCAATAATTTATTGAAACACAAACATGGAAGTTAAAATTAAACGTATACCATTTTCAGAATTTAACCACACCTTCTTCAGTACATCTGACCATTACAGTCACATGACCACTATAAATATATCATTTGAAAAGGCAAAGTTATGGATAAAGCAGTACAAACACATTGCATATTAAGGGTACTGTTACTGACAATTCAGTCCAGGACTTAATAAAGCCCCAAATGTTGGGAATAATGTCATGGGAAGCTCCATCTTGCTCAATGAGAGTGACTTAGCAGACTCAAACTTTAATGGCCATACATAATTAATCCTTATGAAAATTGGAAAACCCTAATATTACATTACAAATACATACTTGGATGAGTTTGAGTAGTGAGGAGATTAATGCCCATGATTCAAAGAGAGTGAAAAGGTGTCATCACCGAAATGTGAGCTAGTAGTGTGATAAGAAAAGGTTCTAGGAACTGGGCAAGAAATGAATAAGGATACAGCCCTACTGATTTGATCTATGACAAGGCATTTTAGTTACAGATGTTCAAATATTAATGGAATCAAGCTGTTTTATAACTGCAAGTCAGAAATAGCAATGCGACTTGATCAGGTGAAAACTGCCTGGGCTCTGAAGGACAGAGTGAATGCTGTGCTATTATGTATATTACGGAATAATTTTAAGTAATTTAAAAGTGGTGTGATCAAAGTGACCACAGGGGAGATTAGTCACCTAGTATTTCCTTTTTTGTTATCGCTTGATAAAAAACAGGAAAGCTTGTCTGTTCAGCCAGGTAAAAAGATATTTTTAGAAAAGATTTACAATTATTTAATTTCTTACAGAGTCATGACAGTCATTCAATTGACTTTTGCTGTAAATTTTGTCTGGTACAGTTGCTGAATTGGATTGGGTCTGAACAAATCAAAATTAAGTGTCAGGCTACAGTAAGGGAACTATAAGATCAAAACACGGAACAGGAAGAGATTACTAAGAAAGGGGCAAGGACACTACATAAAGTTATATGGAAGAATGACAAAATATTTTGTCAAGGACGAATGTAAACGTTTGTGACGTTGTTCAAGAAAAATGTATTATTTTTTCTTACATTAAAGGATTAAAACCTTAGCTGCATGGCAAGAAACACATTTAAAGAATCAGGACCATGATGCATTAATTACAGGATATTGATTATGGACAATGTCATCCCCATTTGCTGAAGGAGGCAAGACAGGAGTGCTCCTACTGATTTTGATAGCATACTTCTCAGAGGTGGATGTGCTAGAAGTTACACTAGGACCTAGGGACCATCATGTACCACACACGATATGCGGGGAAAAATGTAAGGATAATGGGGTCAGTACAATATACCTTTCACTCGGAGTCAAAACAAAAATGCACTCAACATTTACACTGCCAATGTATATTTAGTTAAAGAAATAAAAATGCATCTTACACAGAAAGGATCATGCTCTGTCAGCAATCCCCTCCTATTTAGAAGGGTACTGGAAACTCCTCACGTATTTGCTAAAACATTATTAGTTGGTGTAAATGGTTACTAAAGAGTAAATTACATAAATTAGGCACGCTAATTAGCATTTGGCAAAAGAATGTGATTGGTTCAAAACTCATCTTAAAAGGGAAGTTAGACCTCACACCTTTCAGATTGTATTAGGATCAAGTGGTTCAAAACTCATCTTAAAAGAGAAGTTAGACCTCGCACCTTTCAGATTGTATTAGGATCAAGCTTGGATTTACTGTCTAAGATGGAAAAACTGAAAGATTTACAGAGCAGATATTGTAAGGAAAATGAAACAATTAAGGAAGAGAAGGAGAAAGTTAAAATAGTAAGAAGTTATTGAACAACAATTACTAACTTGCCTGTCGGTCATTAAACACTAGGTATTTTCTAAAGTCCCCTGAACAGCAAAAGTCACTGGCTATGATAACAAGAAGCATAAATGCAAAGAACTATAGCTAGTTTGAAAAAAAAGAGGTTGAGAGGCATTATACTAGGGGATCTGACAGTATTAGGAAGAGCTACTTAAGCCTCAAATACAAATCGGTGATGTACAGTGAGACAGCAGGTTTTCTGAGAGACATGGAATTTGCTCATCTAGCAGCAAGAAACGCAGAAGACAGGACGGCATTTGCTACTCAAGAGTTAGCTGCAGTTATAAAGCAGCAGGAAAAAGGAAAGACTCAAGATAGTGACTGACTGATAAGGAAAATATATTCCCCAGGCTAGTTTAGCTCTTTAATATGGTGATATTTCAAGTCTAAATTACAACTGCAAATTTACACAGTGTTGTAGACTGTCAAACTATAAACTTCTATTAATAGACAACCAATGTGGATTCGTGGGAGGAAGACAAACTTTTGATAATATATTAAAAACAGACATACTTATGAAAATAGCACAACAGCAGGAAAAATCTTTACTGACATTACATTAAGATGCAGAGAAGGCCCTTGATGGACTGGAATAGTTTTATTTTATAATGGTGCTCAAGCAGTTATGCCACAGGCCTGATGCAGGCAACTTATACAGCACTGACAGCCCTTGTCAGAATTCATGATGGAATATCAAGATCCTTTGTACTATTAAGGGCAACAAGGAAGGGGTGCCTTCTCATCCCCTCCCCCATTTGTTTGCCTTATACTTAGAGCTTTTAGCAGACATAATAAGGAATCAGAAATGGAGTATTTGGAAGACCACAAAGAAAGGGAAAAAAAAAGATTTCAATGTATGTAGATGATGTACTGACTTAAATAACTGACCCTAAAAAAGAAACCAACATGCTGTTCTATATAAATACAATTAATAAATTGTGGCACAAGATTAATACAATAAAAACAAAGGCAAATGGAATAAATTATGACTCCTCGTTAACTATAAAAGAAAGATTTACCCATAAATGCGGCAAGCATGGGTGTTTTGCTAGATAATATTATGCAAGTCTACTGCCAAAACATATGGAAACTTAAGAGAACATTAAATGATGGTTTCCATAGATGGAAAATGCCTGGGTAGGAACATGATCAAATAGTTCAGGCTGCACATATACTGGCTTTGTTGGGTTTTCCAAATACGATCTACATATCTTAGAATGCAGATCCCGTGTAAACACAGCATCTGAGGCAGATTCCTCAAAGCAGCAGCTCCCAGAATGGGTTAACATAATTTTGGCTCTACTGCGAGGCTGCATTTGTCCAAGAATCATTTCACCCTTAAATTATCTCTTTTCCTCAATGTCGTGTGACAGTACAGTCAGCATCTATACATAAAATAGATATGAGGGTAAAGTCCCCCACATGTAAGTGCAGGGGACAGCATACTCACTGGGAAAAAAAAAAGTTTTAATGATTTTACCAAAAATCCCATGAGATGTTCGTCACAGAGGGCATCTTTGACAGTAATCCAACTTTATGTTTTATTAACGGATCTATTTTCCAAGCATTTCTGGCTAGAATTCTAAGAGACTTCTTAAAAATAGTAGAAATACATAAGATTTTATATGGGATATTGGCAAACCTAGAATGCTATGGGATTATATGATTCAAAGGAGATGGCAGGTTTAATTGTTCTTGGTCCCAAAATGTATTCTGTTGGAAGTACAGTCAAATATGTTATACTGGATTTCTGCATTTAAATATGAAACAAAGTGGAAAATCATTCAAGTTAATAACAGGAAATTTAGACCCGTTTGGGAGGTATACTTTTTGGATGTTAATAACAGGAAACTTAAACCTGTTTGAGAGGTATACTTTTTGGATGTGCTGTGAAAATAGAATAGAGCTGTTATACATGATGAAAAGGGTATAACCACAGAGTACTTTACTAGCAAACAAGGATATAAGCCATGGTTAACTTTTGTTACCTACAACAGAATATTGTGAACGTCAAAGGAAAGGGGTTTATTTAACTGGAAGAAAGCTAGGACTAATGTGACACACTGGAATCAAGAAAAGGAAATGGTATCTGGAGTCACTAAGCAGAAATAAAGAAAAGGTATGAGCTGCCTTTTTTTTCAAACTGAACAATGAGTTGCTTAGTGCAAAAAGGACTTGAAGACAGGTTCAACTGTTATGAGAATCCTTGAATCTTCTCTAGTTGTACAAGGTGTTACAACAAGCAAATGAAAAAAGTTTCCATGCACTCTCAAGTGTCTCAATGTTTTGTAGAGTAGTATAAATATTTTTACAGACTGCCTTAATATTAGTATAAGAAGGCCTAGCGTACACAGATTCCCAAGTACTATGGAGGCATTTTCATCAAAGCTAAGACTGCCATGTACAAGTGTGCCTAGATCCATCAGAAGGGTGCCCATTCTGAAGTACATAATCAGTATTACAGTCAAAGTTCACAATATTTTTTCTAAAGCAATCAATATTACATTTAATTTTACTTCAATTTACTGGAAACAAGACTTTTCAAGAGAACCGTAAGTATCTGGTGTACAACCCCTGCTGCACTGCAGCTACAGCAGTGACACTAACAAGGATTCCTACCTTGCAATCATCTGTACACTGTGTCACTCATGTGACTGCCCACCTTTCCTTCAGAAAAAGGAGGATACCAAATGACACAATGCTGAGTTCTGTGGTATTCCACTGGTCAAGTGTGCCATGTCAGAACAGTCAACCTTCTCTAAATTTCTTAAAGTTAATTTAATTATACAATGCTAAATGTTTAAACTATATCTACATCCAGGACCATCTTATATGCTTTTACTAGATTCAAGAAAGTTTGTTTATGAAATATCAGATACCTACCTACAGCAAATACACATTCAGAAAGCAGGCTCTTCCCCTTCAACAGCTCAGAAGAATCTCAATCAAGGTGCAGAAGATCTCTTACTTCTTTGTGGAACAGATCAGGATCATGCTTTGTACTACTTTACAAAAAGTTGTTTAGACTAAAATGTTGGGTTAATAATAATTTAGATCAGAAGTAACCCCTTATTTGAAAGGGGTCACTTACTTCCAAATTTTCAACACTTACTCTGCTGCTAAAAAGTACTGTAAAAATTCTCAACAATGTTGTTTCTGTCCCTATACAATAAAATTGTTTGAATATTTATCAGCTCCATCATGCCAGTATTTAGAAGTTTTTTATAGCATTTTCTTCAATAAGTGACTTTATTGCTAAATTCAAATCTATCCATTTCCACAGTTTTTCAAAACTGTTCTTTTAGAGAGGATACACACAACAGAGACAAAAACTTGTCTGTTGTTCTTTTATTAACTTAGCAAATCAATGATTTCTACACTTCTATTTTCTGATTAGACTTTGGTAACTAGGGTCACTGATATCAAACTGTTCACAGCATCTTGTTTTGTTTAATGTACTTTCAGCTGTCCATTGAGAGTCCCCTCCCCCCAATAGACTACATAGTACCACCTTCCTGTATTCTCGTGAAATTTACTTGTCCGTTTGCTGACTAGAAACCGATGCATTTTCCTCAAGTTCTGCTATCTCATTGCTCAGGTTAAAAAAAAAGCCCAAAATGTGGGCAGGCAAATGGACAAGGTTTTGCTACTCACTTCTTCAAGATATACTATTGCCCCATAGATTTGCTCCTTCCCTTATAGGTGGATACCATCTCATCTCTGATATCCCCCTGGGATTTACAGGTGCATCATGCATCCTGAACACTTGATCCAAGCTTCGACTCAGAGAGGGACAAGTAGGCCAAGCCTCATTATTCCTCTCCCACCACATGCTGGGGCAAGTGGGCCACTAACTGAATCTGGGTAGTAGTCAGGGTTCCACAAATGCATGTGTGCTTTCCTTTCCTGTTGTGAGGTTTATTTATTTTGCAGCTCTGCCTAACAGGGTTATATGCCAATATCCCAGTATATTACCTTGTCAAACCAGATAAGTCTATGAACTTACCCACTTTACTCCTAACTGCCTAAAGCATCACTGACTTCATCATAACCACTGTTTCAGAAATCACACAGTTCAGTCAGTTGTTTTTTAGTCTAAGGCTAAACAAAACAGTGACATGGTCTGGATCTGTAATAAAGTAGTAATTTCTATGGATGAAAAGACAAAGACTCCATAAGACAAAGTTAACATGTCTTTAACATTACTGCTTATTAAACAGATTCCTTATCATGATCCAACTTATTTATCAAGACATTCTTTAGTATATATTAATCACAAAGTATTTTAACTAGTCAAATATCCAGATAGCTGTGGTCTCCTAATAATACTGTTTTAACGGCTATGTTTATGCACTGCAGGTTACTTAGGAATTTCTTGTATTTACTAAGAGTCATGGAAAGCTTCCCTTGCTTTGAGTGTGTCTTATGAAGATCCAGGTTCTCAGATTCCTTTTGCGGGACCTTTAATAATGATGGGCACTATACCCCTTAATGTGTTGAACAGTAGTGATGTCCCTGAACCAGGTTTCTGTAACAGAGCATATTCCACTGCCCTTCAGAGACAGGACTACTTCAAGGCTGCCCATGTTGTTATTTAAACTTCCATTATTCACAAATGCCAGCTTTGCCTCATTTGTTTGGGTTTGTTTCCAACGGTCTAAAATTACAGGAGTTTAAATTATATAAAAAGGCAGAAAAAGCATAATAAACAATTTGTTCAGTATAACAACATCCCTGGAGGAAATCTAAAACCCAGAGGCCACAAATAAGCCAGGGACTTGCATTTCCTTCCAGACTGTGAAACTGAATCCCTTGTCTGAGGTACCACATTCAGTGCTAGTTAAATGTCAAGATTTAGGGCCAAAACTGCACAGCCATTAAAGACTGATGAAAGTCTGCCTTGCTTAACATTTGGGGGGGTCCTCCTACTGGCTGAAGTACATAAGAATGCCAACATAAAAAAATCACACCTCATATAGGGTGGAGCTCCTAAGACTGTGACCCTACAGGATCCTGCAATTTTTTTTTTTAACTGAGCTGTTACATCTTGTATTTTGGCCCTAGTCAAGCATATCACAGTAATTTCTGCCTTACAAATTCTAGTGAGATGAGTATTTGTTCTGATCATCATAGAATCACCAATTAGAAGACCATTACTAGTGTTTGCAGGGCACTTCATGAGTATTTAACAGTTTGCACTCCCACTGTTTGTTATGAAGTTTATGAACATTATCACATTATCTGTCTGATAGGTGCAATAAACAAATTCACCCAAATGCTGTACTCCAGGGCTCATGTGTTTTAGCATTTACTTTAAAGCTAAAACACTGTTTAATTATTGCATTTAATATTTGTTAACCAGGAAGATGGACTGGTTGACCATTTTCAGACTCACACTGGGCTCAGACATAGTTAACAGAAATAAAGCAGCAGTACAATTACTTAGTGTAGTGTCCTTAAAATTGGGGACAGTATGTGACAGATTTTAACATTACGAGTTGAAATACAAAAGTATACAATACAGAGCATAGTTGTGTATAAGTAGATATCAAGTACTTTATATAAAACTACACACAATATAAAGAATTGTGGAACATAATTTATTGGTTGACATATGCTACCAAGAAGAAGGTAGACGGTTACGTTATATGCTATGCGCAATAATTATTAAATGCCAGCTGTTTGCTCTAATCTCATTTTTACACAAAGCAGACAGCTATATCATTGAATGTAACAATGTAAAATAACTGTTAGCCACTGCATCCACTGCATCTAAAGCATTTGCACATGGTGTCACTGATGAGGGAATGAGGTGAAGAATTTGATTACTGGTGGTCAGCGGATCCATACAGCGGACTGGCCCTGATCGATACAAGGATTTTTCATCAATTGCTGCTTTAAAACATGGCCAGGTGACCCTTACATTGTTTTCTTGGCTAATCCTCAAACAGTATGTTTGTCTTCTTCTAAGGCAGTTTTGTTCTCAGAGGTGGGCAGTAAGCAGACAATGTAATTTTAATTTTAAGCAGCAATCAGCTATACAGAACTAGGCCCTATTTGTTACTGACCCTCATTTGTTATGAATCAGGTTGCAGTGGTGGATGCATGAGTCAGCAAGAAGGTCAAATCTGAAAAATGTATTTTCTATAAATTGCAGTTTGTGAGTGTTGCGTGAGGTGTGTAGGGCTAGAAGAGGCAGGCAATTCTCAAGTAGTTCTCAAGCATGGCAAGACATATGTTTTTGGCAACTGCTGTCCTTGTAATTGGGGACAGCATGCAAGAGATATTGTGACAATACTTTGTTTATGGTATTATCAGTGTTAGTTGTAAATATGAGAGATGGATCTAGTGACAGTCCAAGGTATTTGAATACTAAGACACTGGTGATAGAGTTACCTTGTAAGTTATTGGTGTTAATCTTTGATATCACTAGCAATTTTGATGAGATGTAAATAACATTTGTTGTTTGAGGGGTTGCTAAGTAACTTATTAGTATTACACCATAGGCAAAGAGTGGAGAAGGATTTTTGTAGCTTTAACTGATGTCCTGAAAGTGACTTACTGGATTCCATTAGTAATACATCAGCTGCATATAATATGATGCCACCTGTTTCACTCATATCATTTATAGTGAAAAAAGCAAACAGACATGTACAGAACCATGTTGAATGACAATATTTATGATTATATTGTCAAAGTGTTGGTTGTTGAAATAGATTTGTAAACTCCTAAATGAGAAGTAATTTTTAAACTGGATCTACTGTGTGAGGGAGAGAGAAAAGCAGTAGAATGTTCAGGTACAGAGTTGATGGAGTTTTTGTGTTGAATCTGTTGATTCAGCTTACAGTAGTGGGCAGCGCTTTGTGTGTATCCCAGCCCTCCACCAAGTCCTTAATGACTCACTTTCTTTGGTCAACAGTACATGGGAAGATGAAAATCAGGAGGAATGGGTGATAATCTGGGGATGGATTTGGTTTTACATGGCCATAACTCCCTGCCCACTAGTTAGGGTTGCCACATTTTCAAATGCCCAAAGTGGGACATTTTATTTAAAAATGTGAGATTCTGCAGGACAAAACATACTCCCGGCTGGTGCAAAGGGCAGAACTTAACTTTTTTGCCAAAATAAAAGCTTATTTTTGTAGCATTTGAGTGCTTATGCTATTTCACATAATATTTATGTGTTTCATATACAAAATAACTGTTTTATGCAGCTATTAAAGAAAATTAAAGAAATATATTTTGTCATAAAATCTCAGGACATTTGCCATTTTTTAGTTTTTTTCGCAGGACAAAACTGCCCAAAGTGGGACTGTCCCTCGCAAAGAGGGACAGGTGGTAACCTTACCACTAGTGGTTGGACAGCAGGGCTTACACTGCCAGAGCAAGGATGAGTGCTTCCACTCATCTAGCCCAGCTACAGTACTAGCACACTGCTTGGGAGGCCAAAGTGCCTTCACCCCCCCCCCCTCCCCCCAATACAAGATGTGCAAGCTGACTTGGGTTCCCTCTTCCCTTCCCTAGCTGGCTCCTTAGCACCTTAGCCAACTACTCAGTCTTGAACAGGTGGGGCCCAGTAAGAGCTTTATCAAGTCTGTGTACAAAGCGGTACAGCAACAGGCTTATTTTCAAAAGCAATCTAAAGATTTCAGCTAATCATCTTACATACTAAGTGGTCAATTATCTATGTAGTCTCGCAGTAAGTAATTACAGTTTTAGCAAAAACGTCAGGGAAAACATTCATTTTCTGCTACTGATATTACCTTACAACAAAACAAAACTAAGTAAAAAGAAGCTATTGACACAAAGTTGTTCTCAATTCGACTTACATCAGCAAAAATTATTCTGATTTAAAATATCATAATATCAGTATCTTGTTGACACCAAATCAAGTTATACACCTACCGACAAGAATGACTAAAATAAATTAACGGAGCAATGGTCAAAATATTGGAAAGCCAACTGTTTATTGCTTACTATGCCTGTGGAAAACCTGCGTTAAAAGGTACATGTAACAGTACCACAGCCAACACCTGAAAACTAAATCGTACAAATTCATGTGTCAGATAACGAATTTGTCAACTTACTGTTTCCTACAAAGACAGACAGCATGCAATCTAAAGTACTCAGGAATGATTTGCATTAATTAGGTACATAATCTCAACTGTCTAGTCTGTTGCAGAATGTCCAGATTTTTGCCTTACATATTCTGTTCTTCATAAACATTGTTTTTCTGCCAAATCATTGAGGTCTGAAGTCACTAAATAACGACACACACAAGTTTCAGAATTCATGTCCTTTAGAAACAGCATTCTAATGCAACACCTGCTATTCTAGCAAATGTCTAAGTTAACGAACGCAGTACTTAAAATCTGTCCCAATTTCTGGGTCTCTGTCTTCATTATTTTTTGGGATTTGTCCAGATTTCTTGCACTTAGGTGTTGAGAGGCAAAGTCAAGCTGCCTAGTCATCCACCTACACAAACTAACACAAATAAGTCACTGTAAAGACATTTAACTATCGAGACATAAACGCTAGCCGGAGCATTCAGTTTAAGATTTCTTAAAACTTAGCAGCATGCATCTGTACTATAAGATGTGGACGTCTACAACAAAATACCTATCCTTCAGTTATATTTTATGTAACAGCATACCGTTTGCAGATAGAAGCATCGTCACAAGTTGACCTAACAGCTTCATCTGATATATCTGATTCGGTGAAACGCTGTGGGATATTGGCAGCCATGAATTATAACAGCAATGTAGCAAGCAGCACTGTTGTCCTATGTGGTTGCCTCACTTTAAACTACGTTTGTGTGAAACTAATTTCGATCTCATAGCACGTAGAAAATCATTTTCTTATAACCTATTTAATTAGCACTTGCAATAAAAAGTTGTACTATATATCACTATTAACATCTTTAAAAAAATAGTGACATTACAAAATACATTCCAAATAGACTCTCCTACTACTTTCTCCTCATTGGCTTAGAAACGTGAAACCCCGCCCCAATTGAAACGCTTGCGGTCATTGGTCAGAGTAGGTAATTGTGTGACCCTCGTTAAACAGGTCCGAGTTCTGTTTAACAGCAGGAGAGTGGTTCCTGGGAAACTTTGCTGTCACCCGGAAGTAACTTACAGTGTTTATGTACATAGTATGGTTTGTTGATGGGGAAATCCTTCTTAACTGATTTTTACATTTTAATAGTATTGTAAAGCCTAAATTATATGCTGGATATTTCTTATGTACGTCGTTATTTTTTAACTCTTTCTTCACTGAACATTCTATTTGCAGTGGTGGTGGCTATTATAGTGTTACTGAAGGACTTGAAGTAGGGTTGCCACCTTTCAAATGCCCAAAGTGGGACATTTTTTGTAGAAACGTGCAATTTTGCAGAACAGACATACCCACGGGGAGTGCAAAGGACAGAACTTCACTGTTTTTGTCCAAATAAAAGCTTATTCTTGTAGCATAAGAGTTGCTTATGCTATTTCATATAATATTTAGGTGCTTCAGGTGCAAAATAACTCTTTTATGCAACTATTAAAGAAAACTTAGTAAATATGTTTTGTCTTAAAATCTCAGGACATTTGCCATTTTTTAGATTTTTTTCTCAGGACAAAACTGCCCAAAGTGGGACTGTCCCTCGCAAAGAGGGACAGGTGGTAACCCTAACTTGAAGTAGGTGTGCAGGCTGCAGGACAGGGTTCTTTCTACATGAAACTGGGTCATTGGATTTAGTGCAGAAATTTGCATTCATAAGTAACTTCCAAAGCCTGTGATCATATTGTTAATTTCAGGTTACCTACTCTGGTTGCTGATATAGTTGCTTTTGTGTTTTTCCCTACCTTTATTTTTAGTTACTGAGAACGTTTATTTATAAACTGCTGTTTTTCTCACTAGTATATTCACACTTAGTAACCCCCCTCTCCTTATTTACCTCCTTCCTCTACTTTTTTGGCATAACCCATAAACTTTATTTTATCTTACTTATATATATTAACCTATATCTACCATTAACATATCTCTACTTTCTTCACCACTGTGTTCTACTCTCGTTTCCCTCCTAAAAGTCTTTATAGTTGTTTCCATTATTTCATTTCTTATAATACAGACATTATTTTCTGTATTACCCTTCTTATGTATGATTCTGTGAGCTTCTCTTTTTTTCTACTCTGACCCCTAAGTAATCTCATTACTTATTAATCATCTCACTTCATAGTTCTTCAAACTATATTTTAGGAATTCTTACATGTCAAATTATATACATGTCTATTAATTGTATATTAAATGTAATTAATTGCACATTCATTTGTATTGTTGGAGCTTTTCTCCCCAGGCCTCTGCTGAAAATGGGTTCCTGAGCCAGTCAGATTTTCCCTGTCACCAAATGTCAATAAATAAATACATGTTATCTGTATTTATTAACGAGGGCAGAGCTCAGCCCAGAAGTGCTGTCTCATCTGTTTAAGTGACTTGCTCAGAGTCACACAGTTAGGCCATGGAGGCTGAGAGAATCAAACCCTGAACACTAAAAAAGTTCTAAAAAACTTTTCCAAAGCAAACTACATCCTGCTAAGCAATGGTATAAAAAGTTTTATACCCCCTGCAATCACAGGCAACAGTGACTCGTATGCAGAGGTATACACAAATGCCCTGTATAGACACTTGAGCAACTGTATAGACTCGGATGTGTCTGACAGGATTAAAACTAGGTTCTCCCGAAAAAGCAAGCCACCCTGGTGGACCTCAAGTATTAACAGGTTATATAACAAAAGGAAGAAACTGATGCCTAAGAACAAGAGAGAACTGACTCGACAGAGGAAGAATTCCCTCCACAGTTTGAACAAACAAATCAGAAATCTTGTAAAATTCCTCTAAAGCTAATTACAAAGGTACAATAACATCCTAGCTAAGGATAATATTAAGGCGTTCTTTAACTACATCCAAAATCTAAAAGGGAAAGCCACAGTAGATGGTACCACTCATACTATACCGATAAAATTGCCAGCCTGCCAGCTGACTGATTTGGCGCAAACTTCACTCCCTGTCCACAACAGCCATACTTCTGCCTATTATCTCTAGAGATCAGGTCATAGCTGTGCTCTCTAAGGCCAAATATGGCCTCAGTATTACATGATAACATCCCAGGTTACATATTAAGCAATCTCAAGCAGGACATAGCGGACCTACTTGGTGTTCTCTTTAATGATAGCCTGAGAACTGGCTTTGTTCCAGCAGAGTGGAGAACAGCAACAATAATCCCCTTGCACAAAGGCGGGCCATCAACTGACAATGGGAACTATAGACCCATAAGTCTAACCAGCCTCATCTGCAAAGCCATGGAAAGACTCATCACAGATCTTATCAACAAGGACATAGGCAACCTTCAAACTTTAGACCCAACCCAGTCTAGTTTTGTTAAGGGTAGATCATGCTTATTAAACTTAGTAGACTTCCTCGAGAAAGTCAGCAAAGCCTTGGATGAAGGTAAGACAGTGCAAACCACCTATCTTGACCTAGCCAAGGCTTTTGACACAATCCCTCACTCAGGTATCATTGAGAAACTCTCCCAGCTGGGGATTAACCTTTATGTCACTAGATGGGTAGCCAACTGGCTCACTGACTGAGCACATACTGTCAAAGTTGGTGACTGCACTTCTACCGGTAGACCTGTCATCAGTGGCATACTGCATTGATTTGTGCTGGGCCCTTTATTGTTTGGAATCTATTTCTCAGAAGTCCAGGCTAAAGCAGACGGCCTTTGGCTTACCACGTTCGCTGATTACAAATTGGGTGCAATCACTGAATCCCCCAATGATGTTAACATATTACAGGAGGGACTAACACAGAAAATTACTGGTGCCAAAGCCACGGTACAAAACTAAACACAAAAAAGTGCATTATTATCCCCTTTGGCAAAGTGGAATTCCCTGCTAATTACAACATTGACAGCACCCCCTAAGTTCAAACTCAGTGGTGCAAGATCTTGAAACACAGGTAGATAGAAATCTGAACTTTAACCACCAAGTTTCCACAGTAGTAAGGAAAGCCTTCTACGTTGCTCATCTCATAAGTAAGGGCATCGCATCCAGGTTTACGGATGTTATATGGAACTCCACTGTACTCTACCCTCATCAGACCATTAATAGAGTACAATGCTCCCTTCTGCATGTACCTCACCAGACACCTGCAGCAGCTGGAGAGACCACAGAGGTTTCTCACCAAGAAAATACCTCCAAACCATGACTTACATGGACATACTGAAAGCCCTATTACTGTACTGTGTATCATATAGGCTGCTGAAAGGCAACTTGTGCCTGGCCTACAGGGCAGTCTCTGATCCTGCCCTGATGGATATGTTGCACATCTGCAAGTCAAATGGCACGAGTCACTCTAGGTATCATAACCTAGCCTGTGACATTAACAGAACACGCAGGAGAGACAGGTATATGTTCCACAGATTGCCGCTACTCTGGAATAAACTTATAATTCATATAAAGCCGAGCTCCTCACTGACACTATTCAAGCATAACTTGGAAAAATGAATGGGAGACTGCAAATTCACCCCAGGGTTGGTACTCATGTCCCTCATGGATAGCAGTAGTCAGTGTTTATCAAAGACTCACTCTGTGAAGTATGTGCATCTAACCAAGGACAGTTGAAGCAACTCAGGCTTAACATGCCTAGGCTTGTAAGGGCTCTAGAGCTGCTAGCCTAGTAATCTCCTATGAACAATAATGTGAAAGAACAAATAGTTACAACAGAATACTTAAATAGTGAAAAAGCTTAAAGATGGAGCAAAACACAAGATAGGCATGGAATGTTATTTCCCTGCAGACTGCAAAAATAATTAAATAAGAAAGAAATCTCTTCTTCTTCTTCTTTCGGCTGCTCCCATTAGGGGTCACCACAGCAGATCAACTGTTTCCATTTCTTCCTGTCCTCTGCATCTTGCTCTGTCCCACCAACCGCCTGCATGTCCTCTCTCACCACATCCATAAACCGTATCTTAGGCCTTCCTCTTTTCCTGTTACCTGGCAGCTTCATCCTTAGCATCTTTTTCCCAATATACTCTGCATCCCTCCTCACCACATGTCCAAACCAATGTAATCTTGCCTCTCTGGCTTTGTCACCAAAACTTCCAAACTAGGCTGACCCTCTAATATACTTATTCCTAATCCTGTCCATCCTCGTCACACCCAGTGCAAATCTTAACATCTTCAACTCTGCCACGTCAAGCTCTGATTCCTGCCTTTTTGTCAATGCCACTGTCTCCAACCCGTATAACATAGCTGGTCTCACTACCCTCTTGTAGACCTTCCCTTTCACTCTTACTGGTACTCGTCTGTTACAAATCACTCCTGACACTCTTCTCCACCCACTCCATCCTACCTGTACTCTCTTCTTCACCACTCTTCCACACTCACCATTACTCTGAACTGTTGATCCCAAGTACTTAAACTCATTCACCTTCACCACCTCTACTCCCTGCATCCTCACCATTCCTCTGTCCTCCCTCTCATTCACACACATATGTTCTGTCTTAGTCCTGCTGACCTTCATTCTTCTTCTCTCTAGAGCACATCTCCACCTCTCCAGGGTCTCCTCCACCTGTCCCTACTCTCACTACAGATCACAATGTCATCTGCAAACATCATAGTCCACAGGGACTCCTGTCTGATCTTGTCTGTCAACCTGTCCATCACCATTGCAAATAAGAAAGGGCTCAGAGCTGATCCTTGATGTAATCCCACCTCCACCTTAAACGCATCCGTCACTCCCACCACAGACCTCACTGCTGTCACACTACCCTCATACATATCCTGTACCACTCTTGCATACTTCTCTGATACTCCCGACTTCCTCATACAATACCAAAACTCCTCTCTAGGCACCCTGTCATATGCTTTCGCTAAATCCACAAAGACACAATGCAACTCCTTCTGACCTTCTCTGTACTTCTCCATCAATGCTCTCAGAGCAAACATCACATCTGTAGTTCTCTTTCCTGGCATGAAACCATACTGCTGATCACTAATCATCACCTCCCTTCTTAACCTAGCTTCGACTACTCTTTCCCATAACTTCATGCTGTGACTGATCAGTTTAATCTCTCTGTAGTTACTACAGCTCTGCACATCGCCCTTATTCTTAAAAATCAGTACCAAAACACTTTTTCTCCATTCCTCAGGCATCCTCTCACTTTCAAAGATTTCATTAAACAATCTAGTTAAAAACTCCACTGCCATTTCACCTAAACACCTGCATGCTTCCACAGGTATGTCATCTGGACCAACAGCCTTTCCGTTCTTCAAGAAAGTACTCTATCTCTTGCTAAAGGAATATGTACAAAGAATAAGTATTGTTAAGCTAAAGTTATTTACAGTAGGTTCAAGAGGATTGTGAAATTCAGTTCAGAAATCAGAAAGCAATTTCTGTTAAACATGAATGAAGCAACATTATCATGTAGATGACTTAGTTTAGCTCTTGGACACTGTACTACAGAAAAATGACAATATTCAAGGTTACCTAATGGCACTTCTGAGCTTGTATATTATTATATACATTGAAGAAACTAACACAAACATCCAATAACTGATTATAATGTAACCTCATCACAGAATGAGAATAGATTGACTTACAAAACATCACCTTCATCATCATCATCCCCCTTTTCCCCATTTTTTTTCTACATGGGGCTGGGCTATCATGTTAACTGTCACCACCTCTCTCGATTCACAGCCACACTCCTGCCTTCTTCAGCACTCATCCCTGACTGTCGCAGATCTTCTTTCACACAATCCATCCACCTCTTTGCTGGATGTCCTCGCTTCCTCTTACCTTCCTCCTGTCTGTCCCAAATCTTCCTCGCCAGATTGTCTTCTGCTTTACTACACATGTGCCCAAACCATCATAATCTGTTCTCTGATCTTTTCTGCAATTGGAGCTACTTTGGCTTCTGCTATTATGTCCTCATTTCTTAATCTGTACCACAGTGTGCATCCTACTACCTTTCTCAGGCACTTCATTTCCATCACCTCTAGCTTCTTCAACTGTTCTGCCTTAACTGCCCAGGTTTCTGTACCATACAATAGTACTGGTCACACCACTGTCTTGTGCACCTTACTTTTCAGCTTCTTTGGCATTCTTCTGTCATAAACTGCACCTAATACTCTATGCCAGTTGGCTGTAGCCCCTCTGATTCTACCTTTGACCTCTTCATTCAGACTACCCTTCTCCTTAACCACCCCTCCCAGATACTTGAAGCTGTTTATCTGTTCCACTGTCTTCCCTTCTATCTCTATTCTCAACTTTATCTGATTTCCCCACATTTCTGCTATTACCACCATCTTATCTGTGCTTAGTTTCACCCCATGTGCCTTCAGATTTGCATTCCATTCTCCTATCCTTTGCCGAAGTTCTAGCTCAGAGTCTGCCTGTACTACCACATCGTCTGCATGCAGCAGTTTTGTTAATCTGTCCCCTCCAACCTGTTTGCTAATGTAGTCCATCACCAGTATAAACAGCAGTGGACTCAGAGCTGTACCCTGGCGTACACCCACTCCTACTGGGAACCCTTGTGTGAGGCCGAACACTCTTCATACTTGAGTCATAGGGTATTTGTACATAGCCTGCACTAATTTTACCAATGTTTCTGGGACTTCAAACCACCGCAGTACTGCCCAAATCAGCTTTCTTGGGACCTTGTCATATGCTTTCTCCAAGTCTAGGAATGCCCAGTTGGACTCTCTCATCTCTAGCTTCTTCTCAAGTATCTGTCTCACTGCAAACATCGGGTCAATTGTGCTGCATCCTGATCTGAAACTGTACTGCTTATTTCCGATCTTACATTCTACTACCCTGCATATCCATTTATCAATCACCCTCTCCAGAACTTTCATGCAATTTGGTAGGAGTTTGATGCCTCTGTAATGCCCACAGTTGTGTATGTCCCCTTTGTTCTTGTACACTGGCATGAGTATGCTTATTCTCCAGTCATCTGGCATATTCCTTTCTCTCCACACTGCTATTAGTACCCTCAAGAGTCATTTCTCCCCTATCTTGCCAAGCATCTTTATCATATCTACTGTGACCTCATTTGAGCCTGCTGCTTTCCCTGACTTCATCTTCCTTAGTGCTGTTCTTACTTCTTCTAAGGTGGGCTCCTCTTCTTCTCTCATTGTAGGCTGTTTCTCAGGCAGTACAGCTTCTGTGGGGTTTTCTTCATTCAGAAGCTGCTGGAAATACTCCTTCCATCTGCCTTTGATGTCCTGTGGATTGGCAAACAGGTTGTTGCTGGCATCCCTTATGAAGGGTGTTTCTTTGTGCCCCTTAATGAGTCACTTTCAAGAAGTTGATAGAGTCCCTTTGATGCCCTGTTCTTTGCTATTGCAAATTCTTTCTTAGCTTCTTTGTTAGCCAACCAGTAGTCCTTCCTAGCCTGGTCAGTCTTTTTTTATCTCCCACTTCTTCCTGCACTCCTTCTTTCTTTTGATGACTTCCTGGACTTCTGCATTCCACCACCAGCTTTCCTTATGTACCTTATTTCCATACCTGGCTCGGCCACATATCTTTTATGTAGTCCTAACACATGCTGTTTTTAGGCGCTGCCACTCTTCTTCAACTCCTATTTCCTCCTCTTCATGGGGTGCTAGAGCCCTGAGTAATTCCTTGAACTGCTGTACTTTCTCTCCAGTCAACTTCCAGGTCTTCAGCCTGGTCTCTGTTGACCTTAGAGCCTTCTCTGACCACTGCTTGCAGCTGATTGTGGCAACTAATGGTTTATGCTGTGGGCCGACTGTTTCACTGGGGATGACTTTGCAATCATGGATTCTACCCCAGTGCCTTTTCCTTACTAGGAGGAAGTCTACCTGAGTTGCATGTTGGCTACTCTTGTATGTGATCTTGTGACTGTCTCTCTTTCTGAACCTTGTGTTGGCTGCTATCAAGCCATTTGCCAGACAGAAGTCTAGAATGGCTTCTCCTTCTTTATTCCTATTGCCCCACCCATGTGGGCCCAAGCAATCCTCATATCCTGTTCTGTCTGTCCCGATATGTACATTCAAGTCACCAATTATCAACACCAATTCATGTTGTAGTGCTTTATCTAGTATGTCCTGCAACTACTGTTTGAATGCACTCTTTTCCTCACTATCACAACCCTGCTGTGGGGCAGGGGCTGAGATTAGGAATACTTCCCTATCATTACACTGGAGTCTGATTGCCATGAGTCTGTCATTAATTATGATGAGATCCCTCACTGCTTTCTGAAGTCTCTCTCTCACCACAATTCCTACACCATTTCTAGCCTGTCCCCCATCTGAGTAGTAGATTATGGATCCCAAGCCAAGTGGCTTTGCTGCACTGCCCTTCCATCTCATCTCTTGGATACATAGGATTTCCAGTCTCCTCTGTATCATCATGTCATCCACTTCCAAGCTGCATCCTATCAGTGAACCTACATAAAATGTAGCAATTCTCAGTACATGTTTGGCAGGTTGGTTGCTTTTACGTCCATATTTTGCTCAGCAGAGCTATCCCAGGTAACCCAGGCTGGGCAGCTAGACACCAGCCAGCCAGAAGCTTATTGACCCAGGGCAGCTAGGCTTTATGGTTGGCACACACTGGCCAATAGGGGCATATATACTCCTCCCACCATTAGCAAGGGTCCCTGGTGTGGGTCAGAGTAGGCCGGGTCCTCAACCCACTTATCACCGGTAACTACCCATGCCCATTTTTAGCACATTAGTCAACATAACCGAATCACCTACAGACATATTTTTATACTGTCGAGTGGCTAGCCCTGCCATGGCATGCAGTCTGTGATTCATGTTCTCCTATCTTGAGGATAATGTGCACCACAGTAGATGCCCAAAGTGGTTGGTCTGTACAACTCTTCCCCCTATAGGGCACCATGTAGAGTCTGTGCTGCTGCTCCTCACAGCTCCATTCATTGGTGAATTTGAGATGGAAACACTCAGCATGTTTTTCGGACATATGAGAAACCCCATGGAGACACAGTGAGAACATGCAAACTCCAAACAGGCATTGGTCGGGGGTCACGATTGAACCTTGTACCCTGTGCATGGGAGGCAAAGACCTTAACCATTAAGGCATCTGATTATAATGTTAGAATTGTCTGATGACAGAAGGAGATAATAAGACTATCTAATC
The DNA here is from genome assembly GCF_019279795.1 of Protopterus annectens. Classification (NCBI taxonomy): domain Eukaryota; kingdom Metazoa; phylum Chordata; order Ceratodontiformes; family Protopteridae; genus Protopterus; species Protopterus annectens. The sequence goes on from NC_056746.1 coordinate 330,619,303, forward strand.
TGCCATTTTACATGCCTCAATTTTTTACATCCCTTCCATTCATACATTCTCTCTTATCCTTTCTTCACCTTTCCCATGCTTTCTTGAATGCCTCTGTGGTTTGCTTTCCACAAGTCATTCTGGTAGTCCATTACTTAGGTCAACTACCTATTCTGTGAAAAAATACTTCTGGAGATCTTCTGAGTAGTTAGTCCATATTATTTCCTGTCCGTACTCCTTACTCCCACCTCTTTCCTTTCTATTCAGAATGAACCCTTCACATTTCCCTTAAATGATCTTGTGCACCAATATTATATCCCCCCCATCTCTTCCAGTCTCAAGTGAAAATGGCTCTAACAATTCTAGTCTCTGAGCATATTTCTTCTCCTCCATCACATGGCTCTTGCTAGTACCCTTCCTCTGGATTCTTTCTAGCATCCTGATGTCCTTTTCCTTGTATGGTCTCCAGAATGATATGCATTGGTCTGGTATGGTGTGGTTTGATCAAGGCAATGTACTTATAGGTTCATAGGTAGTTACTAGGCATGCAGTCTGGAAAACCATTAAGGATCTAGCCCAGATTTCTAATTGCCCCAAGGCACTTTCTGGATAAGTGACTTACTCATGGTCACACACCAGGCAAATTAAATAGGTTCATAGGTTCATAGGTAGGTACTAGGCTATCTGCCCGAAGGTATTTATAAGCCTAGCCAGAATGTGTTGGCTTTCGCCACCCCCTTAGATTAGTTCCCTGTGCCTCTGTCCAGCAGGGCCACTGAATTGATCCCCGAGATAAACTTTCTGTTTCCCATTCACTTGTCAAGATTTCTTTTGAAGAGTGTTAGCAAGGTGCTCTACCTAATGTAGATTGGGATCTTGTTCCAAAGCATGGGAAGTCTCTGGGACAGGAATCTATCCCTCCAGCATGTCTTATTTATTGTTGTGGTGAGGTTGAGATCCCTAGAGCGTGTGGCTCGTGGGGATAAGGTTTTCTTTAGGTGGAGCATGTCCATTAATTCTGGGTTGGACATGGCCTTGTATATCAGGCAGAGATCACCTCTGAGTAGGCGGTATACAACCGAGTACAGCTGTAATTTCTTCAGTCGAGCTGCATAGGGCATCTGTTTGAGGCCAATGATCCTCTTGGTGAGGTACTTCTGAGGCCTTTCCAGCTGTTGCAGGTGTCTTGTAAGGTACATCCCAAATGGGGCGTTGTACTCTATGATGGGTCTGATGAATGATGAGTAGAGGGGCACAATGACATCTTTTGATCTGGATGCGAACCCTTTTGTGATTAGGTGGGCCACGTAGAAGGATTTTCTAACCACTTTGGCAATGTGATGATCAAAGGTGAGATTACTGTCTACTTGGGTCCCCAGATCCCTTATCACGTCTTCCATATTTAGGGGACTACCACCTATGTAGTAGTTTGTGGGTATTTTGTTTTTTCCAAAGGGGATGACTATGCACTTTTTGGCATTTAGCTTGAGGCCATGAATTTGACACCAGGTATCCGTCTCCGTGAGGCCCTTTTGGAGGATGTCTGTGTCAGTCAGAGAGTCAATTATAGCCCCTAGTTTGCAGTCGTCTGCAAACTTGGTCAGCCATAGTCCTCCTGTGCTTGCCTGTACCTCTGAGAAGTATATGCCAGACAGGAGTGGTCCCAGGACTGAGCCCTGGGGAACTCCACTTGTAACCGATTTAGAGTCGGACCTAGCTCCCGCAACTCTCACCATGTGGGTTCTGTCCATGAGCCAGTTGGCAACCCATCTTGTGACGTAGGGATTTATGTTCAGGCTGGTGAGCTTGTCTATAATACCAGAATGGGGAATGGTGTTGAAGGCCTTTGCAAGGTGTAGGTAGGCTGTGTGTACCACTTTTCCCTCATCTATAGCCTTGGTAACTGTCTCAAAGAAGTTCACCAGGTTTAGGAGGCATGATCTGCCCTTAACAAAGCCGAACTAGGTAGGGTCTAGTGTTTGAAGGTTCCCAATGTCTCTGTTAATGAGTTCCATGATGATGCACTAAGCTAGTCAGGCTTATAGGGCGATAGTTCCCGGGGTCTGTTGTGGCTCCACCTTTGTGGAGTGGAATAACCGCTGCTGTGTGCCACTCTATGGGTACGTAGCCTGTGGAGAGGCTGAGTTTGAACAGTGTGTTTAGGTGAGGGGTTAGTTCGTCTTTGAGCTCGTGTAGGACGCAGCCTGGGACACTGTCCGGTCCCATTGATGCTGTGTTTTTGGCTTTGGAGAGGGCTGTTTTAACCTGAGTGTCTGTGATTTCAGGGACTCTACATTATTCTGGTATGGTTATGGGCCCTCTTGGGGGTGAGAGGGGGTGAAGTTTGTGCTGAACTTGTCTGCCAGGATATTAGCGATATCGGTTGGTTCAGTGTATTTTATGCCATTCTGCACTAACTCCGAGCAGATCTGAGCATTGCCGCTTAGATTCTTGACAAAGCTAAATAATGCCTTGTGGTTATATTTGGAGTCCTTGGCAATTTTTCTTTCAAAGCTCGCCTTGGATGATTTTATGAGGGATCAAAGTTTCTTGCTGATACTGATCAGGGATGTCTTCCCTTCTTGGGATTTTACTCTTTTCTGTACTAGTTTCCTCCTTTTATTGTGTAGCTTGTTTATGGCAGGAGTCCACCAGACTGGTTTCCTTTTCTTAGAGGAGTGAGTCTTGGTTTTGCTTGGGATGGCATGATCCATGCATTCTTGTAGGTGCCCGTAGAATGCATTAGTGAAGGATTTTGCAGCTTGGACAGTGTTATCCTTCAGCATGGGGGCTTTAAAACTTTCCACCTCAGTCTTAAGTAACGTGAAGTTTGCTTTTGAAAAGTTTTTCACGGTGTTTTTTTTGTCTGGGGGTGGGGGTGGAATGTGGATATCCAGAGTGATTTGTTTATGGTCAGATCTAACCAGCGAGGGATTGACCTCCGGTGTGGAACACCGGTCGCCTATGTTGGTGATGACCAAGTCCAATATGTTGTCACCTCTGGTGGGTGTGTTGACCAGTTGAACCAGGGAGTTTGAGTTCATAAATTCTAGGAAATGTTGGGCAAGGGAGTTAGTACTTGAGTAGTTCTCCCAGTTAATATTTGGGTAATTGAAATCACCCAATATTAGGGTGTTTGGTAGGACCTTTCTGTTTCCCAGTGTTTCCAGAAATGTGGAATGGGGGTCCTGGGACATGGTGGGTGATCTATAGCAAGCTACAATTTGAATTGCAGTTTTGCCCATTGTTAGTTGCACGTGGATGATCTCTGAAGCATCATGCTGTGCCACTAACCTGGAGGTGTGGGTATCCTTGATGAATATGGATACGCCCCCGCCTTTTGTATTTCGGTTTGGGTTCTGTGGCCGAAATGTATGGTATGAGTTGTAGCCTGGTAGTGCTGGGATGCTCTCTGGAGCCTTAAACCAGGTTTCTGTTACTGCACATATATCGATTTTCTCCATACTGAGGAATGCCTCGAGTGCGTGCATTTTGAGGTTCAGACTTCTGGCATTGAGTAGCATTACCCTCAGTTTTTTGTTACTTGTGCTATTTATGGCGGTGGGTTTGTCTTTTGAGCCTTGCCTAAAAAAGGCACTATGGGGGTGGCAAGAGCCTTGGCCAGTATTCGAAAGCCTAAGGGTGACAGGTGCAAGCCGTCTCTAGCGAAGCAGCGTCGCTTGTCGAGCATGTCGTCCCAGGTGGACAGACACTGGATCCCCTTTGAATGACACCAGAAACTTAGCCAATTGTTGAAATTGAGATTTTTTTCTTTATACCGTGGTATCATTCTTGGTGAGGGCAGGATGCTACTCAGGGTCAGGGTCATACCGGCCTGGGCTACATGATCAGTGAGCTCTTCCATGTCTCTTTTCATGTAGTCCAGAGAAGTACGGCTCAGGTCATTCACACCAATGTGGACAATGACAGAGTCATATTTGTACTTGTTCTCTAGTGACCTGAGTGCTTGTGTTATGTGGCGGATCCTGGCGCCCGACAGGCAGCTAACAGTAATTTTCTCCTTATTCAGCTTAGTGAGTGGGACATCAGTGTGCCTGACTATAGAGTCACCTATTACTAGTATGTTGGGTATGTTATTTTGCCTTAAGGGCTGTGATTGCATGGCACACTGGTTTTGTGAAGTATGTGTTTCATGATTTGTGTTGGGAGGTGGAGGTTGCTTGGATGTTTGCTTTGGAGGTCTCTGTTGGCTTTGCAGATTTTTATTTAGTGCCTCTGAGTATGTTTTCATGTATTTATGTGTGTTTTTTTCCAGTGCTGCTTTAATGGGTTTATGTGAGACCTGGTGGTGTGATGCAAGTATTTCCCTTCTCCTCTTGACTGTCTGATCCAGTCTTGGGTTGAGAGAGCTTAGCCTCCAGTTTGGCTATATAATTGCATCTCTCACATGTATTAGTGTTTGGTGGTAGGAGAAGGGGGTTGTCTGTGTACATGAGGCAGTTGTAACATTGCCTCAAAATGCCCAGATTCACCAGTTGGACTGGAGAGTACACCTGACACTGCCCTTTGGACATGCCTGGTTAGGTACAGTGAACTGTTTTACTGGATGGCTGGTAAGGCCGAATAGAGAACCTTGTTCTTCTGTACCGTACAGGAGGGTCTAGTGCTAGGGTTTATAAGTGCTTGCTATAAGTTTTGAGGAAGTGCCAGGCTGAGAAAAAAGTGGCTTGAGTGGTTAAGTTGAAAGTTTGTCTAGTTCCAAGGGGAAAAATTGAAGAGGAGACTTTGTGGAGCTGGGAATAGTTTAACCCTAGCTAACCGGTGCTGCCCGGCATGCAAAACCGGGCAAATTAAAATATTTTAACCCTGTATCCTTGGCACTAAAAGCAGCTCATTAACAAGTCAGAGCTTTAGTCTGCTGCATTAACTGCCAGACTGGAATGTATCCCCTTAAGGCTACACTTCAGCATTCTATTGCTCTACAACTGCCTTCTCACTCTGCCATCAGTAGTCAAATTACTCAAAAGTGATCAACACCCCAGATCCTTTTCCCTCTCTGTTTCTTAGCTGACCATGGTTGTTGTGGCCTAAGTGCAGTAGTTTTGCACTTACTTACATTGAACATCAGCTACCACCTTTCTGCCTGACTTTTCAGCTTTTCCATATCCTTTGCTAAACTAACCCCCACCCCCCATCATCATCCAGTGCTGTGCCTGTCTCTGTGTCTTCAGCAAACAGAATAGTCCTGCTCTGTATTCCCTCAGATATGTCTGAGGCAAACTCACTGGAGCACTGAACCCAGGATGGACCATGTGGTATTGTGTAAGTTTTTCCCAATTCCTGACTTTGTCCCTATCACCATACTTCCCTGTGTCCTATCATTCCTCCTTACAGCTGTCCAGTTCCTTAGTCTTGCTTCTATTCCCAATCCTAACAATTTTTCTATCAGCCTCCTGTGTGGGATAGAGTTAAAGGCCCTGCTGAAGTCGTGGTAGACTATGTTTACTTGTACTCCCCTGTCAAATTTACTTCCGTAGTTATAAAACTGGATCAGGTTTGACTGGCCATGAAACCATGTCAGTCAAACCCCTGGAGGCTGTTGATTTCTAGAAATGCTGATAGCCATCCCCTGAGGGTTTTCTTTTTGACTTTCACTGCCACAATTGTTAAGCTAACAGACCTGCAGTTCCTGGATTTTTTCTGCTTTCCCTCCTTGAACAAAAGTATCATAACAGCTGTCTTCCAGTTTTCTGGCACTTTCTCACTAACCCATGATCTATTAAAGATCTCCATCAGGGGATCTGCCAAAACATTGGACAGATTTCGGAGACCTGTAGGATGCAGCCCATTTGGTCATTGTGTTTTAACCTCCCAAATAGCAGACAGTTCCCTCCGAGCCTTATCCATCTGTCCTGATATCTTTATATAGGGATGTGTAGATCACTTTTGTACAGTACACACACTCCTCAGTGACAACACATTATTTCCCATTTTAGATTACACCCATTAAGTACATTATTTGGGAGAATGGCAATTTATTTTCCAGGAAGTCAATAGATGATATAGCTTATGTAGTACTGGAACACATATCCTAGATATGGACAGGCTCACATTCACTGTCAAATGTTTCACTAGTTAGTAGGGTAAGTTCTGAAGAGTTTTTATTTCATTTTATCCATCAGGTAACTGAGTAAGCCCACTGGACACGTCTTCCTTTTTCAGAGAGGATATGGAGCACTGTTTGGTTAAGTGACTTGCTCTGAGTCACACACTAGGTAAGTATAGATACAAGGAATCAAGCCCTGTACCCTTAACTACAGGAAGCAGTTCATTAACATTTCAGAGCTTTAATTCTCTATGCTACCTGCCAAGACTGTAAATCTTTTTAATTTTCTAAATCTTTGCAATTTTTCCCAGTTCTGGCACTGGTTCTTGGTTTAGAGGCACATTATGTTCACTGTTCATCACATCCATTTCTTTTGCAAAATCAGAGAATGAGGCAGGACTGGAAATTGACTCATGCTGCTAATTTGACACATTAACCCACCGTTATCTCACCTGACCCCACCACCAAACTCCTTGGAATTACTATTGACAATCAACTAAAGTTTGACACTCACATAAATTCTACAATTAAATCTACTAACAAAAAACTTGGATCCCTTTATCGCATTAAACCTTTCCTGACACCAGTAGCCAGAGCCACAATAGCTAGAACCCATTTAATCTCTACCCTGTTATATGCTTCCCCCATATATACCAATCTTTCTAAAATAATCTTAACAATCTTACTAGATCATACAATAATATTGCTAGATTTGCTACCAACTCTCCTTACATGTCCCACCACTGTCAGAATCTAAAACAGCTAGGATGGCTTGAATTACCGCTACTACTACAATTTAACCAACTTATAATCGCCCACAAAGCCCTACACCAACCCAATAACACCCCAATTCTCTCTACCCTTATAAGACCTTATAATAATTTGAAGAATCTGCGCTCTGCCAACAAAATGTTGATACACACTTCCTTCTCTAATAACTTAGCAGGTGATTTGTTATTCTCAAACTCAGTTGGTAAAATATGGAATCAATTACCAAATGACCTCACTACCCTTACCTCTCTCCCACTATTTAAAACTAACCTAAAAATTTTCCTCTCCAATCACTGGTTATGCTCTTGTAACAACCCTGACTAACCATTTGTTTTTTCTCTAACTACCTGTCACCAATCAAAATATTATTCTCTACCATAAATCTCTACTTCTAACCATTCCTTATAACTAACCCTTCTCATTCTTTGCACTCTCCTCCCTGAGTATTACTTCTTATCTGTAACTCTATTAGCCATTTTTTTCTGTCTTATTCTAATTTTTGGTAAATGCAGAGGTATTACGCCATATTCATGTTATTGCCAAACTTTTTCCTTTCAATGTTCAAAATGTTGTTTTAAAATGTCTGTTCTATAAATGTAAAATCTAAATGTTATTGAATGTTTTTGTATGTCTCTATGATGCTGTGTAACTGGAGCTTTTCTCCCCAGGCCTCCACTGAAAATGGACATGTATCCAGTTGGACTAGCCCAGTAAACAAATGTAAAATAAAATAAAATAAAAATATTTACCTGTAGAATCCAGTTGTCAATATGCAGAGCAGGTGCATCCTTAGCCCGGAATGATTTAAGTCTTAACTGCTCAGAATGTCTCCTATAAGAAAACCCTGGATCATTCTCTTTTTTAAGAGCAATGTTTATAACAGCAGAAACAATTATTGAGCAACATACTATGCAGTCTGTATACATGGTGCAGGTTCAGAATATACACTGGTTGCTAGTACATCATCAAAAATCTATCGCTGATACATTTTAAGCAGATCCTATTTTTTAGACAACCAGCGTTTCTATTACTCATTTATGCACACACACACACACACACACACACACACACACACACACACACACACACACACACACACACACACATATATATATATATATATATGTATATATATATATATATATATATATATATATATATATATATATGTATCTATATATATATATATATATATATATATATATATATATATATATATATATATATATATATATATATATATATATATATATATATATATATATATATATATATATATATATATATATATATATATATATACATATATATATATATATATATATATGGGATACATGCAGATGTTCGAAGTTTCACTTCTTCTAACCCACTTCACCGAGTCCACTTGTTCGAAGCAGTGAAACTTGAACATTGACTTCGGCAGTCACACTACAGTGCAGAATGGGAATATTCCCTTTTCCCCACTGTAATGCAATCTTGGAGTTGGTATATTTAAGTGGGGGGGGGGGTGCAGCAGGGCTTGCCCCCTCCAAAAACATATTTTAGTGGGGTTTTTTTTTTGGGGCGCCAGGGGAACTAGACCAGTGAAAGTGCACTTTCATTGAAGTGAATGTTCGCTGAAGTGTGGGTCTCCTGCTCTATTTCGAAGAAGTGTTCTTTCACTGTAGAGCAGTAGACCCATATATATATATATATATATATATATATATATATATATATATATATATATATATAGGTTCCATACTCTAGATCAAATTTTCACTAATTTGAAATAGTGCATGGAATGCTCACTGCAGTGAAAGTTCACTTAATCAAAAGTGCACTTACGCGAAGTTCAGTACAATGAATGGGTGTTGTACTGATCTTCCGTGCAGTACTCACGGACCTTAGGGTTCGGGCACTGGTCATAGTAAGAGGATAGCCCGGCTAACCCCTTACTAGGACCCATGCCCTAACCCTAAGGTCCGTGATGATTGCAGCGCAGTGAAGGACATAGCAATGTCCTCCGCTATGGTGCGATAGTCACGAACCTTAGGTTTAGGGCATGGGTTAGGGTAAGGGGATAGCTATAGTAACTATCCCCTTACCCTAACCTGTGCCCTAACCCTAAGGTCTGTGACTATCACACCATAGTGGAGGACATAGCTTGTTTTTTATGTCCTCCACTGTGCTGCAGTGTTTTTGGTGAAGTGCACTTATGCAAAAGTTCACTTTTGTTAAAGTGAACTTTCGCAGAAGTGAGGCTTCCTATTACAAGTTCGAAGTAGTGAACTTTCGTTCTTGTAATAGGAATCCATATATATCTATATATATATATATATATATATATATATATATATATGTATATATATATATATATATATATATATATATATATATATATGTGTATATATATATATATATATATATATCTATAGAGATAGAGAGAGTGAGAGAGAGAGAGAGAGAGAAAGATACACAGACAGACACACACACACACACACACACACACACACACACACACATATATATATATATATATATATATAGATAGATAGATAGATATATGGATCTACTTCATAAAGTCGACTTCCCACAACATCAAACGTTATACAATTGAGACAAAATCATCGTAACTTCATATAAGCAAAACTGCATATTAGCGAATCTTGAAAACTCGAAAAACCATTTGTGCATGTCAGACAGCATTCTTATATCTGTTCTAGTAGATGAGTGGTGGGAGCGGTAAGGAGCCAGTCATCCAAATATGGAAACACCCAGAATCTGTGCAGTCTCAGGTGAGCTGCTACTGCTGCCATACACTTGGTGAAGACCCAGGGAGCTGTGGTGAGACAGAAGGGCAGAGCTCTGAACTGATAATGACTGGCTCCCAGCCAGAAGGGGAGGAACCTCCTGGAGTGCTTCTCCATTTTTATGTGGTAATACGCTGGAGGTCTACAGAGCACATCCAATCATGGAGAAGGAGAGAATAGACTGAACCATGACCATTGGGAATTTTGTCTTCTAAACAAACTTGTTCAGAATGTTGAGATCCAAAATTGGTCTCTAGGCCCCTGTCTTTTTTGGCACCAAAAAGAATCTTGAGAAAAATCCGGATCTTATCTGGTCTGGTGGGACTTCTTGCATGACTCTTTTTTTCTAGAAGCTTTTGAATTTCTAGAGCTGCCTGATCCCTCTGATTGGGTGGAGCATTGGGAATTCTTCCTATTCTTGTTTTCAGAGTGAGAACTAAAGGAATGTAGCATCCTCTGTTAATGATCCTTAGCAATCAAGCATATGTGGTTATTTCTTGCCGGGCTAGTGGGTGCAAGGATAGCCTTCCCCTGACTGCCTCCAGAGGCAAGCAATCAGGCCTCCCTTCGGGAGCGCTGGTAGGGTTTCCCTGAGAAAGAGTCTCTGGAACCCTGATTTTGCGGGCCACCTCTGCCACAAGGTCACCATTATAGCTCCCCACTCTGCCCCAAGGGAAGACAGTACCATGTGTGTCCTGGAAATTCCCTTTGGTTTTCTTGAATTCCATTTTTCAGCTTATCTGGTTCCTGGAATAAGAGTGTTGGGGAGTGGAGAAACATACATCCATGGCAGATAGGATTTTTCCATCCTCTACACACCTGGTCAAGGTATCTTTGATTTTGGGACCAAAAAGGGAAGATCACTCAAACAGGGCATTGATGAATGAAGACTTAAATGGTTCCACAAATTCACACAAGCTCATCCAGGCATGCCTCCTTATGGCTACTCCAGAACCCACTGCCCTAGTCATCCCTTTGGCTGCATGCGCAATAAGCCTTATGGATAAGTTAGAGATAGACTCCAGGATGGAAAGCTGGGAGGCTACTTTACCCTGTCCTGAACCTCATCAGACACAGCTCTTGCAGGGTGTATCTGAGAGCTTCTTGATCAGACCCCTCTGAAGTCTAGTGAAGTGTGCCATGAAATTCAACAACCATAAGGCAAATGTCGACGAAATGTAGACCAACTTCCCAAACCTGTCCATCACCCTGGACTCTCAGTTAGGGGGATGAACAGTGGAACTCTCTTCTGCTAGTTCATTCTTCATGGCTGCTGCCACCACCGTGGCATCTACTACTAAACCTGTGGCCCAATGCTGATGGCCCTCTGGAGCTGAAAGGATTTTTATCTGGTCTCCTGGTGATTGACTGTATGGAATCAGGGGCCTTCCATGCCTGCTGTGTGATCAACTTAATAAGATCATCAGCAGCGGGGTCACCCAAGAGGTAGATGGGTGAGCACAGAAAGCTTGCAGTACACAGACTCCTCTGAGGATGGGTCTTGGAGCTTCCAGCCACCCCTCTGCTTTAATAGTTCAAGAATGTCTCCAAAGGAGATGTCTTCTGGGGGGGTGACTGGGGGAACCCTCCCTGTCATCGAAGTCCGTGTCCTCTATGACAGATTCCTCTGGGGAATCAAGGTGTTTCCTCTTACATGACCTCCTCCAGGGCATCTCCTTAGTGGGAAATTCTGTGCAGGACTCAGAAGAGGTAAGGCCTTGTACAGGGGTGTCCTGCAGCTTCTATGTTCGCTGTCTGGACGTGGAGGTTAGTGGAAGCTCTGGGGCAGAGGGAATTCTGGGAAAATGTTCCATTGGGGAAGTAACTGGTTGAGAAACTGCAGAGGCCAAGGCCCTCTCCATGACCTAAAAGGCAGACCCCACTGAAGAGGGATGGGAGCCCAGAACCGGGAAGGGCAACCTCAAAACCATGGTCCCACCCTGCACTAAGGAACCACCATCAAGGTCAAAGTCAAGGAAGAGCCCATGAACGAGGCAGCAGAGCTATGACCATGGATGTCCATTGGTTCTGAAGGAGCCGAGGAACTCAGGGCAGACACTGGGGCTGAAGGCATAAGAGCTGTCAACATTAGAAGAGCAGGAAGCAGGGAAATCGGAGTTGTGGTCTATAAAGCATTAGTGGACAATAGAGGGGGTACATCTGGTGGAGTCCTTGGAGGAAAAAGCCCCATCTCCAGAAGGGAGTGAAACCTGGGAAGAGGTTGAAAGACCCCCTCGCCACAAGGAGTTAATCCACCAACCTCACAATGTCAACTTCCATCAGACTCCTAGAGGAACAGACAGAAAAGGCTGAAGGGGATTCTGGCCTCTCTAAAAAGGGGCTTGGAAGTTGTCCCACAAAGGGATCTATTGAGGGGGAATACTTAGTTCTGGGAGCTGAAAGAAATCATGGCTCCAATAGTCCTGGCAGTGCTGTGAAAGGGACCAGTTCCAAATATACTGTTCATACCATAGCCATCACAGAGGAAGGTGAGGTGATATGCCTGGGCTATAGGGTGCACCAGCACTGAGATACTCTTAACCAAAACCACAAACAGGTAGACCAAATGTAAGGCAAAAAGAATATACCAGTACAACCAAGTACGACCAGTCAGCAGTTCTCCACAATAGTTTTATTATAAATGTCCAAAATAGTTTAAGCATTTTCATCAGGAATACATCAGTGACTTCATCAGAAACTTGATGAAGTCATTGATGTATTCCTGACGAAAGCGCTTAAACTATTTTGGACATTTATAATAAAACTATCATGGAGAACTGCTGACTGGTCATACTTGGTTGTACTGGTATATTCTTTTTGCCTCAGATTTGGTCTAACTGAGATACTCTTCTACTTAGCATGTTCAGTCTTGGAGGAAGGTGAAGTGAAAGATGAAGGAGAAGACACATCCAGTTTTGAAGTTCTAGGCTGACTGAACAAAAGTCTCATCAAACATGTTTTAATCAGACCTTTTACAATAACCTTATTTTTCCTCTCTGTGAAGCCCTGGTGACTAAATGCTTGACAGATATCACATTCTTGTTGTAAATGTATTGGGTCCAAGCAGTAAATGCAAGAGGAATGCCCTTCAGAATCTGTCTTTTTTTTCCACAACCAGAACATTGTTTAAAGCCAGTTGTACCTTTACTTTTATCTGCCATGTTGATTGATAAAAAGGGAATCAATGGCAGAAGACACTCACACTAGATATACATGCACACAGAAAGAGAAAGAGAAGGGCTACCGACAATGGTAGGCCAGAACTACCAGAGGTAGGGGCAAAAGAGATAGTGCTACTAGTGATGGTAGGACAGATACCACAAGGTAAAAGGGAGAAAAGAACAGTGCACTCACTCGATAAAGAAAATGATTAAAGTTTAACAGAAAAACTACCAGTAGTCAAGAACACTGAGGTGACAAGAAGAGTTAGATATAAGTGAACTTAACTGGGTAGGTGAAAAAAAGGTTAAAAAAAAATTCAAATATTGATAGAAGAAAATAATGAAATTACACTTAGCTCAAGAATGTTCCGTTGATGCATCCTTATGAGAAGAGCAGCAAATGAGATTTGAGGTAATCTAGAGAGGGGCATTCTGGGTAGGGACTTAGCTCAAGAGTTTTTGGTTCACACGAGCTGTTATAATGGCTGAGCAGGTTCCAAGAGTTGGAACCGAGATCCATTCATCAAGGATAAATGAAGATTGACAACATCAGATGTATAGTTCCTCCTCCAGTGTATGGTTCATAGCCAGTTCTAATTTTAGTGTATATTGTTGGAGTTCTGAACACTCCTAAAATATATGTCTCTAAGACAGACTTTATGATTTATTATACCTCCAACATAATTCATGTGTCTTTGAGAACATTTACTCAATTCTAACTGGTATATAAAAATACCTACTATTTTTGGCAAGATCTTTGCCACTATTTTAGTTACAATTGCCATGAAGATTTTATAATCATGGTTTAAAATTAAAATAGGTCTACAAGATCCAGAGTCAGTCTGGTCTTACCTTTCCTATGGTATAACTACTATTGCTGCTTTATTCCAAGAGGGCAGCATGTACATACCCCATTAAAATACTCTTGAATACCTGTTATCAGATTTTTTAAACACCTTTATTGAATTATCACTTGTGACACAGAGAAACTTACATTTATATAAAAGTAAACAAATCATATTAACAACTTCAAACTCACACATCACTTAAATTCTTCCGGACAACATAATCAGTCCAACATTACATAAATTGTTCAGTTCTTGCTTTTTCTTAAGCCTCATTCCTCCTCCAAAACATTTTTTACATGTATTGTTCCCACAATTTCCATTTTTTCTATGTAATTTGCTCCTATCCTTTTTTAAAGATCCCACCTCCTGTTCATTTACCTCTATTACAATAGTCAGTATTTCAAGTATGGTTGATTTAGACTTTGATTTCCATTTCCTAGTAATTGCTTTTTGGCAGCCACCAGAATTAAACTTAATAAGGTCTTAGTATGTCTAGGCAAGTCAGATCCTGTATTCCAGCTCCAAAAATCATTTCCTTAATTACACTCATTTGCTCGCCTAGTATTCCTGACACAAAACTCTAAAGAGAATTTTTAAAATCTGCCAACTCATTACACTCTGAAAACATATGCTCACAGGTACCTCCTTCTTCCCAATCACACCTCCAATATTTGCCATCTACCTGAGGAAAAATACTTTGGAGTCTGCTTGGGGCATACAAGTACCTACACAAATACTTCCAAGCAAAAATCCTAAATCTTCCAGACCTTGTTGCACATTTCATAGCCATACATATGTCTTCACAATTGTTTCTTTGTGAATTGCTTATCTAATCCCACTTCCCAATCTTTTCTAACCTCCTCTGATTGATTCCTATAGTTATCATGGAATGTTTTATATGCTCTACTAATTATCCTTTTTTTAATAGCAGATTCTGTCCCAGATTCAACTAAAAATACAACCAGATGCAGGTCTTTCACTTAGGATTCCCATATCACTTTGTCTTTGCTTGTACTGTAATATCAATCCCTGGTAGGGAAGGCAATCTCTAGCCTGCAGTCCAAATGTCTTCTGAGCTGCTTTACATTCTATTACCTTTCCCTCTCTAATTATTTGTTCCCAGTACTTTAGTTCCTTTGACAGCTTCCACCAGTAAGTTCCACCCCACCTTGCCTATTCTCTTTATCCATAATTGCACTCATCCCAATTGATAAAATCTCCTTTCTTCGTTCTCATGTTGGCTTGCTTTTTAGACTACTTTCTGCTACTCTACGAATATAATATTCTGTATGGCTGTTGTTGTTCTCCTTAAGGATTTGCATCCAAAATCCCACTCTCTCCTTATTTCTTCAATTTCCCTTGGCTCATCACCATCACTTTCTACTTCATATTGTAGGTTTCTGCTTGTGTATGTATAAGAGCTTTAACTGTAAAATATCCCTTCACAATTGTAATACTAAATCACTTTGTTCTATTAGAAGAATCAGCTTATCTCAATTGACTCTTGCCCTCATCCCTCCCAGGTAAAATCCTTCAACTCTTTATTGATTACTATTCACAATTTCACCTCTGATTGATAAATATGCCTGACCTGTGTATAAAATTAAAGGGACTAAAACATTTTTACTGCTTGCAGTTTGCTATCTATATCCATGGGCAAGTACTTCCAGATTCTCAGTTTATGTATTATCTTTTGTTTATTCTCTTTTTAGATATCCTTAGCTGCCATAACAGAATCCTTTTTAAACCATACTCCTAAATACTTCATTTAATCATGTCTCCATAAATATTGGTATTGCTGAACTAGTTCATGTATAGGTATATGGTTTACAGCTATAGCCTTTGTTTTATCTTCATTAATTTTATAACCTGAAAAAACATGGAACTGCTTCAGAATATTTCACAACACTGATATGTCCTTTCCTGTTTTATCAGGTACAAAATAATGTCATCTTCAAATAAAGCCAGCTTTCTTGATTGCCACATCAGTTATATCCTTGAATTTCTGTGTCCCTTATTTTTGCCAATGGTTCTAAATATAACTCAAATAACAAAGGGGAATGAGAATACCCAGCCTGGTTCCTTTGTTCAGGCATAACTTTTCAAAGAGGAACCATCCCACTTTGATTTTCATCTCCAGTCCCTCAGATGTCCTCCTCATTAACCTTATTACTGTATCAGAGAATGCAAATGCTTCCATTGCCCTACTTATATAATCCCAGCTTACTTTGTTGAATGCTTTATCTACATCAAGATCAACCAACAACAGTGGTATTTTCTTACATTCTGCTTTATTCTGGATCATTATTGTTCTATTAATGTTGTCAAATGTTTGCCTCCTCTTCAAAACCACACAGATCCATATCTATCCACTTTGGTAATACAGTTGCTATTCTTTTAGCCATTGTAGACATAAACAGTTTATAATCATGGTTTAAATTTGAAATGGGCCTCTGTGAAGCTGGATCTGATGGGTCTTTACCATCTTTAGTTACTGAAGCCACCTCAGATTTTTTCCCAGGATGTTGTTTCTTCCCCTCCTTTTAAATACTGTTAAACAAACCCTTCCAGATCTTTAGCACTTTCCTCCCACCTAGCTTCCAAACCTCTACCAAAATATCATCTATTCCTGGAGACTTTCCAGGAGATTGATTATACATCGCCATTTGTATCTCATCTCCTTCTATATTAACTGATGATTGTTCAGCCTCTCTTCCATTAATATTTCCATTTGTGCTCCTTCTTGATTTCCGCATTTCTCTGCTTTATACAGTTTTTCACAATATTTCCCAAATATCAATAATACCTCCACTGGATCTCTTGTTATTTTTATCATTATTTTTCTTCTTATAGGTTCCCTAAGTTTGCCAATAACCCTTTCTACTTTCCTGCAGATTGATTGTAAGTCATCATTTTTATCTCATCTCTTCCTATCTTAACTGTTAATTGTTGAACCTCATCTACCTCTAACCTTGTCATTTTTAGGTCTTCCATAAATACTCCCATTTGTGCTTTTTCTTGATTTCCCCATTTCTCAACTTTATAAAAAATTTCCAAAATATCTCTAATAATCTACAGACTGTCTAGTTATTTTTCTTTTTATAAGCTCCCTATGCTTAGCAACAACCCTTTCTACTTTCTGTTGCCTAAGTCAATGTGCTAAAGTTTTCTTGCTCTGGAGTTATTATAAAAAAAACTGCTTAACAGTAATCTTTTTAAACTCATGCATATTATCCAGGTACTCCCTCATTTTCTCTTTAGCACACTGCAGTTGCATCTCTTCTGCTTCTGTGAGATTTCCCCCATTCTGCAATACTTTAAACTTGGTCAGCCCCTCTAAATAATGCTTGACACTTCTTAATCATGTCTCTTTTTCTTTTATTTCTAGTCTGTTTTTAAACTCCACTTTTATTTTATTCCACTCACTACCTATAACTTCTGGAGTACTTTCTATCTTGCCTAATAACTCCTGAATAATTTCCTCTCTTTTTAACATATAAGTGGGGAAGGGCCAGCATCTAATTTTTACTTCATGACCCTACATTTTTATTTTAGTTATTATTAGCACATAGTCTGAAATAGTTATTGGATGTGTGTCAAAGCTCTCAATTAAATGCACATGTTCCTGTGAAATATTTATGTCTAGTCTAGCCCAGTTATTGCACTCTGGGGAATAATGTGCACATTCTTTCCGAGTTCCTACTACTGAATTCATATCTTCTATAACAAATTTTTTCACTAATTTCTTCAGAAATCAACCCTGTTTTGCTATATTGTCCCTTCTAGACTCCAGATACACCCTTATTGTTGTAAATCAAACTGCAATCCCTACCTGTAAGTAATATTCCCTGCTGAAAATGTATTATTTCTCTCAAAATCATCTTTAGCACCATAATAGTAGTTTTAGGCAGAATATAAATATGTGCCAGAGTAATCCTCATCCATTGCCAGTGGCTCCTTACTACCAAAAATCTAACATTTTTATTTTTTCCCTCTTCTTTCAGTATTGGAGCTCTCCAGTAATTAATATGTATTCCTCTTTTCCTTTCTCCCTAATATACTGCTGAGTATTTATCCTGAAATCCTTTCTTTATCAAATTCACATGATCATTTATTTCCAAATGTGTCTCCTGTAGCATTGTTGTTTGAACTCTGCATTTAGTAATATAATTAAATATTTTTTTTCTCTCTACCTGTGAGACCATTCACATTCCAGGATAATATAGAAAGTGCTGCCATTATGATAATAAGTCATTATTCCCCATATTATGTACATGACAGCTTTTTTAAATGACTGTTTCTAGCTTATGTTTAGCATGTTGATCCTTTATGCAGTTTTTTCTTATCATCTCCAGTTAAACCTATGTCACAGTTTACAATATTTTTTGTTTAATGAAAGCCATCAAAAACTCACACCCATGGAACACCCACATAACCTGCTAACTTAATACAATAATGTGTACATATTCAAATAATGAAGTTTGATCCTCCTAATAGGAACAATTGTCCCAAATATACAGCTAAAAACACAGGGATTAACTAACCTAAAGTTGAGGCTATCCATGTTAAGACACATATTACTGTCTGTGTTCCTACTTACACTAATTGGTGTTTTTATCGTTATTTCTTTTCCAGATGTGAAAAACTCCTGGCATGCTTTCAGAAAACATTAACTTTTAGCCTTGAACAAATGGTGCTTTGCCATTTTTTTATTACTCTCTAATCAGCTTGTCTCCATGGAAATGTAAGAAAAAATGTAACCCTCAGCTGCAAGCTTCTAAAGACAAGCCAAATAATTTATTGCTAAAGGAAAACTTTTCATTACATTCAGTGTTCTCCTACTAACATATTTCCATGTAAAACTTGTTATTAGATTAAGCCAAGGGTCTTAATACAGACATTCACCTTTGCAAAAGTAAAAGAAAGAACACATATCAGCTCTCCATATGTTATGGTCTGTATACCTTTTCACTCATTCTCCCACCTCAGCAGACCAAGATTACAATCTATTAATTTAAATATGCTTTTGTCTAGCTTTTTTTTTCTCTTTTTGATTTGTAATGCCTACATTTATTAATACTAAAAAAGAAAAAAGGCATCTGTTTACTTTAGTATCTTTATCACATACACCAGTAGCTAAAACTTCATTATAAAACATGCAATTTATATCATAAAAAGTTTTAAAGAAATACTGTTAAGAACAGAAACTGTTTAATTTACAGTTACATTTTTCCTTCCTCTTCCCTTCCCCTTAGTGGCATTTCAAACATTCCTGACATGAAGTGAGACAAATGACTTCCAGATCTTCATAAGTTTAACAATGTCAATGAAGGTCCATTTCTTCCACTTTTCCTTGTTCAGCCATATTTCACAAATGCAGTTGATGCTTTGTAATCTCACATTTATTCATAAATGCTCATGTTGCCTGTCTTCATTTTGATCATCTCCATCTCCCAACTCCAGAATATGGTTCAATTCCAAGGTATTCCCAATTCTTCTAGTCAACTTCTGTGCTTTTATCTGTCTCTCAAGCACTTTCCTTTGAAACAATGGAAAAGGTTTCACTAGTAAAGTCCTTCTGTGTGCTTTATTATCAGAAGAATGAGAAGCAGAGTCCTCTTTTGCTTGATGGCTCACGTTTTATTGGACAAACTTTTGTATTTCCTCCTTAGTCTGTTCTGCATCAAAAGAATGACTTTGATCCTACAGGAAAAAATATTCTGAAAACAACTGGATACAACAGCTTGAATTTCATAGCTGTCTCTCAACATTCCCTGATTTCTGGGATAAATTTATTTCTCATCTGTCTGGTGTACACTGAATAATCATTTTCTACGAACACTCTACTGTCTCTAACTTTTAAAACTTTGCCCTTTTGCATTCTTTTGTGAGGATTATCTTGTTCTGCTGGTAGGATTGTATCATTACTAATATAGGTCTTAGCTGCTTTCTCATGGCCAGGTTTGGAGCATACGCAGATCCATCTGTGGAATACCAGTCCAGTTGCTTATTTCTGCCTTCATAAAATTAATATGGTTTGTTCCTTTCAGTTTCTCTTGTACAGCAGACAATCTCATGTTTTCTCTGCATTCTCTGTCTTCTAATTCTACCACTTTTTAGACATCCCGTCTTGAGCAGACTCATACTCAGCCATCCTTTTCCTCATTTTGACCTCTGATTTTTGTAGTTTTAGCAGCTCATCAATATCTGTTTAAAGCTTCTTCCATTTTCCAACCTTTTGTTATTTGAGTGGATATACTCCTTCAGTGTTTTGTTTATTTTTTTACTTATTTTTTCTCTAGATTACTAAAGCTGGAACTTGAACTGCTTTTTGCTGGACTGCTGCAGGATTCTTCCCAGTCAATGTTTACTCTTCAGCTATTCTATTTAATTTTCTTTCAGGCTGTATTGGTTTCTTCTTTGCTGGCATCCAGACAGTGTACTTACAAGCCAGTAAGTGAATTTAATAAAAGTGACAAGAATTCCTGGCCCTTATCTTTCAGTTTCTTTATTCACACTGGGAGAGCTAAAGTGAAGCTATTGATCAGCGTGTGGCCATGTTGGAAAGCTCTAATTGCTTTCAGATCTTAATTATTTCATTTTCCTTTATTTTCCAAATATTTATTGGAATTCCATCTATGTCAGACATTTTACATGTGTTTGATTTGTTATAGTTTCTTTAGTGTTTTTTTACTCTATAAATTACTTCGTCTTCATTTATTACTTTAGGCAGGTTAAGATTCTCTTAGTACATCCTCATTTTTTGTGTCTTTTTGTTTTTGACCTCTGAATCTTTACTGTATAAGCTACCATAGTATTTTGCCATTACTTTTATGTTTTCCTCTGGGTCTTTTTCATATCTTCCATTGTCTGGATCGCTAATTATTATGATCATCCTATCAAAGTTTTGTTCTCTTTGTAACTTCCAAGATGGTTGTACACCGATCAATATGTTGATTTTGAGCTCTCCAAGTGTGAAAATAGAAACTGTGAAAAAAGGCTAGTGAAACTGTTAGATTGGGTAAAATACAATTACTGGCTAGCAATTACAATGTCTGGATGCCAGCAAAGAAGAAATTTGGAAAACCTGAGAGGAAATCAACCAGAAGAGGAGAAAAGAAAACTGTGGCTTGCTGGAATCTTGCAATTGTTCAGTGCAAATCAGTTCAACTTTCAAGTCCATTTGCTTATGCATTCTCTCATAAAGTCCTTGTAAACTTTTCCCTCTACTTTTTCTGGCATTGCCATATACTGTAGATTTTCACAACAGGATCTGTAGCTCTAATTTTGTAATTTTCTGGGCTGTTTCTTCATATATCCTCTCCTATTCTGTTATTCTTTCTTTAGCTCCTTATCTGTGGAGTTCACATGAGTGTCTGGATAGTTTCTTTCATTTCCTGCATTTTCTTATTATTGGTTGCAGTATAATCCATCAGAGTTCCACTGGTTTTAAATTTCTGTGCATGTATTTGATCTGTTTTCTTTTTTTATGGAGATAGATACAATTGCTCCTTCTTCTGCCATTGTCTGCTACTTTCCTACTGTTCTTCCACTTTGCTTTCAGTCTCTTTTTCGGATGAGCAATTTTTCTTTCTATTTTTCCTTTGTTTCAGTTTTTATTCTCTTAACACTTTTTCTGGAAGTTATAGGCATTTCTATTGATTTCACTTATCAATTCACATACAATTGTCACTTTTTCTAGTTTATCAGTCTCCCAGCCCAGAGCACTACTTTTAGGTATTTACTTATCTACCACTATATCCAAAGAGCTCTGAAACATTCTTTTATATTCAGTATGAGCACTGGCCTGTCTTATCCACAAATTTCCACGAATCCACTTTGAACCTCTTACAGCTGTCCCAGGGAAACAGTAAATCTTTCTCATTGAGAGACATGTTCCTTGCAAGTTTGTTTTGCATGAAGCTTTTGCAAGTATTGCTTCTTTCTCATAGTTCCACAAATACTTTATTTCAGAAAGTCCACCCCAGTTCTAACATGTCTGCTTAAGAGCATCCAAATATTTGTCCTGCACAAAATTTTGAGTTGCTCTGTATTGTCCCGTGAAAAGTTAAATTATATCTTCTGTTTATGACATGTTTTTTGACACTTTTTTCACACTTGTGAAAAATTAAACACAGCTGATAATGGCAGTCTCGGACTTAGTATATATAAGTAGGGGGTGGGGGTGCAGGGGTGGGCTTGCCCCCTGTTTATAAGTAGTTTAGGTTTGTTTGTTTGTGTTTTTGTGTTTGTGTGTGTTTTGTTTGTTGTGGTGTGGGTTGGATGCTGTATGTGTTGTGTGGTGTATGTTGTGTTTCTGTTCGTGATTTTGTGTTTCGTGATTTTGTAGTTTCGGGATTTGGGAAGTTTGACTTTATGGTTTTGAAATACTGAAATTCAAAACAGTGTAAGAAACTTCTCTGTGTGGAAGATTTTCAGTCCATATATTTCTAGTTAATCACTGTATATTAATCAGATCAGACAATAGTAGCTCAAGTCAAAAATTAATAATAGAAAATATATAATTCTACAGCATTACTAAGTATTCAAAGTAATCCAGCAAGGCAGGCAGTCTGTTTCCAGTCAAAATCCTTTATTAAGTACACAGACAGCCATCCAAGTAAAACAAAAATAGAGTAATAATTTCCTCACAAGCTTTCTAAATATATATATACTTTTTATCAGGCATGGGAGTGGTTTATTGTGCTGTAAAACAAAGTGTTATTGGTACACATGTTAAATTCACATCCCTTCCCCCATCAGTGTGACATTCGAGCTGGTCCTGCCCTACCTAGTAGCTGTCATAATAATATATAGCCCTAATGTACTTTAATGGTACATCTTATTTAACCAAATTATTAAGTCTGTGATTTTATACAAGGCAATATACTACATGGATGGAAATATATCAACCTTAATTCATTTTGCAATCAAAAATTATATATAAATATATACATAAACATTTTGCATGTAAAAATCAGTTTCTATTTTCATAACCTATTGTTAACAAATACTTTAGGTCCTTCTAGACTTCTTCAGGTCTGTGTACAAGAACCCTAAAAACCTATATAATTGTATAATTAGTTAGTATTGTTATTACCATCATTTTGAATAAAGTGGAAAAAAGAGAACCAGAAAAAAATAAAAATATATATGCATGACGATGGAAACAAAATATACACTTAAATTTCAAATGATTTAAAATGGTATTTAAAACCAATTTGTAGAAAAAATAAAATAAAATACAATTAGTCATGTAAACAATGTGGCAATTTTCTAAGTTCCAGTGCACTTTTAATTGAACAATAGTAGTTTAGTCCAGGCTTTCTAAAAGAGTTCAGCTTTAATTGCCACATGAGTTCCTGTTTCTCCAGAATATTCGGGATGTCTCCTTCAAGATCACCCATGTATATGCGATTGTTTCCATCATCATACATATATATATATATTTTTTCTGGTTCTCTTTTTTCCACTTTATTCAAAATGATGGTAATAACAATACTAACTAATTATACAATTATATAGGTTTTTAGGGTTCTTGTACACAGACCTGAAGAAGTCTAGAAGGACGAAAGCGATCTTTGTTAACAATAGGTTATGAAAATAGAAACTGATTTTTACATGCAAAATGTATATGTATATATTTATATATAATTTTTGATCGCAAAATGAACTAAGGTTGATATATTTCCAGCCATGTAGTATATTGCCTTGTATAAAATCACAGACTTAATAATTTGGTTAAATAAGATGTACCATTAAAGTACATTAGGGCTATATATTATTATGACAGCTACTAGGTAGGGCAGGACCAGCTCAGATGTCACACTGATGGGGGAAGGGATGTGAATTTAACATGTGTACCAATAACACTTTGTTTTACAGCACAATAAACCACTCCCATGCCTGATAAAAAGTATATATATATTTAGAAAGCTTGTGAGAAAATTATTACTCTATTTTTGTTTTACTTGGATCGCTTGTCTGTGTACTTAAAGGATTTTCGACTGGAAACATACTGCCTGCCTTGCTTGGATTACTTTCGAATACTTAGTAATGCTGTAAAATTATATATTTTCTATTATTACTTTTGACTTGATGAGTTTACGTCTACTTCTACTACTATTGTCTGATCTGATTAATATACAGTGATTAACTAGAAATATATGGACTGAAAATCTTCCACACAGAGAAGTTTCTTACACTGTTTTGTTTTTAGACCAACTACACTTTAGTGGGTTGTTTTGAGACTTCGGGGATACCACGAAGATTACTTGTTTTTTGAAATACTGAAATTCGGGATTTCAGTATTTCAAGATTATAAAGTGAACCAATATATATATATATATATATATATATATATATATATATATATATATATACATGTAATATTAATATATATATATATATATATATATATATATATATTTTATATATATATATATATATATATATATATATATATATACACACACACACACACACACACACACACACACACACACTGGTTCCTTTCAAAATTTCAAAGCTCAAAACTTCGAATTTCATATGATCGAAGATCATACGTTCAAAGTTTCAAAACTTCGAAATCCTGAATGGAGAGCAGCATACAGCACGGACCAGGAGATTTCCCTTGTCCTCACTGTAGTGCGATCTCAGAGTTGGTATATTTAAGTTGCGGGGTGGGTGTTATGGGCGCAGCCCCTCATATGGGGGTGCAGGGGAGCTTGTCCCCCTGCATACATATGTTTTAGTGTGTTGGTATTTTTGGGGGGGTCACAATTTCAGGATTCCAAGATCTCGAGATTCTGAACTAGATATTCAGAAACTCAAGATTTTGGGATTTCAAAATTTTGTAGTGAACCCATACACACACACACACAAATATATATATATATATATATATATATACATATATATATATATATATAAATATATAGTAAATGCAGATATTTCAGGGTATTTTTTTTTTTTTGCTACTGATAGCATAAAACCGCATAGGAAAAGCTGTGTAAAATTCACTGAACGTGCCTGTGCTGTAAACTACTGCTCTGACTGATAGTTGCAATTGAATATAGAGAAACGCAAAAGCTGTGGTACTACTACTATTAATGAATGCCTTGCCTGAATTATAATACTGTTTGCATGCTGTTATGTTAGCTATGTTCCATATAGAATCCATGCACTGACTCTATGTACCTTACCAGGTCTTTCCACCCCACCTGTCCTTACCTCGAATGGCTCAGTCTGTGCTGAAAAGAACCTATCATCCTGAAAACTAAAAGAAAAGCATTCCGGCACTGTCCCTTCCTAAGGAAAAGGACTGCAAGGTCTATATCTTAAGTGTAACTGTTGTGCTACTAGATTGCTTGGCTGAAATGGGTCTACGGCTAGCCTAGGGTCCATAGTAAAAGATAATTTAACAGTCTTACTCTCCCTAGTCAGGCTGCTGTAATAAAATAAGCATTTTGCAGTGCATACAGCCTGTACAACACATTCCCCCTGCTTACTTCATCTCACAGTTGCTAAAGAAATAACAAATATCTGTACAAAATTCAAGTTAAAAGCTTGCTTACTCCCAACAGTTAGTAAATTGTCTGGCTAAACTACAAACATTGTTTAACACAATATTGAGTAAAACACAGCTCACTTTCAAAAGAATTGAGTAAAATCACTGTAAAGTTGTATTCTTTAAGCCTGCATACTCACAGATCATGGAAATCCTTGTAGCTTGGTATAGCCCCGCTCTGTGTCCCACCCTGCCCCCAAATACCACCCACCCCACTAGTGCTAAATTTAAGCCCAATAAACCACTCCTTCTTCCTACAAACTATCACAGATAACCCACACCTCCATACACCACCCCTTTCTGTCAACAACCCTCTCAATTCTCCACCCACATTCCTTACCAAGTACCATTACTATCAAGATGAGATCAGTTATGTTCCTCTCAGTTATATTGTCTGGGTTATATCTCCTCACCATCTGTGAAAACCAGCCCTATCTTTGCTTTTACCACCCCAAATCTCATGCCATCTCTGCTCCCACCTTGAGTGAATCGGACCAATCCCTAGCTCACTACAAACCTATCCTCTCTACTTTTAACAACCACCAACTAACTAGACCACAGTCCATATCCCCCAAAACAAGATATTTTCATAAAATAATAAGTAAAGTGCTGAAACTAATAATCACTGTATAATTTACTCTGATGAGGGATGGGGACATCTACCCTAACCCTGGACCCACCCTTCCCACAAGCTCCCAGCCCACTACCACCTTCAACATATGGTCAAATTCAAGGTCCCCTAACTCTCTCCTGACCTGTCACCTAAACATCAGTAGTATTAACAACAAGGTCCATAATCTTCATGCCCTTCTAGCTACCTACTCACCTGATGTGCTATGTCTTACAGAAACCTGGCTAAAACCAGGAACTAAAAATGATGAGGTTATCCCACCAGGGTACAACATACTTACACTAGGCCATAACACCAGGAAAGGTGGAGGAGTAGCAGTTCTGTTTAAAACCACAATAGATGTCACACTAGCCCCACAACAACCCCCCCTTGTTCAATAATGCAGAAGCCCTAGTTAGCAAACTACAGCTTAACAAAAGTAAATCTATATTCATTGCCTGCATTTATATCCCCCCAGGCAACAATGCAAATACCCTAGAAGACTTCTTCCAATGACTTTCCAACACATACTCCCATGAAACTATGGTATTAGGAGATGTTAATATTGACTGGAACAATTGTTCCTCTGTATCTCCCACCACCCATATAAACCTTCATGGTTATACCCAACTTATATCCTCACCCACCAGAATAAATAAATCCAACTACAAAGGAAGTATCCTGGACTGGATTCTTATCAACAATCACCCAGACCTGTATAACACGGGTACCCTCTCAGATGATATAAGTGACCACCTACTCACTTACATCATTAAGCATAAAGTAGATAACCACCACCAAGTTCTATATAAATCTATCAGAAACAACAAGAACTTTAACTCCACTGACTTTCAGAATGAACTCACAGCATGCAATTGGGCCATACTTAAAGAACTTCCACTAGATGATGCTGCAGCCAACTTTAATTCTAAATTCCTCTCCATTCTAGAGTCCCACGCTCCTATCTGCACCCTCAGAGCCAAAACTAAGACCACCCTCTGGCTCTCTAAAGTAACCAAAACCAAAATCATAGCAAGAAATAAAGCATGGGACAAATTACGCACCCCCAAAGACCCACTTGACCATATTAAATTCCAACAGCTAAGGAATAATACCATGAAAGCCACACTGTTAGACAAAAAAACTTCTATCAACACCTTCAGCAAAAGCACCAGAACAAACTTCAAAAATTTTGGGCAGGCATAAACAAACTGCTCCACCCTGGCCAAACCTCCACTCCCACCCCCTCAACTTGCGACCTTAAAACTCCAGAGGAACTGGTAACATCATGAATAATTGTTTTGCCAAATCCATCCAATCACTAGCTAGCCAACTATCCCCCACCAGCTCCTTTCAGAACCCCTCCACAACCACTACCCCACTCCTTTTTTGCCTTCCAACCTGTATCTATATCCACCATTTGATCTCTAATTAACAAACTAAAGCCCTCTAGCCTGGCAGCTGATCTCCTCCCACCAGAATATTTACAAAAAGGGGCAGATGCCATTGCATACCCTGTCTCGATCATAATAAACCACACATTGACTGTAGCCACTATTCCTTCTTTCTGGAAGGTTTCCCATGTCATTCCCCTTCATAAAGGAGGAAATTCTTTAGACCTCTCAAACTTCTGACCAATAGCCATACTATCACCATTGGCCAAAATTATGGAAAAGTGCATCCACAACCAATTAATGCACTATCTCACCCAAAATAAACTACTGGCCAACTCTCAGCATGGTTATCTCTCAAACATCAGACCAATAGCCATACTATCACCATTGGCCAAAATTATGGAAAAATGCGTCCACAACCAATTAATGCACTATCGCTCCCAAAATAAACTACTGGTCAACTCTCAGCATGGTTATCTCTCAAACATCAGACCAATAGCCATACTATCACCATTGGCCAAAATTATGGAAAAATGCGTCCACAACCAATTAATGCACTATCTCACCCAAAATAAAATACTGGCCAACTCTCAGCATGGTTTTAGGCCACACCACAGTACCACATCAGCCCTCCTATCCTTCTCTAACTCTATCAACATCAACTGAAACAATAACAAACTTACCTCTGCTCTCTTCCTAGATTTCTCTAAATCCTTTGATATGGTCAATCACCCACTGCTTCTCCATACCCTGAAAGAACTGTCACTGAATAGTAGCTCTATTAAATGGTTTTAATCTTACCTGTCTGATAGACAACAAGCAGTTTTATGGCAGAATACCCTATCCACACATCTACCCATTACTCTAGGAGTCCCCCAAGGCTCCATACTAGGACCACTACTCTTCTCAGTCTTTATCAATGACCTACCCATCATTACTCCCAAGGCCACCTGCATCCAATACGTTGACGACTCTACTTTAATATGTACTGCCCCTCCTCCTCAACTGAGCTTATGATCCTAACCCAGAATACTTTCAGTGATGCAGAAAAATGGTTTGCAAACCATCAGCTTCTATTAAACCCCAACAAAACTAAACTGCTCATCTTTTCCCCCACCTGCAAATCCTCCACACCATTCTTTACTATAAGTTCCAGCAATGGCACAATTATATCTCCAGAGACTGACACAAAATTCCTGGGCATCACAGTCGATAACACCCTAAAATATGATATCCATGCCAATAAAACCATCAAATCTGTCAATAAAAAACTGGGCTCCCTATACAAGATGAAACTCTTCCTCGCTCCTTTTGCAAGAGCCACTATCACTCGGTCCCACCTACTTTCTACCCTCCTCTATGCCTCTCCCCTTCACAAACCTGAATCAAGCCTCCCTTACCAAACTTGCTAGTTGTTACAACGATATTGCTAGATTTGCTACAGGTGTTACCTCTAAGACCCACCATTGTATCAACCTAACTAAGCTAGGATGGCTGGAGTGGCCCAGTCTTCTCCAATACAACCAACTCGTAATAACCCACAAAATACTATATCAACCCGAAAAAACACCAGCACTAAATGAGATCATCAAACCATACAGCAACCTGAGGTTACTACGCTCTGCTGACAAACTGCTGGTACAAACAACTAAGCGCATAAATGTGGCTGGGGACTCTCTATTCACCAACTCAGTAGGCAAAACTTGGAATAGGCTTGCTGTCGAACTTACTCACCAATCCTCCTTAACCCAGTTCAAAAAGAGCCTCAAACTACACTTCCAACAGCATTGGCAATGTCCCTGCTTAAACCCCGACTAATCACCATCTGCTGTTCCTGCAAACTCTCCCTAAGCATTTCAGTCATATACTCTAATAAGTGTATGAATTCTTGATGGGACTTAACCCATAAGTACATGTATTATTGTCTGAAACTGAAGCCGCATGATTTTGATGTTGTCTACTATGTTTTATCTAAGTTTGTAACCCTACTAAAAACTGCATATTATACTTATCTGCAAATGTCTCTATTGTTTCTAATGTATTTGTCCTCTAATTTCTGGAGCTTTTCTCCCTGGGCCTCCGCTGAAAATGGACATATATCCAATCAGACTTTCCCGGTAAACAAATGTAAAATAAAATTAAATAAATATATTTTTTTTCTTGCAGAGCAGAACAGCATTGTTTTGTTTTATTTTCTTCTTATTATGGTTTATTAACAGTTTATTAGAGCTGGTCCAGTAGTAGAGTTTGGTGAAGGATAGCTGTAACTGGGTTTGTAGATTATTAGGGTGTTTGTATTTAAAACATGGTTACCAACAATGATTACAAGAACATTTGTATTTCAGTTTAACAGAAAACTTTGCAAAATAATGTAAATAATGTTACTTAAGTATGCATCAGACTGCAAAGGTTCTAAATTCCTACATTAGCAGTGCAAGATTTATTTCAACACCCTTGGGGTAGGAGTTTTTTTGAGAGCTACCACCATCGCAGGAAAAGATATCATTAGTGTGAAAACTAAAAGCTCATTCTCATTATCCTATTAACCCATACAAGAAGAAATCCACTCCAGGTTTTACACAATACCGATGCATGTTTATTTGTTTTATTTTATCTTCCGTCTGTTTTAATTTTAGTAGCCTTTCTTGTCTCATCTGTTCAAATTATCATTTGTCCATTCATGTTCTCTTCAGCCTGTGTGTTTCCCCCTTATCCAGTCTATAAAGTAGTCTGGATTCGTTTCCCTTTCACAGTCTCCTGTAGATCTGATTCCTTTCCGGCTGATGCCAAGCTTTCCTTCAATCTCCTTGTATTTCCCTGCATACCCTTTGTTTTCTCTGTCATTCTACATTGGAATCCTGGAAACAGCTAATCTGGATATGTTTCGTTATGTAGGTGGATCTCACTCCTCTCTATCATTTACTGCCTGTCTCTTCATCTCATCTTTTTTTGTAAATCCTCCATTGCCTGTTGTGCGTCTAAGTATGTCTTGACCCCTAGGAGGTGGAAGATGTGAAAGTATGCTAGAGATATAATTTTAAATCTTGGAATCATAGTCCCTCCCATTCTTATGGTGGGAATAAAAGCAGTCATCTTGGTTCTAGTGTAACCTGGATAGCTGTTGTCCATGTAAATTCTTGTCTACCCAATTTTAATTTTATTTCCTTTTCTCCATAGTTTGGTCAGAACCACTTATTTAATCTGGAAAGTCTGACATTTTACAAAAGGTCTTGGTTACTTTCTACCCATTGATCTTGGTGCATTAACTTTGTGTGCTTTCTTTTTTTTCCTGCACACTGTTTTTATATCATGTCTTGAAATTCATGTCCACTTGTGAATACTGTCCACCATAAATGTCTTGACATCATTTCCCTCAACCAACTCCAGTACTCCAGTGAATCATAAATGATCTCTCCTTGACCTATCTTCAAGCTCTACCAGTTTTAAGTTTATTATTTCTGTTTGACCTCTTGATCAGCTAGTCTTTCTTTGATTTCCTTCTCATTACTTTGTATCTAATCTATAACATCTCTTTCCTTACCTAACATCTCCTCGACATCTTGCATTTTGTATTTGCTGCCATGTATTCTAGTAGTGTCCCACTCAGCTTCATTATTTCAGCATACATCTGGTCAGTCTTTTGTTCCTATGAGTTATTCAGCATGGCTTTATCAGGGCTCAGTTGATCCAACTGTTCCCGCTGTTTTCTCTCACTGTGCCTTTGTCTTGCTAACATTGTGATGTCCTTTCCCTTGATATTTTTTACTCTCTCTCTCTCTCTCTTCTTTTTCTTTAGCTGCTCTTTGATACTCAAAAGATCTTACTTTCCTCTAGAAGAATGTTGTATCACCCTGGGAACTGACTTTATTCAATAAATTAGTGATATCTCAGGTCAGAGCTCTAAATTTACTATCTCGTCCTTTGCTGCCACCCTGGAAGTCTGATTCATGCAAGATTTTATCCAGGGATACCATAAAATTAAGTTCAGTTTGCAGGGAGGTGTGTTAATGTAGATTACTAGGCAGATAAATGTAAAGTGTTCCTTTTTTTCTTTCCTCTGAACCTCGGCAGGACCCTGTCCCAAAGGATTTTCTGAAAAAGTTGACACATTTCTTCTATAGAAGGGGGGACAAGCATCCCTGACCTAGGTGAGAGCTCCACAGTCATTTGTTCCTGCTGGGAGGAGGGGTAGCCCAGCCAGCACATCCAATCCCCCTGCAGCTCCAACACTTCAAGGAATTCTTATTGGGTTTACTTTACCATAACCAACTTATGTATTTATGACATTAATGTCAAGAAATTCTACTCAGCAGAGTGAAGCAAAGTGCAACAGGTGAATTCTGACATAACAAATGAGTTATAATTGGAGAGACATGACCAAAAATCTTTGTATTGCATGGAGCTTTATCTGTTTGAAAAACTATAAAACATTTAGTGCTGCTAGAAAGACAGCAGGTAGGTGTGAAGGGACCCTCTGATGAATGAATGGCTTTAAATCTGTTAGCCATTCTGATCTGCTGCATTTTTTATGTGTGTATATATGCGTGTGTGTGTGTGTGTGTGTGTGTGTGTGTGTGTGTGTGTGTGTGTGAGTGACAACAAACTTTATACAATTTATTTTATTTTTTATTTGTATTTGTTTTCCAGGATAGAGCACTAAGCTCTAAGGACCTATTTCATACTCAGCCCTGAAGTGATGTCAAGTTAAATGACTTGCTTAGAATCTCACATCCTTTAAGCTGCAAAAAAATGCTTCAGTTGCTGTTTGATGGTAGTTGCTGTTATGCTGTATATGAAAGTTGATTAACAAAGCAATCTTTTTTCTCTGAATTCAGATTATAATCACAGTGCCCCATGCACTTCAGAATGGTTATTTTCAAAGACTCAGTCATAATCCTCTATGTTATTTTCTGCTATGCTGACCAAGATGGGGGTTTAGCTATTTTGGACTTCTCTGTACTCTGAATACATGGATGAACATTTGAATGATAAATTACTTTTATTAAAATGACTTAGGACATTATTGCCAACAAGAAAATTGAGGTAGGTAGTATTTTGTATGAATGTTTACAAATGGGTTTCACTAATCTTCAGACAGGATTTTTGTCATTGCAACATCCCTATGTTACCTTTCTATGTGGCCACCAAAAGATGGACAAAGATTTGTTATGCCTATTTATGAAACCTATGATTAATTTATTTTATTCTTTGTTGGCCAGGTTAGTCTCACTAGGCTAGTAGTCTCTTTTCAGGGGAGACCCCAGGTGGTATTTCTACTACTAGGGGACATTTAACCAGGACATTGGGGAGCTTCTTCTACTCATTATTGTTGTGAGTGAGACCCATTTTGCAGGAGCACTTCCTGTTTCTGTTCCAGGTGCAGATGGAGACAGATGGAGAGAGAAGGAGATGATGTAGTGGTGAGAGAAATTGTTTATAAAGCAAATGTCGAGGCCATAGAATGTGTGCAGGATTCTGAGGAGATCTTTCGAAGATATCTTTTTGATGGAGATGAGTCAGTGAATGATATACATGTGTATACATATATATATATATATATATATATATATGTGTATATATATATATATATATATATATATATACATATATATATATATATATATATATATATATATATATATAAAATTACAGCTCTCCTCCAGCTGGGAGGATTGTGGGATGATTTACTTAAAAAAATGGTGATGCAGAGTGATCCAGAAAATGACGGAGATGTTTCCTGCAGGAACATTATGGAGAAAATACAAAAAGAAGATGCAGAGACAACCCTGAAGAATAGTGTGGAGACAGAAAAGAAAACACATGCAGAAAAAGTAAAAGAAGGCAAAAGAAGATTAGCAGAAAAGAAGGCAGAAGAAAATGAAAAGCAGAAGTACGTAGAAGGGATTCAAAGTAAAGAAGACAAAGAAATGGACAAGTGTGAAGTCTGGGACCATTTCTTAGCTCTTTTGGGTATAAAAGCACATGAGGTAAGGGCATTTATTCTTACTAACTAAGACATTTTGTGACATTATATTTGAGACTGTTTTTCAATGGAAAATTTCCTTAGAGAATATGAAAAAACAAAGTCTGTTACCCAGACTTCATGTGATAAAGGAATTTAACAGGGGAAAAAAGAAAATTCATGTACAATTTTGAACAGAGGTAGAAAGAGAGACTTTGAAAGGACATTTGAAAACTTTATGTAAAGAAGGACATTGCAAACGTTTATGACAAAAGGGGTTTATGGAGTGATGGCTGGGACTGTAATATTGTGTTAAAAATAGAAAGAGAAAAAAATATACATATACCAAGCATGGTGAATGTGGAGGGGAATAGGGATGTCATACGATACTGGAGACAACCCAAAACATGTTTTTTTTTTTGTCGAAAAGAAGGACATTTCATAAGTTACTATGAAAAAAAAACATATATGTGGGGAAATGGGCCATGATGCAAGAAAAATTGTGAATTGAAAGAGAAGAAAATGAACAAAGAGAAGAAATTTTAGAAGTATTAGAAATAGAAGAAAAATAGATGAGCAAAAAACAATAAAGAATACAGAAGAAAGTTCTAAAATAAGGGATGAAGAAGGGATTCACTAGACAATCTTGAAATACTGAAATGTCGAATTTCAGTATTTAGAGACTGAATAGTAGAAAACTCACATACCCGAAAACCCAAAACCGCGAAAAGCACAATCGTGACCACACACACACACACACACACACACACACACACACACACACACACACATATATATACACAAACCAGCACATAAACACACACACATACACCTACCTAACTACACTAAAACAAAAAAACAACACACACAAACACAACATAACACAAAAACACACCTACCCTACCTATAAGCAGAGGGCAAGTCCCCCTGCACCCCCATGTGGGGGTGCACCGCCCCACACCTCCCTACTTATATATACTAACTCCGAGGTTGCACTAAACACACAAACACATAAAAAAACCCCACCACTACCAATACTCACACACACTAAAATCCCTACCCAATACCCTTACACAAGCACCACTTACCTGAAACCCCAGATGAAGCCACAAACTGCACCACACGTCACAAATGCGACACCACGATAGCGGATTTGACATTTCCACATTCGACATAGTGCAGTTTTGCGTAACTGCACTTTCAACTATTCAGTCTCAAAATACTGAAATTCAACATTTCAGTATTTCGAGATTGTCTAGTGTATCCTGAGGAAGACATAAATTTGGAGGTAGTAAAAGGGAAAAAAATTATGTTGGTAAAAGGATGAAAGTCAGAAAAAAAGACAATTTAAAGTGATAAGTACAAAAGAAAAAAGAAAGGAAGTAGATGGAAAAGGATATATCCAGCTAATAACTGGGGCTTGATATAATGATTAAGGTGTTTGACATGCACACAAGGTACAGTGTTTGATTCTCAACTTTGGGCGGAGAATTGGCTATACTTAGAATGGCCTATCAAGAAAGCTACCCTAGTAATTAGATATGAGTTTATGAAACCACAACTCTAAGGAAAATAGAAAATTAAATTTTTAGAGTTCTTCCTGTAAATGTGAATAGTATTAAGACTATAGTAAGACACGTGACATAGATATAATTATATTAGAGGATGCAATATTTTCAACAAATGAAGAAAGATTACAAACACAGAAACTACGGGTAGGAAAGATAATTTGGAATTTGGGAAATGGGGGATGTTCTGGAATAGCCATATGTGGTAGAAATACAGTAAAGATATTAGATATAACTTTAGCAAAAAATTGTAAGATTTACCATTGTCATTTTTAAAAATGGAAAGATATAGAATTATAACATTTTATGCTTATACTAATTGTAAAGAAAGGGAAATCTTATTTCATCAGATTTTAGACTATGTAGTGATAAATATGAATATTATAATAACAGGAAATTTTAATTGTGATTTTAAGAGGCAAGAGTAAAAAGAAAAAAAATATATAAAAAAATGTTAGAAGTTATAAGATGTGGTAAGATAAAACTTTGGGACAAAAATTCATGGTCTTACAAAAGGGGTATGTATAGAACTGAAATATATTATTTTATAGTATCAGCAGGTTTAGTTATAGGAGAAGGGGAGGTACTCAAAACAGGATTTTCTGATCATCTTGCAATATGGCTAGAGATAAAGGAAAACAAAGAATATATAAAAATAGGCAAAGGAATAAAAAGGATAAACGAGAAAGCATAAAATGAAGAAGGAAAGGGATTAGTAATACAGTTATGGAAATATCATATTGTAATGAGAACATTTAATAAAAATTGGTCTGAATGGTGGATGATATTTAAGGAACAATCTAAGAATGTTTTTTACCATGGCAATATGATGTCAGAAAACCAGAGAAAGAAAAATATATAAGAACATATAATAATGCATTGGAAGATCTAGAACATAATGATAGAAAGTACTTTGACAAGGAAAAGAATTATATGAAAGAACTCAAGAAAAAATTCAAGAATTGTTATTGAAGTAAAGATATTTTTACAAGGAAAAAGAGAAGTGTTGAGTTAATTAAGCAGATTAGTAAAGGAAGATGGTAGTATAATAACAGAAATAAAAAATGTGAAAACAGAAATAGAAAGAACTCAGGAAAAGTGTATGAATAGTGTAGTACAATATGTGCAAGAAATGTTTAAAGAAAAAAAGAAGGAAGTGAAAAAATATGGAAAGTAAAAAGTTAACAAGAAAAAGAGAACAAGGAATTGGAAAAGGAGATTTCTTTTAATGTGCTAGATAATGTATTAGAACAAGTAAATATAGATTCGGCTGTAGGACCAGATGGACTAGAGTATGAAATGTATAACAATTTAAGGAACTAGAAAAAACAAAAGAAATTGAAGATTTTGAATGAATGGTTAAATGAAGGTTTTACGTATAAAGAATTATGTAGTGGAATACTTAAATTCATATGGAAGAAACAAGATAGAACACAATTAAAAAACAGGAGACCGATAGTATTGAATAATAATGATTTTAAGATCTTTATGAAAATAATACAAAACAGATTTGAAACTAAAATGGACATGTACATATACAATGTACATATATAATGTGCATATAGTATAAAAGGAAGGCTGTCCAGAATTATTAACGATAGTTAAAGAAATTGTGGATGATATTATGAGTAGAAAAGAAGGAACAAACATCATGATAGGAGACCTTAATAATGCATTTGTCCAATTGGACATAAAATATTATGGGTAATAGTGAAAGAAATAAGTAAGAAAGTTAGGAAATTATGTATGTCAGCATATAGTAATAATAAAGTAAAAATACTTGTAAATAGCTGGTTAAGCCAAAAGTTATATATTAAGACTGGTGTAAGACAGAGCTGTACAAAGAGTTGTTTACATTTGTTTGCATTAGTTATGAACATGATGTTATGTGACATATATTACAAAATGAAGGGGGTATATAACACCTGAAGGTTAATAATTCCAGTTCTGTTAACATATGTCTACATTATAATAATCGCAAAAAAACAGAATTTAGATAAAGAAGTAAAACTTTGCACAAATGAGTGTCTAGAGGTGACAGTGATGGCTTTAAATAAAGAGAAAAGTAAAGGTTTAGGTGATGCAGTAAAGACGGGGAGTTTATATATTTTACAATTAATTCAATTTCTGTCTTAGGTATAAACTTGGGAATAAAAATATAAGTAAAATTCAATGGAAAAAAACAATAGAAGAAATAAAACAAGCATGTCTTTTATGGAGAATATATAAATTATCATTTAGAAAAAAGACTTTTTTGATAAATTCAGTACTGATAGAAAAATAGCATACTTAGCAAGTGTATTTATGTTTAATTTTATAAGCTGCATTTTATAGGTTTTACAACATTCATTTTATAAATATACGGTTTTAACAGTTAATCTCAGCAGTTGGGTAATAATTTGTTTTTTATTCATGCTGTGTTTTTCAGTGAGTTCTTCTGTTGCTCATGAGGTTGATTGTTAGGTAATGATTAGTAATTAAGTCTCAAATAATGGCTGGTATAAAATGGGAGGGACTGACTAGTTTTTTATTCTGATGAACTCCTGTATTTCAAAGGGTGAAAGAACTCAATCAAATATATTTTAATATTTGAACAAAGTTGTTTTGGGATTTAGATTTGAATTCTCTTTTCAAGCTGCTAGCATTACACTGCACTTGCTTAAGTGTATTTACTTTGCCAACAGTATTTGAAGAGGAATTATTGCAGATATTTTTTTAATTATGTATGGAGTTCTAGATTAAACCCAGTAAAATGAGGAGTTTTGTATGCAAATAAAGAGGAAGGAGGTTTAGGGTTAATTATCCCAGTGGTATATGCCACTTCATTAAATTTGTACAATGTGTTAAAATAGATAAATGAAAAACATAAGATATTAGTAGTACAACTTTATAAAGATGAATTTTGGAGTATGGCAAAAAAGAGTAAAGGAGAAGAAGAGTTTACAAATGTAGAAATAAAATGTTACCAAGAAAAAATATTTTTGTGGAACATAAACTTTGATGATATAGAAACACATAGAAAATATGGTATAAGAATGTAATAATAATATAATAAGAATTTAATGCTGTGTACAGCCATGAGAAAATCTAACAGATGAAAACATTAATGCTATAATAATAAGGAGCAAATAGTGTAATCAGAAAGTAGAATGTCAACATTTTTGTGGAGACTGGTAATAGATAAATTGCCGGTAAAGGGAAATGGTCCATATAAAAAGAAAGGTGATAGAACATGTTTACATTGTCAAGAAGAAACTACAGAACATGTGCTTTTGAAATGTAAAAGAGTAAAAAGGTTATGGAGAAAACTATGTGAAGAAGATGTTTTCAGAGCTATAAAAG
Source organism: Protopterus annectens (assembly GCF_019279795.1). Lineage (NCBI taxonomy): Eukaryota > Metazoa > Chordata > Ceratodontiformes > Protopteridae > Protopterus > Protopterus annectens. Next base: position 330,657,366 of record NC_056746.1, read on the forward strand.
AAGTGGATAAAATAAACATGGATATGATTTAATATGGATATTATAAGAATAGAAGTAAAGAGTATGTTAAATGAATAGATAAAACGTTATTTTATGTTATATGGGTTATATGGAATGAAAGAATAAATGAAAGTATGTTTAATGGTAAATGGATTTTAGCAACAATAATAAGTTAAAATCAGATGGTTATGGAAAAAGGAGTTGGGGGGTTAATAGGGATGAACATTTAGTATGGTTGTGAAGAAAATTATGAATATCTATAAACAGGTTTGTGTATATATATATATATATATATATATATATATATATATATATTTGTACATTTGTAAATATTTGTAAATATGTGGATATGTTGTAAACAACACTTCTTTTTATATATAAATAAAGGACCCCTACTCTTTTCGATAAGTGACATGGGATGTTTTAGGGACCTCAGTTTTAACACCTAATATGAAAGATGGCACACTCAGGAGTGCAGCATCCCCTTTATGCTGAAGTGTAGTGTCAGTAATTGATCCAGCTGTTCCCACAGACATCTGCACTAAAGGCAAGTGTGCTATCTGGTTCACCACTGATACTGACCACAATAATAAAAAATATAATACTTGACCACTTAATAACAGGCATTAGTTCACAGAGGGTTTATCTATTTAAATATGAAAATATGTTAAGTTTCTGGTTTCACAATTTCCTTCCATTATTAAGCCTGCAACTTCTTTTTTACATAGTTAGCAAACTGTCAGTGTGCACCTGGTTACATCTGTGTTAAAAACCTTTGAATTAGTACTACATGCAAAGACGGGAGCTCTATGACAATTATTAACCTTAAACACTGAGTTCTCAAAGACTAAGAGTGACTTTGTTAGAATGTATTTGAAATATATTTTGACCATGAATAGTTTTTTTGATTCTACAGTAAATTGCACCAGTAAGTTAAATTTAAGGGCTACTAAGGGGACAACTGTTGGCCTATGTTATGCTTCCTTATACATGTTTTTAATTGAATGTCAATTCCGGTATGGGTATACTGCTTTCCATACCAACAGTTGTTTGTATTGTTTCATTTTGAAGGGTTCTGAACAAGAGGTAACATCTTTCTTGATGAAGTTTGGTAGATGGAATGTGGACTTTTGGTTTGGATTTGATTATGACACGAATACATTTTCTTAATGTGGAGATGAGAGTAGTTGAAGTGGAATTAAACATTTCAAAATGTATAAAATCTGCTGACTCAAATGCTTTATTAGACCTGCAGAGTTGTCATTAGCTAATAGAAAAAGAAATATTCTACCAGTGAGCGATACCTGCAACATTCTGGTTTATTACCTGAAAGATTTAAGAAAAAGGATAAAAGCAAGATGTGGTCAAAGATTACCATTACAAAATGTTTAATTTACAGAGGAAGTGAGTTAATGTTGAATACTAGCGAGAGAAGCATAAAGTACTGTGATCAAATTGGAGATTTTCTCCCTGAAAAATATAAGCAGAAGGTTATATGGTAAAGCGGGGGGGGGGGGTCAAGAAATAAGATAAGACTTGGGGTTTAAGAAGAGTAATAACCGTAAAGAATATTATATTCATAAAGTTGCAGAAAGTATTCTAAGAACAAAGACAACATGGGAATGGAGAAAGACTTTGCCAATAGGGATGACTGCAAGTAGGAGTACAGAAAACAGGCAAGAATAGAGAGAAAACTGGCAAAGAAATCACAGTATTGGGAGCAAATAGCTATAAAGGGAAAGGTAATAGAGTAGGATAAGGCCAAGAAAAAGTGTGGGCTACAGGACAGAGACTGTCTTCCCTATTAGGGACTGATAACAGAGCATAAGTAAAGAGAACAGACAGGGGAGTCCTAAGTGAAAGACCTACTCTGGTACATTTTTTTAGTCATGTCTACAACCGAAGCTGCTGTTAAAAAAGGGATATTTACTATGGCATTTAAAATATTGTATGATAAATATAAGAATCAATTAGAGGAGGTTAGAAACAAAGGAAGGCTATATTTATTTATTTATTTATTTATTTACGTTTTTGACATTTGTTTACCTGGTTAGTCTGACTGCCCATTTTCAGCAGAGACCCGAGGAAAAAAGCTACAGAAAGTTAGATAATAGAAGTATAATTTCTTACTGAACATAAGGTGTCATTCTGCAGATGTAAGGTATCCTCATTATACATTATACAGAAGGTTTAGGAAAAAATTGAAGTAAACATCAAAACTGAGGAGATTATTGTATAGTTTGACCTATGGATGAGAGAAGGAGGGCTAGAAGAGAGTAAAGGGGAGTGACTGAGAGGAGGGGTGTTTGATAGAAGAAGGGAGGGATGGAAGATGGTTAAGTTGGGTCGGTACAAAAGCAAGTCCAAGATTTGAGTAGACAGTCCTTTATTGTTTTTTGAACAGTGTGTTTGTAATTAAGCTTATGTGTTTGGGCAGTTTATTCCAAGTATTTGCGACAGAGTGGTTATAGAATAGTTTGCCAATGGTTTTGTTTGGTTTGTATATCTGAAGGAGATGGTCAGAACTGCAGAGTGTATGGTTAGGAGTATAGGATGTAATGGGGCTAGAGATTTCAGGGTTGGGGTTGCTTTAATATGGAGTGCGTGAGGTAAAATTGAGGCAAAAAGAGTTGGTGGTGAAACTGAAGCCAGTTAAAGATTTTTAGAGAAAGGCTGTGGTGTGAGCGATATGGTTGGCTGGCAGCAAATCTAGCAGTTTTATTATATGCAAGTTCAAACTTAGTCAAAAAATTTGTTTGAAGGTTACTGAGGATAGGTGCTGCATAAAATAGGGTGGGCAGAAGGTAGGCTTGTGCCAGAGAGAGAGTTTGGCTTCTTTTGTCAGGAATTTTTTATTTCTATAAAGTAGGCCCAGTTTTTGGAGGGTCTTTTTAATGCAGTTTTGAATACGTAGATCGAATTTAAGTTGATCATCGATTATAACCCCTAACAGCTTGGTCTGGGGTTTGACCTTGATAGTTGTGTTGTTTGGTGAGGTGACAGTAAAGGTGGGTTTGAGGTGCTGGTGGGATTTAGAGAGGAAGAGGAGGAGTTTAGTTTTGTTTGGGTTAAGAAGGAGTTGGTTGGAAGTTAGCCATTTTTCTACTGAGTGGAGAGATTCTTGGGTAAGGGTGAGAAGGTGGGGTAGATTGTCAGAGGTGAAAATTATTGTAGAGTAATCAGTGTATTGTATTAAAGAGGAGTGAGGACAGGCTTGATACAGGTTGTTAGTGAAAAATCTTAAGTAAAAGGGATCCAAGGATGGAGCCTTGGGGAACCCCAGTATAGACAGGAAGGAAAGGGGAGGATGCAGATAGCCATTTCACAGAATGAAATCTATTAGAGAGGTAGCTAGAAAACCAGCAGAGAGTAGAGTTGGAGAGATTAAGGTTAGATAGTTTGGACAGAAGCAGGAGACAGTGTCAAATGCTTCACAGAGGTCAAGGAATAGACTCCCAAGTATGCAATTAAATTGAGAAGGTTTATGATTTTTGCATGGGACTGTTTGCATAGGTATGTTTATACCCAAAGCAGACTTCAAAGAACTTTTCCTCATGTTGCTAGCAAATGTTGGAGGTGTGATAGGGAAGACAGAGGTAACTGGGAACGTGTTTTGGGAGTCTATTGTAATAATTTAGCAGATTTTTAAAAAGTCTCTACAGAGTACTCTGTTAGAATTATTGGGGAAGCAAATGCCTGTAAACAAAAAAAATTATTATTTTGAACTGGGACACAGGATCTTAATTGCCTAGACATAATAAGGCCTTATTAAGCTTAATTCTGTTCGCTGCCAAAAAAGCAATTACAAGAAAATGGAACTCAATATCTAAACCAGCTGTATTAGAGATATTAAACGGTGTAAAAGAGATAAAAGAACTGAAAGGGAATGATCTAATTATATAAAAATAAATGGAATATATAGGAACAACACGTGCAAACTAGTGTTAAGGAGGAGGAGGAGTGAGGTTTAAGGGAAGACAGGACTTGAGTGATTTATGTAATGTTAGACTGAAAGACACTTGTTATTATAAAGAAAGTGAAGATGTAATGTATAATGTGTATAAATGGAAAATCTGTCAATATGGTTTGTTTTATTTTTTATTGATGTATATGTGCATGTATCAAATGCGATATTTTAATAAAGGTGTTTAAAAAAGGTTCCCGAAAAATGTGATAGCTTCCAAATTAGAAAATTCCTTTCAGAAAGTAATATATTATTCCCTTCCCAACAATGCTTCTCTTATCAGCACAGCAAAGAAAATGCCCTGGTGTCTTTTCTAAACTCGGATTATCAAAGCAGAAATAAGATCAGGTGGTATGTTTCCAGGGTAATCCTATGGGCTAGGCTTGTAAAGGTTCCAGGGCCATCAGCCTAGTACACACATATGAACCTTATCTAGCAGTCACATTGTTTCTATATCTCTATAAAGCCTTTGTTATAGTATCCCTCCATCAATTTCTCACAAAACTTTCTGAACTACACCTTAGCACTAGTACTCTCACCTGATATACCAGTTAGCTAAATAACAGGACACAGGTTGTTAATGGTAAGAACCTTATTCATCATAGATATCAGTTCGAGTAGGAGTTCTTCAGGGATTAGATCTAGGCCCCTTTCAATTTAATGTGTTCATCAGCAACTTGTATCATCATGGTAAACAAGCAACCATCATTCAATATGCTGATGACCCAGCACTAGTCTGTGTAGTACCCACTCTCTCACAATTCGAAAAAAATCCTCAGGAATCCTTCCAGTCCATTGAAGCACGGTTAGATCACTCACAAATCCTATTAAATGCAAAGAAAACAAAAGTAATTCTATTTACCTCTAATTCCTTCCCTCCATTGTATAGAAACATCAACATCACATCTTCTCACATCACCAGAGTCTAAACCATTACTCACACTAAGATACTTTGAATTGTTATTGACAACTTCCTTAAATTTGACTACCATATTCAGTATGTAATAAGAAAAAAGCACTAAAAGCCATGTCTGATGTGCAGGACACCCCCATACTTCACTGACAAAAGGCAAATAGCCACAGTCACTACATTGCTCCTCCTACCCATTCTGCTATATGCATCCTGCATTCTAACAAATCTACAATTCACACAGGAATCAACACTGGAACAATGCTATACTAAAATGCTATTAGTGAATGCCAGGTATAGGTAGTTATACCAACATTCCTTCCACAGATAATTCAAGGGCCAAGGATAGCACCTCCTAGACCCTAGGGAATGCTACGCTAGTATGTACCCCCAAACCTCATGTAAAACTGGAAGAAAGGGGGTTGATGATGAAGATGCTGGGTGCAGTAGCAAACAGAAAGTACCAGATGCAAGTGGTCATTTCCTGAATGACATCAAATGAGGATGGGATGGCATCTTCTTCACACTGTCAAGTTTTGTGCTAGTGGTTACTCATCTTAGATGTGGCCAGGAAAAGATGGCTATTGGAGTACCGGAAGTATATAGTAATACCGTGGCTCCCCCATCAACATCACAAAAAGTTAGGGATGACATCTACTGTATCCTGTTGAATCCTTCACTAGTGGCTACCCAACTTAGAAGGTTCTGGCACAGGTGATGGTGCCAAGAATGCATGTCTGTGAATAAGTATCTAGTGCAGTTACTTATTTCAAGGATTGCCACTGGCATCAAAAGAAGGTAGGGGTGCAATTTCCTCACCCCTCTTGAATGCTGTTCTATTTGTCCCCAAACACAGACTGTGCTAGTAGTATGTCACAGGTGACTATCGCTGAGTATTAGGAACATTTTGCTATCTTGAGTCCCTTCAACTGATAACACAGAAAGGCAGGACTGGTATATTCTTGACCTGTTAAATGCTGTGCTAGTAGTTGGCAACTTTGAAGACAGAGGTAGGTGTTTTTCACACTTGCACGTGCAGGAGTCTATCAGTGAGTACCAGGCTCAAGTTATTCTCTCAGGACTGCCTCACTGACATTACAATTAGGCAAGAAGGTTATCTCCATTACCTTGTCAAATGCAGAGATAGTGGTGCCAATTTAGATGGTGCTAGACACAGGTGGCTATCATTGGGATGCAGATAGTTATCCCAACATTTTCCCACAGGCATTACAAGAAGGTCAGAATGGGATTTACCTAACATTGGTATATGCTGTGCTGCAGGGTCTCATCTTGATGCAGGTTGCACATGGTAACTGGTGGGCACCAGCTGCAGAAGATTATCATCGGGTATCTTGTGTATGGCATTATCAGTGGGTTTCAGGTATAAGAAGTTATCCTGAAGCTCTCTCAGTGATATTACAAGAAGGCAGGGATGGTATCTTTTTAATCTGGTAGAGCTCTGTCATAATGTCCTCAAATTATATAGAGCCAGACATATGAAGCAGTTGACAGGCACCAGGTACGGGTGCCAGATGCAGGTAGCTGTCTCTGGCTTCTTGATGTAGGGGGTTATCCCAAGGCTTTTCCATTGATGCCACAAAGAAGCAGGGATACTAACACCCTCATCAGGTAAAATGCTGGGCTAACGGGTCCTAAAATAAATGGTATTGGGAACAGACAACTATAGGTTACCAGGAGAAGGTTATTATCCCATGGGTCACTCACAGATGTAACAAATAAGTAGGAATGGTGTTCCATGGCCTTGATTATTGGTGTGCTACTGGCTCCTCAGTTTATTTGGAAGCTAGATGGAAGTGGCTATCAGGTTTGTTACTGACTACACATGGGTATAAGCAGTTACCAAGGGCAGATGTCCGTCAACTGCTGGGCACAGGTGGTTATCCCATGGCCCATCCACTGACATCACAAGTAGACAAGGATGGCATCTCCCTGACATTGTCAAATGCTAACTAAGATGGCATCAGCCAGTTATGGCTACTGGCAGATCCCAGATACAGGTAGTTTTTTCAAGGCTCCTTAACTGACATGACAAAGAGGTAGGAAAAACATCACACCGATATATATCACATACCATGTCGGCAGCTTTATGTTAGATCATCTCAGGCATAGCTGCCTTTGAGTTGGTGTCTGACATAACTGGCTATCAGTAAGTGCCAAGTGCAGGTAGTTGCACTAGGACTCTAGAACTGATATCAATGGATGCATGAATAGCATCTCTTTGTGTTAAATGCTGTGATCGTAGCCTTACAACATAGATGGTGCTGGTGTGTAGTGGAATGTGCCTTAGACAATTGGCTACCTGCTCTTCTAGGGGCAAGTGGCTATTAATGGGACCTGGGTGCAGGTTCCTATATCTTTCCCACTGACATCACAAGGAAACAGGAGCAACATCACCCTGATGGTTGCTGTGCTTGCAAGTGGCTATTGGTACTGTTAATTTAGAGGTTGCCCTGTCATGTGGTTAAAATTGTGATATGCAGTGGATATCCCAAGGCTCCCACACTGACATGAGAATGAAGCTGGCACAGTGCTTCCCTGTCCCTGTCAAATATTAAATTAGTGTTCCCCAACACTGATGGTGCTAGTTGCAGACAGCTATCAATGGAAGCATGCCCCCTGAGTGACCACGCAAGTCAGAACCACTTCAGTGTCGGTCTATGTATAATAATCTGAAAATGTATGAGGAAGTACAGCTTGACATATCTTGAAATATAAGTTGGTGAAGCCCCTCCACCACACACACACACACACACACACACACACACACACACACACACACACACACACACACGCACAAACACACACACACTCTCATACACACAAAAGCAATGCTCCATAACTTAAATGAAAGTGTGACAAGGATCAATGTTTTTCCTTCTGCTGGGATATTGGTAGATAACAATATCTTTGCCACTGGTGATGAGGCTTTTTGTATGTTGTCTTTTCGTATTTTGGCATTCAAAATTATATCATATTCTCCAAATAAACATTGGTCTTTCTAGTGCTGGATGTCCTATCTAATAATGACAGAAAGGTATTAGCTGAAAAGACCTTCTCAGCTATACTAAACATGGATCTTGATTATACTAATGAACAGAATAAAATGTTTACACTCTCAAGCCTATAGCACCTTTCTCGTATACTTCCAGTTAACACCCATAGCTCCTTTTTGGGTCTGGCTTCTTTAACTGAATGACTTTCCAGCTACTCATTGGCAATATTAGAAACGGCAAGGAATAATTAATAAAACTGACACTAAGACTGTAATTCTAGAATGACCTGCAGTACAGAAAATAATCACTATTGGCTACTTATTATTCATATTTATGTTCATATTCTCATAACTGAAAGATCTAAATTTTATTTATATTACACTATACTGGGGACACTGCTAGTTGGTTGTCAGCAGTTATGCAAATAAGCAATATTTCCATATGTACTTCATATTTCAAAACCAAGAGACTTACAAACTATTGCATGGCATCAGGAGAAACCTTAGCTGTCATACATATTTACATTGCTAAGTTGCCAGAGCTGGATCGTGGTCAAATGGGGCTGTAGGCTGGGAAATGGATCAGTGGACCCCCACATACACTTAGCAGCCTCCCCCACACAGACACACACACACACACAGACACACACACACACACACACACACACACACACACACACACACACACACACACACACACACACACACACCAGCACCCACACAGCATGTAACACCCTCCTTAGCCATTCCAGTGGCCCATTACTTGACTATTTCTCCCCAGTTACCATAAACGCTGTTCAAACCTGTCAGTGCGCGTACTATTTTCTTCTGTAATTCTACAATGATTGAAGATATCTGGATTTAATTTAAAACTTTCATTTCAAATTTTATAGCAGAAGCACTGATAGACGTTTGCTAAACAAAACAATACAGTCACACAATGAAAACAGACTTGGAATTAACAGTAAAACTCTCTGCTGTTGAAATTCATATTCATTGAAACAGCATTGACACCCATATTCAAAGAAAATGCTTCTGGTCACTGGAGGATTAAATTTACCTTTGGGCTGTTTTCATATCATTCGCCTCTTACAGACATTTTTAGGAATATGCATGCATACATGCATGTGTTCTTTGATTTGCCTTCCTGATTGCATTAAATTATATTCCTTGTATAATACAGTATTAGTTGTTAGAGTGCATTTTAAATGTGTAGTTTGAACATTTTTCCAGTAAACAATGAAACAGAACATATGAACCAATAATGACAAAACTGTCCATTTTAGAACATTTCAACCATAAAATGCCACTCAGACGTCCATCATTACAGTCCACCAATATCAGTCAATAATGCACAATCTTTTCAGAAGTAAGTCACCTGAATAATTCCAGATTAAAAAATCTGTAACTAATGAAGATGTTGGTGCTTGCAAGCAGCTTTATATTTTAGTGCTTTATCTACAAATTCAGTGCCTGCTGGCCTTAAAGAATAAATTACCTGTTACATGACAACAAAAAAAAGTTAGACTGGTACTACTGCAGTATGGAAAGGATGGCAAACCAGTAACATGTTCATAATTACTGGGCATTTCATCCAAAGGAGGACACACTCAGGACCGTAGCACCTTCACCCCCATTAAAGTACAACACAGTATCAGCACTCCATCTACATGGTGTGGGAGTAGAACCCACAGCCTTCAACATCAAAATTAAGAATGCTACTAACACTGCTTTCAAATTTTGCAGCACAGTGGTAACCATTTGTTAAACAAAATGACTGCACATTTAAAACAGCATGACCAGCTGTAACCTTTTCTTTCCTTGAAGTTCACATTTCCTTGAAAATGCCCTGACGCTGAGAATTCCTTGAAAATGCACTGAAAACTAACATATCCTTTAAAATGCACGGATGTAGTTGGTGTAATCATACCTCTCAACGGTCCAGATTTGCACATAATGTCCAGATTTTCTGCCTCATATTTTTAGTCTGCTCCTCTTAAAATCTGTGTTTTTTTCTGGCAGACTACAGAAGATTGAAGTCACTAAATAATGACATACATATGTGTTTCAGACTTCATATCCTTCAGAAAAATGCAAGCTAACTAAAAACATGTTATCCTAACAACATTCTAAGTTTGTAAGAGCAATATTTAAACTCTGTCCCTATTTTTTGGGTCTTTGTTGCCCATTATTTAAGGTTTTGCCCAGTTTCCCTGTGTTAGGAAGTTGAGAGGTATGGCTGGTATAGAAGATTCAGGTTCTTGTCTCCTGCAGCCAAGGTACATGGTTAGAGTATGGTTAAATTAACTAACCTGCTATCCTTAACTACTGCATATGCATACACACACACACACACACACACACACACACACACACACACACACACACACACACACACACACACACACACATTGAGCAGCAGATCTCATAGGTTCATAGGTGTTTACTAGGCTAACAACCACAAGGGCCTTTTTAAGTCTAGCCATACATCCCAAATCTCTGGCAAGTTCTGATACCATTGATAAATGTAAGCATGGGCCTGGGAGATGAACCATTTACAGGTTACCTGTTTTCATTAGAGACATAGGTGCCAAACCAGTCGGACTTTCCCAGTAATCAAATGTCAATAAATAAATAACAAATTAACTAACTAACTACATACATACATACATACATAAACAATACTGCTATCACAATGCATACAAAACAAAGGAGAACATTTAAAAAAGAATGACAAATCATTTTAAGGGGTTAAATGGTCAAGGACAGAACAATAAGAAAAAGTCATGTAACTGCAATAATAAAATCCAGTTGTAGATTAATTTTTAGTTGACAGCACACGCTGGAACAAAAAAAAAAATACAGGCTGTCACAGCACACAAAGTTAATTTATAACAGTTATCAAATATCAGAAATGCCATATAAAGTAAGTATACTGCTATTTCCTTCTTTTTACATGTCTTGTTAAAACATACAATGGATATAAAAAGTGTACACACTCCTGTTAAAATGCCAGGTTTTTGTGATATAAAAAAATGAGACCACCATAAATAATTTCAAAATTTTTCCCACCTTTAATGTGACCTATAACCTGTACAATTCAATTGAAAAACAAACAAATTTGTTAGGGGAAAAATATAAAAAATAAAAAACACACAATAAGCTGGTTGCATAAGTGTGCACACCCTTAAACTAAAACTTTGAGTACACAACTGCCATCAATTAAAGAGACTCTCATTAAATCTCATTAAATCAAAAGGTGCTTCAACAAAGTATTAGTTTAAGGGTGTGCACACTTATGCAACCAGCTTATTGTAAATTTTTTATTTTTTCCCCTAACAGATTTGTTTTTCAATTGATTTGTACAGGTTATATGTCACATTAAAGGTGGGAAACGTTTTGAAATGATTTATTGTGTTCTCATTTTTTATATCACAAAAACCTGGCATTTTAACTGGGGTGTGTACACTTTTTATATCCACTGCAAGTATATGTCCTTTATACGGATACATTTATCCAAACAGCTGTCACTGCAGCTCTACTGTTCATTTCAAGATTGTTAGTGGGAGAAAGATGCATACCTCTCATCTATCTAGACTTTCTCAGACTGTCCCTGATTTTGCCTCTTGTTTTGCCCTGTACCTCGTTAAAGTTTAGATTTTCTGGTCTGATCAATGAGGATTGCAGTTAGTCAGTAATGCCAGACTTTAGAGTTTCATATTTATTGTTTGGAAATGCAAAGCCTATTAAGTAGTATAACATGATGGCTTATCATAGGTAGTGAAAGTTAGGCAATATTTTTTTAATGATTTTCAAACTCCATGCTACCTTGAATTTCCAAGCTGAAAAAAAATTGAAGGATCACACACCAACACATGAAAATGTCTAAAGAAGGTACAATATTTGCTACTCATTTGGCAACAGCTCTAGAGACAGCAAGTACTACAACAATATAATAGCCTTACAGTTCTGTGACCCCATCACAAAAACATAATGCTTTTATTTCCCAGGCCAAAATGAATTTTCAAAGGCATAAGTCAGTATGCTTGTTGCTGTTGTGTTGGGCCGTTACAGTATACCGGACAGCTGCCCATGAAACATTTTAGAGGCATGGGTTCCAGGCTACTGCTGGAGTCACTCCCACTGAAATCCACAAATGGATGCCTGGTTCTTTCCAATGGTCTCCACTTTATCATCAAAAAAGATGCAAAGATAGCATCTCTCTGACCCTGTTGAATACCCTGTTGGTGGTCAATGACTTAGTGCTGATGGCAAGTGGCTATGAATGGGTGCTAGGACCATGTAGTTATTCCAGCCCCCCTCAAGTGGGTGCTAGGATCATGTAGTTATTCCAGCCCCCCTCAAGTGGGTGCTAGGATCATGTAGTTATTCCAGCCCCCCTCAAGTGGGTGCTAGGATCATGTAGTTATTCCAACCCCCTCCAAGTGGGTGCTAGGACCATGTAGTTATTCCAGCCCCCCTCGAGTGGGTGCTAGGATCATGTAGTTATTCCAACCCCCTCCAAGTGGGTGCTAGGACCATGTAGTTATTCCAGCCCCCCTCGAGTAGGTGCTAAGATCATGTAGTTATTCCAGCCCCCTCGAGTGGGTGCTAGGATCATGTAGTTATTCCAACCCCCTCCAAGTGGGTGCTAGGATCATGTAGTTATTCCAGCCCCCCTTGAGTGGGTGCTAGGATTATGTGGGTACTAGGATCATGTAGTTATTCCAGCCCCCTCCCGAGTGGGTGCTAGGTTCATGTAGTTATTCCAGCCCCCCTCGAGTGGGTGCTAGGACCATGTAGTTATTCCAACCCCCTCCAAGTGGGTGCTAGGATCATGTAGTTATTCCAGCCCCCCTTGAGTGGGTGCTAGGATTATGTGGGTACTAGGATCATGTAGTTATTCCAGCCCCCTCCCGAGTGGGTGCTAGGTTCTTGTAGTTATTCCAGCCCCCCTGAGTGGGTGCTAGGTTCATGTAGTTATTCTAGCCCCCCCCCCCCCCAAGTGGGTGCTAGGATCATGTAGTTATTCCAGCCTCCCCGAGTGGGTGCTAGGACCATGTAGTTATTCCAGCCCCCCTCCCCCAGAGTAGGTACTAGGATCATGTAGTTATTCCAGCACCCCCAAGTAATGTTACAGGGAAAGTGGGATAGCATCTCCATGACCCTAATGACTACTGTGCTAGTGCGCCCCCCCAGCCTAGATTTTTGATATCAGACACCTGATAACTTCTGAAAGTGACTACTTAAGTGAGAAGTTTTGTATAAAAATATATATGTGTGTATTGTTTAAATTTAAGATCACAGAATATAATGGTGACATTTAAGGTTAAAAAAAGAGTAATGTCTTATCATACATACAGTGATTCACAGGAGCGCTACCTTTATACTCATTGTAATTGTTACACATCAAAGAGAAGAGCTCAGCAAAATCGTACTGATTGATTTAATTTATTAAAAATAAAAACACTGTGAATAGAAAACAACTCAGTCTTATATTTTTTTATTTCTGGTGCAAATTATTATTTTTATTTTTTTTTTCAAAATATTTTCATTATTGACATAAATTTCATGGTAACATGTTATTACATACTTATCCACTAGATGACACTGTGCCCACATATTTCACTATTTTTCTGTTTTTTTCAAGTTCAGAACCAGTAAAGCTAGATAGATACCATTTGCATTTTGTTCCTTTTATTATTATTTATTTGTTTATTTATTTATTTATATAGAACTATATGTTTTTACATTGATTTAAAACATAATTCTACATTTTTATGGTCTGTCTTACATATAAATTTATTAATATGGTTTTTCTCATCCTAACGTTATCAAGCAATGTGTTTTTGCATCTTTATTTTTAAGTCTTGGAAAGTTATTTTCTTAATTTGCCCACAAGCTCTTTTTTTATAAAAAAGATTATTACCTGGAAACTGTCAGAAACATTAATGAAGCCATGACTTTGAAACCAGTCTGCATTTGTGGAGTGTTCTGTATAATTTAGTTTTTTATCTTGCTTGACATTTTTTTGAATAGATGGTTATCTCAAGGCTCTCCATTGACATTGCAATGAAGTATAGATGCTATGTCCAGGACATTTTCAAATGATGCACTCTTCGACCTTAAACCTAAATTATGATAGGTGTAGGTGGCTTGAGATGGTGCCAGGTTTAAGTAGCTACCAGCAGATATTAGATGCAAGTGACTATCCTATGGAGCCCCAATGGTATTACAAAGAGGCAGGCATGGCATCTGCCTGACCCTATCATATGTAGTGACACCTGCAGCCTAGCTTAGGTGGTGTCAGGTGCAGGTGGTTACTGGCAGCAGCTGTGGACAGATAGCTGTCCCAAAATTATGATAATGACTTCACTAAGATGCATGGAAGGCACCTCCCTGACTCTGCTGAATGCTGTAATAGTGGCTTCAAGTTTAGATAGCTGCAAGCACAACTGACATTATGCTGGTGCCAGGAGCAGTTGGTTATCTGTATTTGCCAGGTGCTTGTGGCTATTCAAGGGCTCTCCTATTCATATCTCAAGGCAGAGATGGCATCTTCTTGGTTATGTCAAATGCTGTGTTAGCAGGCCAGCTACAGTGGCATGGACAGATAAAGCCCTGATTATGGCCAGCAATTCGAGTTTGACTAGCAGTTCATGGGCTTGGTAGAGCTGGCAAAGCAGGAAAGATATGCCCACGTTGGAGACTACGGTGGGATGGAACCAGCTGCATACTGCTGTAATTCTTCAGTGCAAGGAAACAGGTGTAAATGTATGGCTTTGGGGAGGGAATCAGGCTCACCCAGACACCACCTGGTGATTGCCTTCAGTGGAGTTGTATAGGCATGTGCACTTGCATGGTGAAAGCATTGTGAGCCTCCATGGTGATGCAGATTGTACATTCCCTCCTATGCCACAGGGTTAGGCCATTACAAATACTCTCATTGCTGGGATCCTGCAGAGGACATGAATTATCATTATGGCTGCCTGAATGGCAGTCCTTCCATATAGCTCTTGTCCAAGTTGGAGGTGGCTTAATGGCTGTCAGGCATGAGGACAAAAGTAGTCACATAAAATACTGTACTAGGAGTTCTACAGTTTAGATGGCGCAAGGTACAGGTAGCTGTCCCAACACTTGTCCACTGACATCACAAAGAGGTAGTAATGGCAGGGTAGTATAGTTACATTGTAAAACTTCCACATAGTCAAGATGATTGAATACAGCCATTATATATACTGCACATTCAACGCAAACCTTTACTATACTGCTTTGATGAAGCTGTCACATGGCACACAGAACTCAATTACTGGTCGCTCTTCTTAAGGATACAGCTGCTGTATCATCACTATATAATTACATTTGCTACATCCCTTTTAACAACAAGCAGATACAGTTAAATAAACTGCAACTATTAGCTCTGGGTCTATATTAGAATATTGAAAGATGTAAACACCGAATGTTTAAATGTCGAACTGTATTCAGCGAAAGCTGAAAATATCGAAGCAACAGAAAACCAAATTTTTCCTAGGGAAAGAATTTGGTTGTCCATTTCTGTTGCTTCGGTATTTTCAGCACTGTGGTGGAAAGTTACGGGTTGGGTTCAGGTAAGTGTGCGATTGAGTGTGGATTAGGTTAGTTAGGGTTAGGGTGCGGGTTAGGTATGTGTGCGATTATGTGGATGTGAGGGTTAGGGTGGGTTAGGTTAGTTAGGGTTAGGGCGCGGGTTAGGTATGTGTGCGATTGTGTGGCTGTGAGTGTTAGGGTGGGTTAGGTGAGTTAGGGTTAGGGTGCAGGTCAGGTAAGTGTGCGATTGTGTGGATGTGAGGGTTAGGGCGGGGTAGGTGAGTTAGGATTAGGGCGCGGGTGAGTGTGCGATAGTGATGAACCTTAGGGTTAGGGTTTGGGTTAAGGTAAGTGGATAGTTAGTGGTGTGTGTATAGTTTAGTGTAGGGTTAGGTGTAATATTTTAGGTGTATGTGTGTGGATTGCTGTTTGTTTGGTGTGCTTGTGTTGTGTGTATGTGTTTTGGAACAGCAATTTTTTTCCCTAGGAAAAAATTCGCTGTTCTGTATGTTTGTTGTTTTCAGCTTCCGCTGAATACAGTTCGACATTTAAACATTCAGTGTTTACATCTTTCGATATTCTAATATAGACCCTTAGCTCTATATTATAACTATACTGTCATGTGTTACCCAGTAATGCAATAACATTGAATTTCCCCATAAAATAATTATTTCAAAAAGCATGGTCTTCATGTTACTGACAGTCTCTATGTCATATCAGTTTGTTGATCGGTGCTGTTTATCCTGAATGCTGATTTATAATGGACTGATCAGGAGTTTTGGCACTAGCTGACATAGCATCTGGTTGAACAATATCATACATATCAGGATCAGTCTGAACCACACTCTGACTCTTTAACCCTAGCAGCTGCCATAGAGGGTTAAGGGTGAGTTGTAGCTCCTGTGATGCAGGATTTGATTCTCTCTCAGCCCGCATTTGTCTGCTGTGTGACCTTAAGCAAGCCATGTAACCAGACAGTGCTTTGGGGAAACTGGAAACATGGGCTAGGCTCCTCAGTGCCCCCCCCCCCCACACACACACCTTATAAGCCTAGTAACTACCTATGAGCATTGACTTTAAGGATAATTTAAGGAAACACTTTCACATGGAGAAGGGAGTGAAATTTGCTGTAGGTTAGATCCTTGATATTACCCATTAGAATTCTGAGAGTCACACAACTTTACTTTCCTTGCTCCTAACTGCTTAATTAAACATTTCCTGTTTTATCTACATATCTGCATTTCTGGACCTAGTACAAAATATGTTTTCAGTTGTTCCACTTAACCAAACAGCAGGTACATTGCATTTCTGTGAAAGTCAAAAATAAATGTTCATCTTCATTCTATCCCATTTGACAACTAATAAGGAATAGTCGAGGATCTTTCACAGTAAAATATCTGGACACATTACTTTTCTTTCAGTAGCTCATATGCATTCATGTAAATTTTCTTGCTTTGGTAATAAATATAAGGTAATTTAGTTTTAGGTCATCTATCCATGAACATCTGTGGCCGTGAAAACCCTACAGACTGCAAAGGCATACTTCCATATTCAAGTACTGAAAGGCAGCAGTCTCAGTGTTTAGAGTCATCATATTTCTTTACCAGACTTTTTAATATTTAAATAGTATTCATTAATGTTTGTCTGCCATGGTGGTACGGCAGTAGCGTTGTTACCTCACAGCAAGAGGTTCTCCCGTTCGATTCTCGGCTTGGCTTGAGAGCGCCTTCTGTGTGGAGTCTGCATGTCCTCCCCGCAGTTGGGTAGCATTCGAAAGACATGCGTGCATAAATGGGCGTGCCTTCAGTGAAGGTTAGGCGTCGAGCTGGCACCTTGACATTTTGTAAAAATATACTGCCAATCATTAATGGACCGGAGTTCCGCTGCGGTGACCCTTTACCGGGAAAAAGCCGAAAGACAAAAAAAAATCATTAATGTTTTTAAGACTATAACACATAATAAAGTATCAGTTGTTTACATCTATTAAATAGTTTTCAACAGTAAGATTTTTTTAAATTATTTCAAAAATATTATTTGCAGATTTACATGCTTACATTTGGATTTGTCCTATCCACATCAGATTTATCTGCATTCAGAATATTTTTAAGGTTCCTTACCAATCTGATGAGAGTTTGTGATTCTCTCCCTACTTGTTGTATGCCTTCATGATTCTTAAAATTAATTTTATTGTGCCCATATCAAAGTTCCTCTGTGTGCGCTGTTGTTTTGTTTTCCACTGTTTGGCTATATCAGGTTAAAAGCATAGCCTCTTTGCTTCATTTATTTAATATCTAAATTACTCCAGCCCAATTTGTCGCCTCCAATATCTAATATAGAAAAATTCCATGGAACCTCTGATTTTTGATACATCATATCCCATGTGCTACATGCCAGATCTATGACAAACCATCAAATGGAAAGATTGTCTAAAGTCATATGATCGAAACCATCTGATCAAATAAACAGTCCATCAAAAAAATTCAAATGAAAACAAGACCCACATACAACAGAAAACATGTTTTGCAGGGGGCAAGCTGCACCCCCTAATAATTATTTATACCAAGTTCAAGATCGCACTACAGTGGGGAAAAGGGTAAATTTCATGATCACTACTGTAACACGATCTCAGTCAGAAAGGTTTAATGGATTGAATTTTCTATCATATTACCTTTGACAATCTGTCTGTTCAATCATTTGATCGGAACCCATTACCTGCCATCTCTCAAATATATTTTTTATTAATATTATCAGAAAGTATATGCACAGAGCCCATCTTAGAAGAAATATGGATTTTGCACATACAATCCTTTTTTACTTAAACATTCTTAAATGTGTTAAAAACTGCCTGTGCATTAGTCTCATCTGTTGATTTCAGGTGTATGCCTATTCTTGTAGATAATAACATATAACTCATACAATTCCCCAGTCTGTAATTGTCACACTAATTCCTTATCAGATTTTTGATAGTTTGAACAATTCACTTTTCCTATCTATTGCTTTCTAGCTATCTAGGTCATGCAGTGGTATGTTTATATTCCTTTTGCTTTGCAAATATATGGAATTGCTGTTTCACAAACCAAGGGCCTTTTTCTGGTACTACTTCACTGGCTATACTGCATGTAGCAAACATAGATTTAATCATTATGGTAAAACTATCACTGGAAGTCCCACATAGGTGTCCTACTTCTGGGTATTTTGAATGATAGTCCACACACAGAAAACAACTTGCATAAATGTCGCCTTTAAACATTAAGCCTTGTATACGTGAAAGCTCTTCACACTATTGAAAATTTCTGGATATACTGATTTATCATCTGGCAATTTGTTCATAACTGACCCCCGGATTCACTAACCTTCCATGCAGGACTAGTCTAGTCCTGCACGGAAGCACCCATATAGGAGCAGGATGGCAGCGCACTATGTATAATAATGAAGGTGTGCTGCCTGAGCTCCTAGGCTTACACGGAGCGTGCAAGAGTGCAGGGGGCATGTCTGAGAGCAGAGCTCTCAGAATAAACATGCCTCTGCAATGTAGAACAGCAGAAGCTGTTAAGAAATGAGCGAGAATGCTCATAGGTGTCCTCATATCCCCACCAACAGTCCCCCATGTGTACAACAGCAACAGGACATATAAATTAAAAGAAGAAACCCTTTTATTATTTAAAAAAATCCAATTAAAGCTAACCATAGGTGCACGGGTGTGCCCATCGCTTAGCTACGGTTAATGCAGCTTAAATGACTGAAGAGGATAACAAGGAAGATATACACAAATGAAGCAGTATAGCAATAGTATAGTGGGCAGAGCACTCACGTGGTGAACAGGTATTCCCGGTTTGAGTCCCACTGCAGCAAATTCCATTTTCCATGTGAAATCTGTGTGTGAACATTTTTTTGCTTTATAACCTACTAAATAACATTTAAATGTGAACTGGAGTACTGCATTAAATGCACATGTAAAGTGTTAGTGTCATAATGAATAAGGCACTAGTAAGCAGGTTTAAGCACAAATAAGCAGTAGTAAGTATATATAAGCAGTGGTAAGTGTGTTTAAGTGCGTTTGCACATGGGTAAGCATTGCCTACACAGATTAACCCCCGCAAACCCGCCTACAACTGCTTTAAAGTTCCTTAACCACTCTGTATCCAACAGCACGTGTTCTGCCCAGCAACAAAATAAACAGCCTCTGCAAGTCTTGAACCCAAGACCTTATACACTACAGTCACATCAGTTAACCACTAAGCCATCAGAGAAGTACATAAGATTGAGGTTACAACAAACAAATCCTCACCATAGGAAATCAAACTGAACATGTGAAAGGAATCTATGTACAGTGTGATGTTGTATAACCTGCTACATAACATAAATATGTGAACTGGAGTACTGTAGTAAGACCAGATGTGAGGTGTTATTTTAATAAAGTGTTGAAGTCCCCAGGACCCCATACAGTGTATGTACACATGAATCATGGATACCAGACACATATATAACATGTAACAAATAATACATCAATGCCAAAAGGAAAATATAATGCAAACTAAATATTAAGCAATGCTAAGCATTGCACAGCTCAACTTAGTTGGTGTAAGCAATGTGTAGGCCGGATAACTCAATTTGCCCAGTGGTATGCCCCTTTAAGCAATGCCAACATTAGGTAAGCAGGTGTGCCCATAGCTTAGCCTTTTCAAAACCATCCAATCATGGGAAAGTGTGGGAAATCAAGCATATTTAAACCCCACAGGCACCAATAATTTCCATACCTGGTTGCAGCTCCCTACTGTAGGCAGAATGGCTGGCGTTGGGGTAGGCACTCAATTTAGAGTGCAGTGCTGAGGCACCCAGGAGTCTAGATTCATGGTATGGCTCCTGGTAAAACACCATGAGGAGAGACTACTGCAGGGCCAGTACCAGGGCTCTCAGTATAAAGTGGAGGCCTGGGACAGTCTTACCCATGACCTCACCAGTGCCACTGGTATCCCCTGGACTTGTGAGCAGGTCAGGCATCACCATGCTGACCCAAAGCAGTGGAGGGGTGATCTCTTTGACCAGTGGATCCAAGACGCAAGGCAGATGGCTGATAACTCAGCACTGAGTAAGTACCCATTCTACTACGTAGATAATGATTGCCTAGCTTTTGTATACTCTATAGGTAATGGCTAAATATCACTGTATTTCTCTGAAAGCTGCAGATGAGCGGGCTACAAACCAGCAAGCCCATGCTGCTAGGCTGCAAAGGCTGCGTCGCGAGGCAGGTTAGTAATATTCCCGCATGTATTGTCATAACAAATAAATATAACAATTCTGGAAAGTGTTGTACAGTAAATAAGTGTATTGTGTATGGGATGTACTGAATAAACCAGTCAATATGGCAGGAAGACTGTCATATAGGTTGCATGGAAATAAAGGTGTAATATCTTGTGAATAAAAGTATAACCCCTGGAGTGCTTGTGTACATCCTGCTTTCATATGTTGTTGTAGTGTTGCATTATATAAATAGTACTGTTGTGTTAAGCAGTGTTCCCACACTGTTGAATGCAGTTAAAATGTGTAGGAAGTTCAGTATAACAATGTTGGAAGTCCCAAGAGGTCAGTCATACAGAACAACTGAGGGAGACTTAGACAGAAACCATTAGAATGCTTCACACCAATTCCCTGGTAGCACAGTGTACTTTAATGTCAACTGTAATATTTTTACCACACATAGCAGGGGGTTAGAATCCTGGGAGTGGTAGTAAGTTGTAGGCATAATCATATTCCACAACTGTACAGAGTTTGCGACAATGTTCAGATAGAAAGCTGTATGCATAATTAGACCCAACAACTGCACGGAATTTGCTAGAATGTTCAAATAGTTAGCTGTAAGCATAATCATAACCATCAACTGCACAGACTGTGGCAGAATGTTCAGGTAGTAAGCTGTATGCATAGTCATACCCCTCAACTGTTTGATCTGTCCAGCATGTCCAGATAACTGGCCCAAATTTGCTGCCTGGTAACCTGTTCCCCTGACAAATCAGTGTGATGATCCAAGAAATGTCGACAGCTTATACTGACATATAATGGATAGTCAGACCTGAACATAAAAAGAGAATGTATATGAAAACCAACCTGTTATTGTAGCGTCTCACCCAAAGTGTATGACAGCAGTCCTCAATATATGTCCCATTAACACCTACATCCTGTCATGCCTTGACCAGAGTGTGTGCAATAACAGATTGTTAGGTATGTGTATAACAGCAACATGGAATCTGGGAGCATGTCTAGAACTTGTCAGGTAGTGTTAACAAAGATTTTCTCCACATCTATAACAGGTAAGAGGTGTAGACTATAGGTACTACACAGGTCACGTATATACTTGTCTACAAGCATGGAATCTGGGAGTATGTGTAGAAATTGTCAGGTAGTGTTAACAATGATGTTCTCAACAGGTATAACAGGTAAGAGGTGTAGACTATACGTATGACACAGTCCACGCATATATTAATCTACAAACATACCATTGTACAAAGTAAGGACATTGGGTAGTTTAATAATACATGTAAGGGACAGGTCACTGCAGTGACTAAGAAAGTTGCGAAAATTACAGGGATATATTAGTTGTTAATTGACCTCTCTCTCACCCCTCCATATGTGCAACAATAACCTTATTACACACCTCAATGGGTACCTGTATACTCCAAACTTTTGTTGGGACATATGTCCTATTAGGTTATAAATATTCACATTTGATTCTATGCATGTGCCATGTTAAAATACTCCCATATTGGTGGACTGTTGCCATCAATGAAACCTGCATGCTGTTGTAATGGCTACTGTTGTCCCATATATGCATGTGTTCTACTTGATCTGCAACTGTTGTAAACTGGGGTCTTGGGTTAATGGGAATACCTATGCATGCTGTTATAACTAATCCTGAATGCTGTTAACTATGACTAACTGATATCTTTCTTAAAACTGTAACACCATAGCTCGTATGGGAAGGCCGGTCCCAGCGGACCCACCTGTCCCACCTCAGCTGGCCATGGCACCGGGTAGCAGCGCATCCGGGGCCCAGCCTGGGACCTCCTCCTCCGTTGGCCCCGCACCACTTTCAGGTGGAACCACCGCAGGGGATGGGCCCCCCCCCCCAGGAGCAGGGGCGAAGAGGTACCTGTCACCTGCCATCAGGTCCTGGCTGTGGTGCTGAGGGAGCTCAAGGAAATTCGAGACCAGCTACACCAGCTTGAGGGCCGCATGGCACAATTAGAGGGTGAGCCTGCTCCCTCCTACCCAGTCCCTTGCACAGCCACCTTTGGGGCCATGAAGGTGCAGTGGTGTCTGCTCACGAGTGGGGACCTCATCCCACTGTTTCCATTTGGGGGCTCATGGGCTTGTGACTTCCAAACACTCCTAACTGTCCAAGGTGTTTATCTCCCACATGTGTCATATATCACCCCTGTATGCATCTTGTTTGTCTTGTCTGTTAACCTACCCAACCTACCTCCCCAAATATACCTACTACCCCTCCCCAACATCCCACTCTCACCTGAAAAAGAAAAAAAGGGAAATCTGTTCCCACAAAAATGTCTCGCCCCATACATAGCTGTCCATTTCACACACATGTCCACTGGACACATGTAATCCAGTCTAATTGGCATCACAACTTATTATTGTTGTCCTCACCCCCACACAGGGGTTTGAGTGTCCAAATCTACCTCCAAATTCAGTATATTTGCACAGCTGTTGCTGTAGAAGAAATGGCCAGCTATGGATCTTCCTTTCAGCCTTCCTGCACATCTCTGACTATTTTTCCTACTGTCTTTCCCTCTTTGTGCCCCTTTTTTCACCACTTTCCTATCAACCCCTTTTTCTTTTCTTTTAAAGAAATTAGCATGGGGGTGGGTGGGAGTAAGCACTTTTAAGCAGCAGTAAGCGGGTTTAAGCCTGTTTGCATGGCGGTAAGCAATGCCTACACTGGTTAAGCAATGTAGAAGCTAACTGAGTGTAAGAAACTGTAACCGGAGGTTAGCATTGCTTACTGTCACGCAAACCAGTGCAAACCCACTTACAATTGCTTAAAGGTGCCTTAGTCACTCTGTATCCAACAGCTCTCGTCCTGCCCAGCAACAAAATAATCTTTACTCCCAAGTTGCAAACCACGGACTCTGCACACTATAGACAAAGTGCTTTGCCACTAAGCCATGGCAGATACCCATACAGCTGATGTTATCACAAACATATCATCCAACACAGTCATTCAACACTATAGGAAATGTATGTAATTATGTAGATTAATAGGAGCAACCATTTGTATATTGCTCAAATACAGTATTTCGAGCAGTCTATGTATATCAAAAAACAGTGCCTGTCCAATCATAATGTGAGAACAGTAGTCTTGCAAAATACTTAAGAAAATAATAAAAAAAATGGTGCACGTCGAGGGGGCGTGTGGGCGTGCTTTATGCTCAAAATGTCAAACCTGGGACATCAGTTCCGCGGAACCTGGAGATGAGGCTGGGCAGGTGTGTGAGCAAACCGCTGCTTCTCAAACCCCTGGCAGGATGCTACCAGTGGGAGAAACAGTGTAAACCAGCTAAGTCTAATCTTGACACAAAAACAGGTCCATTCCTGGTGGGACAAATCATAAATTGTGAGTCAAACCATTGTCTACACTTCTCAAAAGATGAACAAGGCAAGGTTCGTATGTACATGGACTAAACGGATGAAGAGCCTGAAGAAGCTTGGGTTGAGGCAGTATACTGGATGAGTACCGAGACATGGAGAGAGGGCAATGTGTGGAGGTGTGGTATGGCTGGGCTAGCAACTGGAGAATGGATGGATGCTGTGTACGTGGAGCTCGGGGGGGGCAGAGGAAGGAACCATGGGTATGAAATTATGGAAGATATATGCAAATGAAGCAGCACAGCAATAGTGTAGTGGACAGAGCATCCACCTAATGAGTAGGAATTCCCAGTTAAAACCCCACTGCAGCACAGTCTATTTTACATGGCAAAGCACGTTATAACCAATTTTGCTGTTGCAAAACCCACTAAATAACACATATTTATGAACTCGAGTACTGCAGGAAATGCACATGTGAAGTGTATGTGTTATAATGAATAAGGCACTACTAGGCAGGTTTAAGCACAAATAAGCAATAGTAAGCATATGTAAGCACCAGTAAGCATGTTTAAGTGTGCCTGCATGGGGGTAAGCACTGCCTACACAGATTAAGCAATATGGAAGCTAACTGAGTAGAAGAAAGTGTTACCGGAAGTTGTGTACTGTACAATAATGTATGCCATTACTTACAGCACATAAATTTTGAAATATGTAATCAGTGATGAATGCAAGGCCCACTCAAAACAGTTAATG